>NC_088102.1:43924682-44227712 GCF_036370855.1 Dromaius novaehollandiae
AGAAACATACTCTATATTCAATTTGTTGCTTCTATCCAGATGTATTGACCCAGTCTTAAAATCTAGATTACATTATTCAGGTGAAATGAGGAGATGGTTAGACCTCAGTGCTGGTAGCTGGCTCCAGGGTTCAATTTTTGATCAGACTGTCAGAAAAAATACTTTATTTGTCTGTAGTCTGTGTTGACTGTATTTTTATACTTTCTGTGATAGCTACTACTAGGAATGACATAATGTTTGAATAGTTTGTTGACCAAAGCTGGAAGGTGTTGATACTAGGTGTTCGTAAATGTGGAGAAATATTCATTCAGTATTGATTCCACAGATAAAGCTTGCACGGTCCAGGATGACAGATGTCGAGGTTACAACAGTGGCATTAACGCAATAAACTTTTACATTTCACCTATGTGTTGTTTTTCCCAGCTATCAGACTTTTAAAAACAGTGTGGTAGTACTTCCCATTTTCATGTCTGTTCTGTTGAAATAATGGGAAATGAATGAAAATGTAAACTATCTGTGAAGGAAGGAATAGAAAGTGTGTCACTGTTCAAAATTTGCAAAGTGAGAAAACAGACAAAGTATGCAATGCTGTAGGGGTAACCTTGCAGTTACAAGGTTGGAAAACAAATACTGCAGCTTTAATGTTTCCCCTTGAGTTTGAACAGTAAAATACTGCAAGCTTTTGATGTACTGGTGTTTAAACTGGCTTCTGTAACCTTCCACCTGAAAATATTAATATGCATTTTCTGATAGTCCAGACTACAAGCCCATTCATGTTTTAAAAGTGCACAAGAGCCTTGTTCCTGATGAGTGCTAAAATTCCTATTTAACTTTTGACTGCATTAGTGCTTTGAATGAAGAAAATTGTGATTAGATTTTATTTTTAAACTACGCCCAATGTTAACTCTGCCATTACCTTAAAAAAAAAAAAATTAAGGGCCTTATTTATTTTTCTTTGAGAAAGCAACTATAGTTTTATGGCTTCTCAAGTCATGTAAAGGTTGCGTATGCAAAGCGGGTTCTCAGCCTTAAATAAAAGTTAGTGCTCTCTATAAGTCTAACTGCTCACATCCTTACATCAGCAATGTTGCAGGCTGTTGCCAAGGTCATGAAGGTTGGAAAGTGGAATTGCAAAATTTTGGAGGGCAATCTAGTAGCTCTTAAATGGAAGTTAATTTAGCACATTTTACTTATTTTTATACACATATATATATGCATGAAGGTACAAACGTGATTGGTAGGGGAAAACTGGTCAACAGACTTGAATGGGTTAGGAGACTATAAACAAGGTTGCTTTGCCTTCTTGTGAGAATATTTTTCTGTCCTGTTTTACTTGCACATATGTAAAGTGAGATGTGGGACCATTTGCATAACCCATATTGATCTCCTTCTGTATCAGGCTACAAACATATCAGAATCCAGTCTTGGTAGGACATGGATAGATTCTTCTAAATCAAAGATTGGATATTTTTCCTGAAAGTTCTAAGTGATGGATAATCTGCCACAATCCTGGGTAAATGGGATTTGAAATAATTATTGCATTATGTGTTTTAGAAATAATAATTTATAAACTGTGCCTCATTGTTTAGTTCCTGATTTGAGTCTACTTGGACACTCAAACCTTTGCTTGTTAGCTTGAACAATCCTCTTACCAATCTTTTTTTTTTCCTTCCTCCACTATGTAATTAGACTGCAAATAGATCTCCTAGCAGCTTTCTTTTTCATCAACTAAAGTGAGCTCCTTGTGTCCTTTGTCTAGTGTATTATCTAATCCTTTAATTGTTTTTGTGGTTCATTTTTGAACTTTCTCCAATTTATCTCCTCTTTGCTGTTCTGTTCTACAGGGACCTAGCTTAGAAATGCAGATGGTGGAAGATGAAGCTGAGACAACCAGTGAAGAACTGCCCCCTCATCTGCAGGAAGAGCCTCCTGAAGGTACAATACTAGCAGTCAGTATAAGCTCATTTGCATTAAACTGGGGTAAAATGTTCTGGCCATGGAAGTAAGAAATGTTTGTGTTTGGACTTGGGAGCCTACCTCTACCTTTTTTTTGAGGGATACAGATCTTTGTCAAGGTTGACAACTTAGCCAACCCCCAAGCCTACTTTGTATTTTAAGAAAGCTTCACCCACTGAGGTGCAAACATTGTTCTGCATTCTGCTTAACAATATGGCTTCTGATTAAAATCGTCCTGCCTGATCATCCTATCTGCAGGCCTAGAAATAAAACACCACCTGTGCTGTCTTGTTTGTGATGTTCTGAGCAGTCATTAGGGAAGATTTCCTAAATAGTCATCTACTTTCTCTGCTTACCCCTCTCTGCAGTACCCTGCTATTGAAATTGTCCCCAGCAGAGACTTGTCAAACCCAGGCATGCTAGTGATTTTATTTCTTTCTGCCATATCTCTTGGAAGCTGGTTTAGCCATCTGAGGAGGAGATAGTGAGAGGCTGTCAGTCAGCAGGAGGCTCAGCAATGCCAATTTTAATTAAAAACCTTATTTGCAGTGATGTGCTCTGGATTTATACAGGGAAAATTTTTTTCCCCACTGTGCAAATGTTGCAGATGTATATATGCAATGAAATAGGTGTTGCTTTTTTCTGAATAGAAGCTGCTAACATTGCAGTGTGATACATTTTGAGCTTCGTCTCCAATTCAGTGACTTTTAAAACACAATTACTCATAATCTCTTTGGGCATTTTAAACAACCCAGAGTGCTGAGATTCTTATTAGCAACCAGCTATTAAAATACCATGTCATATCACTGGGGAACATAAACGTGTTTTATATTTTTCCTTTGAGAAGAATCTATTCTTCGTATAGCTTTTATACTGACAGCCATTGTTAAAGGGAATATGAACCAAACAGTTTTATGTATTTGCTGCTCCTTCCCTTCTTGTTCCGCATTCTATTAGTATTTTCTCATTAAATTCTAATTCCCTGCTCTGCCATTTCATATGCTCTGATTCTTTGTTGGCAATTACAATATATAGAGATAAGTGAGAAGCAGAAATACACATGGAAGATTCAGGAATTACTGTATATATGCACACAACATATAATTTTGACTCCTTTCTTTGTAAATAATAGTCAAGCCAAGTCAGCATGTGATGGCTATGCATTGTTGAGGTAAGCATTCTGGTCACTGGGCTGAGGCTGGTGATTATGTGAGCCTAGAAATCAAATCCTGAAATATAAAACACGGGAGATCATCTTCTCAGCAGTTTACCAAGAATAGACTTTGGACTATGGAATTTCTTAATCAAAAGGGTTTTTCTTAATATGGCCTACAACTTTGGCAAACCCAAGTACTCTGCCTGTAATGCTGCTGGGTTGAAGGATGATGAAAAACGTCAGTGTTAATATTCCGCTTGTGTGAGTTGTTGGGAGGTCTGTGAGAAACTCTGTTTCTGGATGTGCCTATTTTGTTAGTGTTAAGAAAAAGAAAAAAGAACTGTTAACAGTTAAGATGATCTGATTAAGCAGTAGATACTGTCAGTTCTTTTAAAATCTGAGCTCAGTCCCTGCTTTTTTGATTTACAGTGTTATCAAGAGTAGCAAAATAGGAGGGATATTGAGAGCACAACTGACATTAGATCCTTCTTGGAAGAGGTGGAACAATTATTTCTGATAGAGAGCCTTCAGGATTATGCTGAAATTACAGCTGACTCCGTGTATTAGTGGCACTGAGTAGTGGGAATCTTACTTAGAGGCTGCTGTCTACCAACACAGACCAACTGGAATTATTATGAAGATTATATAGTTGCAGGAGTCATTACAAATAGCCCATGATAGAAATAGATTTCTGAAGTCCTTTTAATAGGAAATGCCATTAAGCGTGATGATCTTGTTGCCTTTTACTGCGTTCTGGTTTCTCTTGATAGTGCTTTTCTGGTTAAATCAAATGATTTGAAATAAATAAATAAACCATGTTGTCTTAAGTGCAACGCTCTTGTTTCCTGGAGTCTATGAATTGGAGATTATGTTGTCTTTCTTTGTAGTAATGAGCACATAAGGGATGGAAAGGTCTCCGGAGTCTCTGTTCTTTTCACACAATCCACTATTTCACCAAATTGCATCATAGGGACTTCAGTTTCTAGCTTGTACTGCATATTTACCGTCCTCCTGAAAGGAGGAGAATTAGAAGCAGTCATTAGAATTAGAAACTATGTAAATATTGCAGTAAAATAAAAGGTGACTTTTCAGGGATTGTGCTGACTAGTATTGCAGTATTGCCTTCTATAAAAAGTGATCATTTAACAAGTTCATTGTATATTTAACTATTTTGAATAAGCGTACATGAGGGTAATAAGTGGTATAGTATAGCAGACTGCTTTTTGGTGCTGTCTGGCAGCCTGCCAGTATTTGAGAGGAGAACTTTCTGTTTTTTAACAAGGTGGTGATGGGGAATTAGCTAGGAAATCCCAGAAAGGTAACTGAATTAGAACTTAGCAGTATTTGTATGTAACCTAAATCCGTTTGTTTTATCTGCTGTCCAAGTTAACTTTTGATATTAAAATAAGTCAACAGAGTAAATGAGTAAAAAATTACAGCTGATTAAGTGACATTAGATGTCAAGAGTGTTTTATAATGAAGATGTGTTATTGTCAATGGTGTTGATACGCTGTACTCTTTCTTGAAACGAAGTGGAGAAAGATGCAAACAATGTGCAAAGCAACGGCTGGTCAGTGGAGACCAAGACTGTAGCAGTAAATGAAGAGGCTTGTCATACCTGCAGAATTAAATCTTAGGAGAAGTTGAAAGCAAATATTTCCTCCAAATTCTGTTTAAAGAAATTGTTAAGTAGTTCCCCTGTGGACACATGAGGGCGCTGAATACTTGAGAATATCATAGTTGCCTAGAATCTTGGCCAATCCTGGTTTTGAAAAGGCAACCTCATTAAGAATGTTTTAATAGGCTCTGGTTGTATAAAATCTAGATTTCACATATCTCTTGCGCACATCTAAGTGAACAAGAGAGAGTGTTTAAAGTGAACTGGAGAAAGTAAACCTATTAACTCCTTTCCTGTAAGCTGCTTTGTGATATGACAAGGTTAACTCTCTGCACTTTCCTACCGAAGGAAGGCTGTTTATCACCTAATAATACTTTACCTGTTAGCTTCATGGTCGGTCTGTCCAATTCATCTTTTTTCATTTTCTTCCCCCTCCCCACCCCTCACCCAGTCTTCCCTGTCTCTTTGATCTTGTTAACATCCTCTTTCACCTTTAAAAAAAAAATGGGTGGGGGCAGGGGAACAGTAGTAATTAGCATTTTGGTGCACTGCTCAGCCTAGTGGTGTTTAACACTTCATAAAGAAGGCCATGTGTGCAGCTGAGTTACCACTGTCCAACAGGAAGGACAATGGTCTCTGGATGGGAGGAAGTATGTTTTAAATGTGTGGAGCACCTTTGCCTTTACAAGCAGTTCATCACTGCTGATCTGTGTTGCAGCATGTCTGAAGTCTGAGCTGCTTTAAGTCAAGTAGATACTATGTGATCTCAAATATTTGCTGTTGTGTGGCTGTAGTGTGTATGTATATATGTAAATATACACACACACAAAGTGTGTATAAATGTATATTTACATATGTTGCTTCTCCATTCACTGAATTCTGTTGCTGATCATTTAATACAGCGCACTGTTAGCTGTTACCACCCTGCTTTTTTTTGTCTTTCTCCCGTGAATCATCTGAGGGAGATGATAGTGATTAAAATTGGATTAGATCTTCTGTAATGTGATCTGTTCTGAAAAGCCAGCATCTCCTCTGCTCAGTGACCTAGACCCTGATGTCCTCTATTTGATAACCCTTGTGACCTTGACCTTGCTCCTGCCTCTACATCCTCCACATCATACATACTATCCCTGTGAATTTGAAATATATTTCTGAAGTCTCTGCATACATTCCTCATCTGTTACATCAGTTCTTATGGGAAAAAAAACTTTACTCAGGCAAATTGCTAACTGTTGTGCATTTCTGGAATGCATCCTTGGCAGATAGTGGTATGTTGCTGTAGTTCCTTGTGCCATGATGTTGCTAATTAGCATCGAGTGTGCTAAAGCCTTGTGTTGATTGGTATGGGCTGGTTGAAAAGCTGCATCATTAGTTAACAGCAGTAGCTGCTTATGGGATTTTACAAGGCAGTTGCTCTCTTCCAAGTTCTTTAAGTATTAAATGTTCAAATTTTATTGGCTAGCCTACTATGACCAGTTTGGCAATGAGCACGAGCCTTGCGTCTGAACCATGTGTACTCTCTCTTCTGCGGACTTTGGTCCTACCAGACGTATTCCTTTATTGGAGACTGACTGGGCCTTGTGGAGTAAAACTTTGTTAAAAAGCAATAGGTCTTATCAGGTCTGGAGCATAATAACAAATCTAGAGGAATTTGCTTTCCAAATGACTGTGGTGTTCCTAATTCAAATTGTTTTACATTTGCTGTGGGTAAAGAGCATGCATAGTCACTGTAAATCAGATGATTTGCACCAGTTTAGAACATAGTATCTTGTCTTTTATAATCTGCCTCCATGGAGGCATATAGCCTTTTCTGCTGTTTTATATCTTTTGCAGGATGTAAGTAGATTACATGCCTGTGTGGGAAACTTTAGGACTCCTCATCCATAGTTTGGGTATTACTGATCCAAGTTGTCTGAGAGCTTTACAGATTGCTCATTCCAGATTGACTTTGGATGCAAGTATATTACCTGCATGGTACTACCTGTTTAGGTCTAACTCATGCGCAAACAAAAGTACAGCTGTGTCTCAATTCAGGGACTACTGTACATTTGAAGAGGTGAAATCTCATTTCCCTATTTGAAATTTCTGAGACTAATTAGACGTTTCATACTGGGATGGTGTTGCATCATTGCTATATAAGAACACAACATAATCTTGAAGCCAGCAGAGAAGAACATGCATGTTTAGGCATCTCCTCTGAGATATGAGACATCCAGTTCAAGCCCATGCTATAGGTGTCTAACTTTGTTGAAGGGATATTTTTATAAAAAGATCCAGTTTTGATAAACTGGTGTCATTTTCCCGAATTAGTTTACTTGCAGTATTCTTGACAGAGAACTGTCTCTGTTGGAGGTGAAGTTTTATTCTTGGGCCAAACGTTTGTTGCTATAAGTGCCATAGCAAGATTTAAATGCTGCAAACATAAGCTGCACCATGTTTTCTGTGTTCTTGTTGCAAGTTGTCCTTTGTTTGTCCCCAAACTGACCGTATCTAAATAACTGCAAAGAAAACACCTTTGAACATGGTGCATTTATAGCAACTCAGCTTCCAGACAGTGTTAAGCTCTGTACTGTAAATTGTTGCTTTTTCTGGTGTAAAAGAACTTTAATAAAAGTTGCCTGTAGCACATAGTATGCTACACTACATACATACATATGTAGTTTACCAGACCCATATCTTCAAGAAGCTCTGGGAATTTGGCATTGCAAAACTATGTTATCCCAGGTCAAGTCACTCTCTCCAGTGAGGTCCAACAGTCAAATTCTTTTACACAGGAGCTCTTTAAATGATCTGCTTTTTTTGTCTAATAGCCAGTTGGCAACTTCTGTGGCCTGGGTTCACCTATGCAGTTCTGCGGTCTTATACCTGAAGCAAAAGACTGGGAATTGGGACAACTACAGTCTGTTCCTAGCTCTACTGTTGACTTATTGTGTAGTATTCGTCAAGTAATTTTGCCTTCTTTTTAACTGTAGTCATCTTTGCCTCTGAAGCAGAAATGACTGTTCTTATTTATAAATGAGGACTATTAAAAAACAAATTGTAGCTTTGTAAGCTTTTAGAGGTAGCAGATACTTGGAAAATTAAAACAGTAAATGTGGTAGTAATGTATGAATAATGTAAAACTTTGTGTGATACATAACTTGTCAAACCTTTTTGATGAAAAGGTGATTGGACTTGTCAGGGAACTTAAAATAGAAAGAAGCAGAGAGAGAAATTAGCAATGAGGCTGTCTCTTCTTTGGAGCTGGGACTTTATGTACCTGGCGTATCCTCTCATCCGTAAAAACATTTCCTGATCTACTTCTCCAAATGGCCTGAAGCAGAAAAGGAACATTTCAGTATCATCTGTCACTTCTTAAGGTGCAGATTTTGTGCAGCCATGCTCTTTTGTTGGCCAAAACAGTTTCTCTTTCTGCAAAGAGAAATGACCTGGAATGTCACCTCCATCTTCCATGCGAAGTCTACCTTAGTATTTCTGCTAGAGTTGCAAACACTTTGATATCAATCTAACTCTTAATACCATGTTTCTGTTCCTTTTGTTTCATTTGTTACTATCATTATTTTAGTGGAAGCTGAGATTCTCCTTTAAGTTCTCCAGTGTTTATGTTGGCAGCCTCATGCTTTACTTAATTTTGTTCCCTGGGGGAAATTGTCAGTCTGAAATTGGAAAGATATCTGACCACTTTCTGTGTGTACCCCTCTTTTTCTCCTCCCTCCCTCCCCCAGCCCTCCGTATTACTGCTGCAATATACCTGCTGCTGACACTGTCCATCTTTCATTCAGCATCCATATTACATGGTCTCCTAGAAACTGCATGAAAGCTGTTTAAATTGTTTTTATTCCACTTCTCCCTCTGCCCCTTTCTTTCTTCTTCACTATCCCTGTATGATATAATGAGATGTTACTTTGACAGCTCAGCATCCCTTTTCTTGAGCCTACCCTGTGCCCAGCAAATCATTCTGTCACTGAATGTTGTATGTGTGCACAGCATATGCTGTTAATGACAACATAAATAGCCTCCAAGTGCCTGGCATATTCCAGAAGAAAGGTTCTTGTAACTTGTGTGTGGGAAACCTCTTATCAGTGGATCTTGCTAGCACAATAATGCTGTGAAGTGAGTCAGTAACCATCTGGTTCTCCTTGAGGGTGTTTGCACATAGGATAGGGGCAGCAACAGTTTTACTATTTGCCTTTGTACAGTTACTGCAAGTAATGTGCATCATCAAATGTAAAGGCATTTCAAGGTGAAGGTGAGTGGGAAGCCTCTGTCAAAGATGCATCTTTACCAATTATTAGTGAATGTATTTTATTCTGGCAATAGGGTTTTGGACTGCAGGACCATGAGAATTCTGTTTCATGAGTGCAAGCAGCATATCTTATTACCCAGCTGAAGTGGCAGACATTTGTCACCATTTGTACACTAATTAGAAACATAGGAGGTTGTGAATGGAAGAGTGAATTCTTATAGTGTATTTTTCATTTTGAGGGGCAAAACTATTAATATAGAAATGCAACCAGTGGCTTTTAAATACATCTTTGGACTTGTAGTTATCAGTCCAGTTCCAAAGCTGAAAAATAGTGTTTGTTCCTAATGGACATAAAATGGGAGTATGGGGGCAAGCAAATGTCACTTAGTACAACTACAGTCTGAAGTACTAAAGAATGAGCAATGCAGTAAATCTAGGTCAGGACTGAAATTGAATCTGTATTAGTGTGTTAACAATGATGATGTCTCAAACTGTTAAACTATCAAAGTAATATAGCAGGCAATTAAATCATACGGTTGGTACACGAAGCTGTTATTGCTGCCTCAAAATCAAGTGAAATGCCCAGTTAACATCTCATAATAGTCTCAACCTGCCTATCTTGATTTCAGCTGTTAGTGAACAGTTTGAGCAACTAGTAAAATCAGCCTGGTTTGTTTCTTAGGATAGACCATCACCAGAGTGGATTTCTTTACAGCTCGCTTCCTTTTACAACTTAAACTTGACTGTTGCAGTACTGGTTGTATTTCCTCTTTCTCATGTCCTACAGCTGTGCACCTAAAACAGATGAACCAGCCTTTTTAAGTGCCTGTAGAACTCTGACCTATCCGACATACCTGATGGCTTAGGAGTTTCTTTCAAGGAATTGCTGATGAAATTTCTATTTCATAGATGAGATTGAGAGGCATCTCTTGCAAAGCTAAAATGTAGTTCATGCTTCTCATCTTTCCTGGGGGTGCATGTGTGTGTTGGCTTTAGAACCTGGTGTTTGGTGGTTTGATTAACTGCAAATACCGGCAAAAATCTCCTAAGATCGAACTGTTTATGCTAGCACAGCCAGTGACTGAATTCTTCCACCTCTTCCTCTTTTGGATGTCTTTCTATGAGCAAAAGCTTAGAAGACAGCATACTCTTTCTGTGTAGTTTTTTTGTTGTATGTGGGAGTCACTTCCTGCTTAACTTTGCTTTCATCAGCTTTTGTAGATCTAAGAGTAGTTAGCTGGTCTGCAGCTCTGAGCACAGTTGCTGTTGTCTCAGTTCACTTAAATGGTCAAGATTCAAGGCATTGGACTACTATAGGAGATCCAAAGCTAGTTGCTTGCCTTTTAAAGTCTGCCAGTATAATCGCACAATTGCATCAGTCTTGTCTCTCATCATTTTGGATCACAGAAACAATCTTATTTGGAAGAGTGGATTAATTTTCAAAGCTGTTTATCACAATCACAGAATTGTTGAGGTTGGAAGGGACCTCTGGAGGTCATCTAATCCAACCCCTCTGCTCAAGCAGGGTCACCTAGAGCATGTGGCCCAGGATTGTGTCCCGACGGCTTTTGAGTATCTCCAAGGAAGGAGAGACTAACAACCTCTCTGGGCAACCTGTTCCAGTGCTCTGTCACCCTCACAGTAAAGACGTTTTTTCTCATGTCCGGACAGAACTTCCTGTGTTTCAGTTTGTGTCCGTTGCCTCTCATCCTATCGCTGAGCACCACTGAGAAGAGTCTGGCCCCATCCTCTTTACATCCTCTCTTCAGATACTTATACACATTGATAAGATTCCCCCCCTCAGTCTTTTTTTCCCCAGGCTGAACAGTCCCAGCTCTCTCAGCCTTTTCTCACAGGAGGGATGCTCCAGTCCCTTAATCATCTTAGTAGCCCTCTGCTGGACTCACTCCAGTAGCTCCATGTCTCTCTTGTATTGTGGAGCCCAGAACTGGACACAGGACTCCAGATGCGACCTCACCAGGGCTGAGTAGAGGGGGAGGATCACCTCACTCGACCTGCTGGCAATGCTCTTCCTAATGCAACCCAGGATACCGTTGGCCTTCTTGGCCACAAGGGCACATTGCTGGTCAACTTTGTTGTCCACTGCAACTCCCAGGTTCTTGTCCGCAGAGCTGTTCTCCAGCAGGTCAGCCCCCAGCCTGTCCTGGTGCAGGGGGTTATTCCTCCCTAGGTGCAGGACACTGCTTCTCCCTTCGGTTGAATATCAGGAGGTTCCCCTCTGCCCATCTCTCCAGCCTGGTGAGGTCCCTCTGAATGACAGCACAGCCCTCTGGTGTTAACAGCTACTCCTCCCAGTTTTGTATCATCAGCAAACTTGCTGAGGGTGCACTCCGTCCCTTCATCCAGGTCGTTGATGAGTAAGTTGAACAAGACTTAACCAGTTTAAGCTAACTTCTAGACCATTCCCTAGATCAAAAACTGAAGGATGCTTTGTCCAGCTGTGGAGAACCTGTAGTCTGCACATGAGCCTATATGGAACGAAAGGGCAGGTTTGGGGTCTGGCATGTGCTGTGGGGATCTTCGGACTCTGTTCTTTGTGGAGAAGAGAGGTGCAACTGCAGGTATTATTAAAAAGATCCTTTGTGATAGTGTATAAGAGGACATCTATTGATGTCCATACTTCCAGCAACTTCAGTGTAGCACGGTAATTAAGATAGTGAGGAAAGCAGAGAGATCTTGGCTTTCAAACTTAGTCCACTTGGCTCAGATCCAAGCATCATTAATGTGACATGAGACATTTTGTTGGTATTCGATCAACTGGGAGGCTTGTTCTTGCTATGTGACACATTAGTTAACCACCCAGCATGCTGACATGTACTATTAAAAACAAATTAAAACTAGATTGAGAAACACACTGGCAAATGCACCATAGGGAGGAGTCTGAGAAGTCTGGCCTTAGGAAATTAGGTGAGTTGGGCCTTATTAATTTTTCTACAGATCTGGCATCTGTAACTTTACAATTCAGCAGTCCGTCCACAACTGTTCATTTTTAAACACTTTCCTCAACTGTCCTATGAGGACAAAATACTCCTGACAAAATTTAGGGACAGCAAATGGCAAATTACAGTTGTGTTGCTCAAGCAGAGTTCTGTGTGGTAATCTTTCTGGTGTGAGCTCGTGTTCTTTTTAGCAGTTATTGGCACCTTTTGACGGTGGGTTCTTTGAGATCCTGAATGAAAAAGCTATCCAGCAATGGGATTTTTCCACTCTTCTTCTACTTGTAAACTTAGATTGCTATGGTGTTACTGCAGACAGTCCAGTAGAGGGCTGCCAAGGGCTAAAATAGACATTAATCAGTATACTGAAGACTTGCTTGAACCTGTGATTGCAGATATGATTAGAATAATAGAATGGCTTTTTTTTTTTTAAATAGTATCATGAGGCTTACATTTGCTGCTTCCATGAGTTTAAATTCCAGAACATGAAGAATGTGTCTGGGTTTTCTTATTCTATAATTAATTCATTTCAAAAATAAGACTTGAAGAGATGGTAAAGCTTCTTTCCCCCTTAGTTCCCTTCTCATTCTCTTTCTTACTGTAAGACTTCCTGATTTCCCTCCCCACCCCACCCCCCATACACTCTCTGGGGGGTCTTGGGGTGCAAACCATCCCTGATTTCCCAGTCAGAAGCAGGGTATCTTTTAAAGGAGGTGTGTCTAGACAGGGAATTAGGTTTAAGGGTAATAAACATCTGAGGAAGTGAAAACTGTAGCATGCACACTAGCCATGAAAATCTTTATAACCCTTAGGCTTATTTTCAGATCATCTCTGAAGCTGAAGTCCGCTTCATGGTTTAATGAGCCTACTGCTGAACCAGTGGACACTTTCAATTTCACTCATTTTTTTTTTCCAATTGCCACCGATTCATTCGTAAAGCATAGTGGCCCTTGATTGATTACTGACTGTGAGAATCTGTTAGACTGAAGGAGTTTTGGGGAAGGAGGAAGCAGTCCTTATGTAAGCTGTTGCCTTTCTTGAGAACAAATGTCTGCTCTCCTTTTTCTTTGAGGCAGGTACAATAAAAGACTTCCCCAAATGTATCTGCTAATTACCAAGTTGAGATCTTAGTCCTTTTGTTTGGCGTGATCTTTTCCAGAGAAAGAAATTATATCCTTGTAAGTCATGGAGTGTGACTGGAATAAAGGGAAAATAGCAGGGACAAGTGAACTGTTGTCTAAAAAGTATTTTCAGAGTAAAAGAACAGAGCACTTTTTCACCTGACTTCTCTTCTTCCTGCAGTGCAGAAAAATTCAGAACATCAGGTGGAGTTAAGGAGGGTTCTGTTCGAGTCTGATAACCTCTCAGAAGGAGTTTGTTGGAGTCCATTAGTAGTCACAGGTTTGGTGCAAGATCGTGAGAAAGCTTTCAGTTCAGAGAAGCACACTCCCCTACCTGCAGTTTGTTCTGAGCAAGCTCTTGTTCTCAGATAGTAACCTGTGCTGCATTACATCTCTTTGCCACACTGGAAACCACATGGGTAACAAGTTAATAGGAAAACAGTCTCCAACCCTACTTGGATTACATGGGATATATTTGGGCAGTTACAACTGACAAATAGGGGAAGGATAGTCTTTGAATTGCACAGCAACTTTTAACTGCAGCTTTAGCTTCTATTTCTAAAAATTGTGGTAATATTTTTCCTTTCAGGCTTCCAGCCTTTCAGATGCAGATATAAATCTCTTGTTGGACAACTGGGAGTTTCACAGTCCCTAAAAGAAAACAAAACAAACTCCAACCCTATATATTTTTCTGTATCCAGTGCTAAGTTTGGAATGGACACTGGACTTAAAGCTGTCTCCATTGTAACATGGCAAGATACCCCACTTTGTCAGAAAACAATATGATATCAAAATCCAAAGCACTAAATGCTTGCAAAACTGAGTGACTTTACGGAGAGGAGGGAAGAAACGCAGGAAGAGAAGAAAGAGGTAAACTGACTCTGGCCAAGATTTCAACAGGAATGTAATAACCTTAAGTGAGTAATGCTGGCAGGCATTAGAGACATCCTGACCTTATTTAACTCTGATTTATTCATCATGGGAATGGATTTTGTACCTCTTCTATTCTGAGACTGATGGAGTCTACCACAGTGTATTCATCTGTATTGAGAAACTATTCCTGTCTGTTTGCCACATGGACAGGAGCAGAGGGCCATCAACTACAGAGCTGGCTGAAGAAATATTTTTCCTCTTCCATCTTGCATTTTAACATGCACATGTTGTATGTGTAATAGTAGGGCAGGGAGGAGGGTCACCAAATTGTATGAAGCTAAGCCATGAATTCCCTGTACTGTATGGTATCTTCTCAAATCACAAGGAGAAGGACTAACTATGGCTTTGCTCCTCCCTATCTTTGCATACTTTCAAACAGTGAAGAAATACATCCCCTCACTCCCCCAACCTCCCCATGCTGTTTCTGCACACACAGATCTTTGCACTTTACAGATCTCTTGCTTGCAGATATGTTCCTTTTGTATGTAGCTTCTTCAGTTGTCGTCATTCTCATACACTGAATTTTTGTATGGCTGTCTTATCACATTGACGTCCTTAAAAGAAATAATGGCAAAACCTTTAGAAGGGTGAGCTGCCCCCAAGTAGAGATAGTTACATTCTGCTTTTGTGTCAAAGCTACTGGGGCAGACAGATCAGTTCTCAAAACTATTTTTTCCTCCTGGATGGCTTTGGGGCAAGAATAGGAAATACAGGAAGGAATTATATACTAGTGATGACAGAACATCTCTAAATAAAGAAGAAAGGAGAAAGACAAGCATGAAGACATTGGCCTCAGTGGAGCAACATACTTTTCAGTGCTAACTTTAGCTGCTATGCTTAAACTACGGTTGCAGTACACAAATACTTCGGAAAGCTTTTATACAAGCCATTTCTGCCAATGAAATCTTGCAGTTCAAGCTTTTCTTTCTGTTAGTAGGTATTAGATGCTCGAGGGCTCTTTGGAGGATTCTTCTGAAATTCAGTAGTAATTAATTCCCAGTGAATGGAAAGAATCTCTAAAGTGCATATTATTCTACTGGGTTAACGATCCTGTGGGCTTTTCAGAGGACAAGTAGCTCAGTTGAGGTAGACTCTGCCTCTTCTTATTTACTTGTTTCCGCCATCAACTCCGCAGCATCACAGAATGGTTCCTTCCAATCTCAACATCTGGAGATCATCTAGTCCACCCCCCTGCTCAAGCAGGGTCACCTAGAGCATGTTGCCCAGGACCCTATCCAGACCCTATCAGCTTGTTTCAGTAAAAGCTTGAAGCCCACCTCTGTCTGTCTGTCCTGATCTTAGACTACTGGAGAGTTTAATTGACATTAGCTATATGTGCACCACAGAGCAAGCTAGAGATGAAATTGTGTATTCTATAAAATGTTTACTTTGTGGGATGAAGAGGTCAGTTGTGATTCTTACTGAGGGGATGCCACGGGACAGAGAACTTCAAAAGGTGCAGGGTTTTTGTATAGGAGGCTTGCGTAGCTGTGCAGGGAGTCCTCACTCCAGAAATGCATGAGTTCTGTTCTAGCTCATTTTGAATGTGAAATTTGTTTGATATCTCAATTTCTTCATTGATGGGTCTTTGAAATGGGCATGGTGCTGTCTTGTAAATCTGCTATTGAAAAAAACCTGTGGTCTCTGCCAAAGTCGTCTTGTTTTTCTGGAAGGTCGACAAAGTAGGTGGGCTTTGTTGTTGCAGTTTTAACAAGTTGAAATGAGTAAATCATACGTTGATATTTTCTCTTTCCCCTTTTCCAAGATGGCAAATGGTGACTGCATGGTATAGTTGTTTTGAGGTGCGCTTTAATTGTAAAGTGCTTTACAGGACTTTGGGTGAAAGAGTACAGTGGAATACAGCAGACACTACCGTATTTGCTTGGCTGTAGAATCTCGCCTTTCTCAGCAGATTGTGGCCTGGCTGGTTGCAAAGGAGACCTTGATGATAGCTGAATGTAAATCAGTATGGGGGAACCAGTCAAGCCCTCAGACAACTTGAAGCAAAACCTATGTGTTGTCTGCTTTCACCTCCAGGAGTTTTTATCTGTAATGACAGATATTTTAGATGTAACTGGAAATTACTTTGAAAAAGACCCATCTTATTGCTGCATTTATCTCACCAAATCAAAACTGTTTAATGTTAATTTCACGGGACTCCATAAGTCTCAAACACTTCTGAGACTTCTGGTGCCTCCCTATCAATTTCTACTATGCAGTTATTAAAAATAGAAAACTTTGGCACACTGCAAACTGACTGTGGGAATGACATTGAATATACTGGACTTCATATCAAAATAAATTGAGCTTCTGCGTTACCTATGATTTTTTGCATTTCTATTTAATTATCTGAGAGCTTCCCTTTATTTGTATAAATATTCCATTACAGATTATGAAAACTGTGCCACAGAATTCTGCATTTGCCTGTTCCATGATAAACAGCGTCTTGGTATTTGACAGCTGCATGATAAAATCTTTGGTAGTTGCAGGAGAGAAAGGAAGGTGCTTGGCAGGGGTAGGCTGGTTTAATTTCTTCTTGCCACTTGCTGCTACTGGAATTGTGATTTTTTTTCCTTTTCTTTCTCCTTTATTTTTAGTGATTCTTCCCTCCTTTCACTTTGAAAAGATACTCTACCACTGCTTTTTTGCTTTACTGACTTCTTGTTGTTGACCTTTGGCAACCCCTGTTAATGTTACTCTAGGTTGCAGAATCTGTGCACCTTTTAATGAATAAGCGAGCTATAGAGCTGGTAGATGTTCCAACAATGCTGAAGCTTTTTTAATTGTGTAGAAGTCATAAAGAATGACTCCAAAGGGACCAAAGGGATAGCCATTACAGAAGCTTCTGTCCTTGAAGGGCTGTTGTCTTTTTAATAGATTTCCTATAATACTGGCTTTTTTATTCTTTATGCTTTAGTTTTTAGGGTTTTTGTTTTGGGTTTTAGGGGTTTTTTTGTTTTTTCCTCTCCATAAAGTGATGACTGAGATACTTCAGGCAGTAGAATTTGCTGCATCTCCATGAGCTTTGTTTCTAGATGAGAACTAATGATCTGGTTTGTGTTGATAATTTGTGCCCCCCCTGCCCCCAGCCTTCTAACTTCTCTCTATAGGGAACTCATAATACTACTGGAAGATGTAGTGCAAGATGCTAAAGTGGCTCTATTTTTTTAATGTTTAATACATTTGGGTATTTAATTTCAAGCTTGACATTAAATTTAATAAGCGCAATTCTTTCAAAGAATGTCCTTAATGAAGCAGTTTCACGCTGCTATTCAAACGCAGCTTTCCATACTTTCTCAAATGTTGCTATGCTGCTACTCAGCCTGTGCATTAAAACCGTAATGGCTTGTGTAACGGTGTCCAATGCATTGTGATGTTCCTAATGCTTAATATTTAATTCTGTTTTGAGAGTGAGAAATCTATTTGTAAACAAATGAGTGATTCTGATATTAATGAGACATCAGATGCTGTAGTATTTCCAGCTGATAGTGGATAGTAAGTGCATTGTTAATGGAATGCTGACACCTCTTCCATGCTTTTGCTTCTTGGAGATCTTAAATGATCTTTGGATATTCCCTTGGGAATTTTAATCCTCACTAAGCACAATGTTTTTTCTTTTGGTTTGTCTCTTTTCACTAACCTCACAGTATTTCTTTGGCATTGCTGCATCAGAGATCAGGGCATCTGGAGTGTAAATTGGCTCTTTCACGCCTGTAAGTAATAACTTGATGCTGTTTTTCATTAAAGGGAAAGGAAAAATCTGTTGTCCTTTCTGTGATGCCATCCCCCCCCCCGGAAGAAGAAAGCCTAAGCACAGCCATAAAAGCCTAAGTGTTCGTGTCAAAGACAGCTAAAATTTTTTCTTTTTTTAAAGTGAATGTGTTTAATCTGCTGTCTTCTGTAGCCTAAGTTTTTGTGGGGCCATTTCTGTCATGGTAGCTGAAAAATCTAGTCTTGCAAGAGCTGCTTATCTTTGTAGTATTAGCATCCAGCACACTGCCAAGTTTCAGGAAGTGCAAAATATGTTTTATTGTGCAACACATATGAATTTAACAGGATGACTGGAAATCAAACTCGGTGAAATGAGGGCTCCCTTCTCGCAGCTCTCCAGTCAGAATTTTCAAATGAGGAGTAATGGGCTGGGTCAGAGCTGCAATTTTGAGGATGTGTGAGTTTGTCACAAGAAAAAAGCTTAAATTTCAGTTCTGCAAGTAAAGACAGCGTAGAATTTAGCTTGCAATTACATTTGCATGTGAAAAAGTACACTTACTCTTCACCTACATTTGTACTTAATATTCTAATGCAATCTAAATTAGGGAGGAAAGCAGACCTAGTTTCTAGAACAAGTATGTCTGCTCAGTTGGGACAAATGTCTTTGGGCAGTATGGTTTTAGAAAATACACTCCTTCCTCTTTGGATTTATTTGACTGAGATCTAGTTTTTGTTGATACTTGGAGTCTTTCCAGAAAGCTCCTGTTAACTCTAAAAGAGAAATGCTGTATCAAAATCTACTAAATAATTGAAAAAACTAAGCTGTGAGGATTAAAAGGGGGGAACATGTTTGGATAGATTGTGACCTAAAGGATCGTATTTCTAAATGGGCAGCCTCTAGCATGGGCAGCCTCTAGCATGGGCAGCCTGCCCAGTCCTAGAGATAGCAACATGGCAGTTTATCGCTTAAAAGCAAACTATGATTTGCTCTACCTTTTAGTAACCAATATGAAGAGCAAGTATGTCACAAGCTTATTGGAAAAATCAATATTGAACACCACAGGTAGATCTAGGTAAGGTAATATGAACATTTCCTGTAATATATGTGAGCATGCTATCTGCAGCAGCTTTCTAACTTCCATTCAGGTACTTCTCTTGCACTTTTAACCTATCAGAGCCGTTTTGATACAAACATTTCATCTTTGTATGATAGGTCAAGAGCGGGAAAGTCAGGGAAAAGTTTTCCTGTGCCTGTTCTCTTTATTACTGTATCTATCCAGCTTTTCTAGTTCTCTTCAAGAACTCTTGACATATCAGTGTAATGATTTTTTTTCTTGCTCTTGGGAGACTACATGGATTCTTATTCTTTGGCAATAAGCAGATTTTATCTCAAACCAGTCTCCTTTCTCCTATGGAAGATGTGAAACTGTCCTGACAGGAGTTTGCAACTCTTGTTGGAAAGAGGAATGTCTGCTTGAGCAATGGTTCCCCCCCACCCATGGAGCCCAAGAGATATGAATTCTGTGCTTGTCCTGTACATATAATTAGAAAGATAGTGAATTGGAAGCCTTTTATAATTAAGATGCATGACTGTGGCATCTGACCTGAATTTGATCCCCCTGGATTTGATCCATATTTTACTGTTCTGTGGATGCTGTTTCAGTGTCTGCAACTTTTGATTTAGACTAAGGTAACCTAGTGCATAAAACAAACAAACAATTGTGTTGCTATTGATGTTACATTTTAATTAGACTATTGTATAGCTTAGAATGGGCCACAAGGGAACTGCCAATTACTCTGTGTATCTGTCTAAAAGTCTTTTCATTATGGAATACTGATTAAGATTATATAGCTCCATATTGTTTCATGTTATTGATTTCCACCAACCCCAAGTCGATGGTCTCATTAATTGTCAAGTACCTTTTTTCCCCCATGTTTCACAAAATTGACACGAGCTACCTGAGGTGTTAAGTTTAATTTGAACTAGGTATTGGTGTGCCTGTTTAATTTTTAACAAGACCCATTAGGCCCCCTGCCTTTAATTTTACACAGGCCATAAAGGCATCTCCACAGGGAGGCTGTGACCCATTCAGTATAAGGAGAGCAAGGCAGATCTCTACAGCAATAATAGGGAATATCTGTGGTAGGGCTTTTTGTCCATCTGCCCTGACGGGAGGAAATTGATATTTTACCATCACAGATGCTGCAGTAGAGTTTGGAGCTGTTGGCGTGTGCTACCTTACTTGACTTGCAGCTTTCATTTGCTTCGCTGTCTGCATCTTTCTGGAGCTGCAGCATGCAAAAAGTGAAGACTGTGTCTTGCAAGTCAGATGTTCTGACCATTCCCCACATAAGTGTGGAAATAATTCTTTTAGAGGCAGGAACCTCGTGTGTCAAATGGAAAGCTGTGGGTTTTGTTTTGTTATATGGACACTACATTTGTTCAGAACGCTACCTTCCAATAATATTGGTAACTTGTTCACCTGTCTTACCTTCAGCTATCAGTCTCCAGTCAATGGTATGTTACATTTACCCTCTGGACAGCTTTCCCTATTTCCACTAGGTGCCACTAGCTAATCTTCCAAGTCCTATGCCTCACTAAACATGACAATGTTTTTCCTTAATTTCAGCCATCTTGGAAGTGGCCGTACAGAGAAAGACATCAACATGCTGATAGTGTCCTAGTCCCTGTCTGTTCATGAGCTCTCCCAACAGACCTCGATCACAATGAGCAGAGAGGTTCTTGCACACTTCTAGAAGAGGCGCTTTAGGGCAGGGAAGCAATTGCCACAACAACCCTATGTGCTGCCACCACCCTGTGCAGCTCTGCTAAGCTAAGTCAATAGGATTTCATCATCAGTGACATCAAAGGTTTCTCATTTTTCATACTGTTTGTTCAAGTAAAGGGCAAAAAGTAACAATGCTGTGATGCTTGGTTTAGTTAGTGGTTCTTGGGTCTCATGCAGTGGCTCAGTGCCATGAAGTCACATATATGCAAAGGTTATAACCCCCCCAATGTTGTTTTCTGTTGTGCCCATCCTTTTCTGCTCTTCTGTGCCTCCCTATCCTCCACTTGCATGCTCTTGAGAAAAGAATAATGAATTGCATTCCTATGGTAGAGGCAGCTTCCTTTTTTTGGCCCTGTTGCTCCCCAAACTGACACTTTTACCTTGGTAAGATTAGATCACTTTATTTGCTGAGTCCCACAATGTCTCATCGGTGTGAGGAAGGAGGAAACCTGCATGGTTGTATAAATAAACTCTTGTGTGGAACATGCAGTACCATATGCCTGTCAGATTGCTTTGAAACCTCTTATTTGTTACTGGACAAATGTAGAAGGCAAAGAGAAAGTTGCAGTTATTCTAGCAAGCCAAATGATCAGGTACTTGATTCCAACTGTGGAAAAAGATGAGACGTTTTTATTATTGTTTTTAAAGACTCACCAGAAACTTGACTCAATTCCTTAAATATTATTAGGGGCCATCTTCCAGGGCCTATCCCAGTCATCGTTTCTGTGTATTCCTTCAGAGAACTTGCTCATCTTTCTGTCCTCTAGTTGCAGTTCTGCCTCACTGGGTAACCCCAGTGACTAGAAATTGAAAGGGGTTCTTGAGAGCGTTTCTTGAGAGCATTTCTTGGGGAGCTTGTGTTAATTTAGATTAAAGTAGTCTTCAGAATGTCCTAGTTACTTTCCAAATAGAGACTACATGCCTCCTTCCCAAAGCTTATTAATTCATTGATTATTAATTGTATCTATGCTGTCCTTAAGAACTTGTGAATAGGACCCAAGGACTCCAAGTTTTAGAGCTGCTCCTCTCTATCTTGGAGATCCTGAATTACGTCTTTATCCTTTCTCTCCTTTCTTTTGCTGATGTGGAATTTAATTAATCACTTTAATTTTACTTTGAAATAATATTTTGTTTTGCAGCCACTAAGTGTATCACTGTGTCTACTGTTCTGTTCTATTCAGTCTCCAAGAACAGAAGAGATTTATGGTTCAATTACAGACACTTCGATCTTTAATGAGTTGTGATAGAGGAGTTAGTAGCAATCTCTTATAAGCCAAAATTAGTTACTACAGTCTTCCAAAGAAAAAATTACAATGTTTATTATGCTGATGAATTTAAACATTCTTTTTAGTTTTTCTTCCGGTTAAATACTGGATCCACTTGAAGTTGATGTCAAAACTTCCCCTGACTTGAAGAGCATGGAAATCTGACCCTCCACCATTTCTTTCCAGTTTTACAAAAACATAAGTTTTCTCCTAGCTATTGCATCAGGCTAAAGTATGCTTTTGAAATGGATTCTTGTACATGCAGTATGGCTGATGAGACAGACATATCAACGTACCTGTGTTGGCCTCCCACAGCCTCCCTTTTAACTGTTGTCTTGACTTGTTTTAGGATTGAATCTCTCCTATGCCTCATTTCAGGATGAGATAGTTATTAAGGAAGAAGTTGCTTTTTTGCAGAGGACAAGGAGCTGTTTTTAACACCCCCCCCCCCCTTTCTTTAATGTGGTTCCACTTTTCAGCGGAGTTGGAATGATAAAAGGTATAATAAACTTTAAGCTCTGTAAGATTCTCACTGATAGAATTTGAGGCTTGGGGTATGTGTGGGGGGTGGTGGTGGTGGTTCTGTTCTTTAAGCCATTGACACAGGCTGAATGGATGTGAAGCCTCAGGCCTTTCACTGCTGAATTTGTCTAGAGCATGAAGAATCTCATTATTACAGAGTGCACTTGAAGCTTGAAGTATAGAGAGTATGATGACTACATTGATGGTAAACTTCTGCACCCTATGAGTCAGTGTCATCAGTGCATTTAACGTCCAGGTTTGTGCCAGCATTCATATTCATGTGGTTGAGGGATGGCAGATGATAATGACTCATGCTTCATTTACTGTTGCCCTGTCACTTTTTTCTCTGGTTTCCTGGACCTTCCTTCCTAGTAATTGCTCTTTGAGATTCAAGGAAAGGAAGTCTTTACACATGAATAAGGGTCAAAGAATCCAGAGGGACTCTGAACTTTTTTTTTTAAACAAAACAGGATGTTTTTCTTCTTTCCTGAAATACTGATATCTCTAACTTCTTTTAGTTTTATCAGGGTAGTTTAAGATGCCATATTGCAGATTCAGCCATGAAAATCTGTTAAGTAAGGTGGCTGTGCTCATTCATCCACTTAAATGAAAAATAAAGTATATGGGATTGTTCTGGATTTAAAAAACAAAAACAACACCCCACCCCACCCCCACAAACCCCAACTCCTATACGAGAAGCTGAGATGTTAGAAATATGTCACAGCAAAAGTAGTCCCATTGTTTCCATCTGTCTCGGGGAAAATACAGTGTTGCCCTAGTAAAGATCAGGAGAGGTTTTAAGTTCATTATTATTTAAATTCAGGACCCCCCCCCCTCCCCAAATGCTAGACAGAAGACTTCTGTCCGATGTCTGGCACTCATCCTCCTTTTCTCTTCCTTGTTGTCTTTCCTGGCAGAAACAATATAGGAAGATGTGGTTTGTGGCATAACCACATGCACATCTTTAACATCATCTTTTAACGTGTGTGGTGTTGTGGCAGTAGCAGTGGTAGGTCAGTAAAGGGAAGGTCCTAAGGACAGGTGATTTCCTGGACATTGGTGCTGAAACAGAGCTGTGAGCACTGTAAGCAGCCGAACCAGTGCCTGCTCTAAAGCTGCTGCTTCTAGGAACATCACAGGGTCTGAAAGCTGCAGAAAAGTTTCAGACTGCCCTGTCGTGTTTCTCAGAAAAGTGATGTAAGGTAAGATGCATCAACAGCAGCTGAACACAGAAGATTGCAAAAAGGAATGCTACTCAAAAAGTTTAGGTCAGTTTGCCTCCGGAGATCGGAAAGTATTTTCTGGCATTAACCATCAATCTTCTGTGGGAGGCCTGGGATTTTTGTTTTACTGAATTCAGGTGTACAGAGGCAGTGTTTGGCAAATTCAGTTGCCTGTATGAGCAACTTCAATTTTTTCCCATTCATAGAATTGAGAACGATAAACACAATTATCTCCACATTGAAGGAAATAGAGACACAGTTATCTCCACATAGTAGGAAATGTGGGATCAGTAACAGATCTTCAGGAAAGCCTAGAGATGTTCGTGTTGCCTGCAGGCCCTTCTCTTCCTCCACTCAATTGCAAAGAAACTGAGGCCAGACCAGCTTAGATGGTCTAATCCATGCACTGTAAGGTAGTCTTGTGTATTGTCCCAAAAGGCTTGAAGAGTAATGGCTGCAGTTCTGTAAGAATTAGTATTTGTATCACTATCCTTATTTTTAAACAGTTTTCCATATGGAAATGTTGAAAAGGAAAGTTTGCAAAACAGCTGCCTGCCATAGCAGCACAGAACTCATGCTGTTATTTACAGGACAAGGATGAAACTGTACGAGATTAACATTTAAAAAATTTCATTCTGACTGTGAAACTGTTGACAGTCCTCAACCGAAAAGCTGAAATCTCAGTACTGGATATTATGCCATATGCTGTATATGTTTGCAGTACTCCTAGGGACATGGGGTGTGTTTATCACTGAATTAAAGTCCTGAATAAGTATAGATGCATATTAGCTGACGTGCTTCGGGCAGTTTGCCGTTACACACGATTGTGTTTCTGAGGCTAGACAGCTTTGTAGGCATCTGTAACCCCCAGACGATTGAGAGTTGGTGGTAGTTCTTGTGCTTTACTGCATTTTAGGGGGTAGTGGTTTGAAATTCTGTCCTAAAATAGATTTCTGGATTAAAACTTAAGTATAGCCTAGCAGGCACTGATTCTAGTGGTGCTAGAAAACAATTGCATACACTCCTCTTACAAGAGCATGGAAGGATTTAGATATACCTTAGGTATTTCTTAAAAATTAGAGAACTAGGTAGCCAGGGCCTAAGCTGGATATGTGATTTTTAGCTCTGCAACAAATCACTGTTTTTCTTTTGTATCCAGGCTACTTGCCTGCATTGAGAAGTTAGGAGCTCTGCTGGCCATTAGGGCTGCGTCCCAGCTGAACACACACAAATGTACTGGGCTCTTTTGGAGGCAATATTTCCAAGTTTGTATGGTGCCTTTAGAACAAGATGGAATTTTGTCATTTTATCCTTTTTAGGCCATCAAACCATTAATTGATTTGAAAAACTAAAAGCAATTAGGAAGTTTTTTTTTAAAGATTGAATATCAGGTAAACTTACTACCTATTAAAGGAATTGCCGGTAGAAAATTAGAGGGGATGTAAAGAGAGCAGAACTGGAGTTTCTTCACTGAATTACCCTTATGCTGTGTAATGAAGCAGAAGCTTGCACAACCATGAACTAATTTGTTATAGCTCCTCATGAGGTTTGTAGTCCAGCTGGAGAGAATTAGAGAGATGACACTAGTTTGGTAGGTAAGAGAAGGAGGAAGCTTTCTTTAACATATTTGAAATTTTGGATTTTTAATGTCATCTCAGTTCAGAAGCCATTTGGATTAAATCAGTTGTCTGATCTATAAATTGCTAGTGCTTACTTTAAAAAAACAAAGAAACAAACAAAAACAAACAAACAAACAAAAACCTTGAACATCCTGAGTGCCAAAGAGAAGGTGACTAAATATCGACAAGTGATGCTGTTCACACACTGTAGCAATCTGTTACCAGCTGCAATGGCAGGATGTTGTTTCAAATCTGTGTAAATGAGAAATGTTTATCACGAGGGTGCTGAGCTGTGTTTCCTTTTTGATTCCTTAATTTTTAATGCATAATGATTCTGCTGAAAGCAATTCTCTTCCCATTTTTCTTAAAGCGCTGCAATGTTCATTAATAAAAGCACTGTTGTAAGGTGCAATGTGCTGCTGATGTATTAAATAATATATATTTGAAAACTGCATTTAAAATGATGTTTTGGAGGTATGTTTCCCATGAGCAAAACTGAGGAACTGCTGCTTTGTCCTTAATTCACCTTGTTACATTACAGATTGCAAGAAATACAAGAGCAGGAACGTCTGGGGAAATTTGTTTTCTGCTTGTGTTTCTTATCATATGAGAGCTGTGGTTTTTTACCTTAGGTTGTAGGGAAATTTCTAAAAATAATTTTTTATTAACAAACTTTAATATTTGGTTGCAATGAGAAATCTGAATAAACAAATGCTTAGACAAGAATTTCATCCTGTAACTGGGAAACTTTTTCTAACACTTTCTGTTGAAAACTTAAGGAAGAATTTCATCCCTGCAACTAACAGTCAGGATGCAGAAAACAGATCTTTTAGTTCTTTGAGTTTGATGTGCCAAGTACTTGAAGTTAGGTTTTCTGTTTGAGTGCTCACCATTCTAGTAGATGGGATCTGTGTACCTATGCCTTAAACAAATGCAATACCTAGCATTTTACACATGAAAGGGTATCTTTTTGTTTTAGTCTTCCTCCTCTACGATTATGGAGTCCTTGACTGAGATTTCGACACTAAAACAAGCATATGTGCTAGTGTGAATCACAGTTGCTACCAGCATAGTTTGCAAGTGGTCCCAGAGTGCAGCTCTGCCTCTTACAATCTGGCTTTTCTGGCAGGGGGCTCATCTGCTTTCCCTTGGTATGGAACATGGATTTTTCTGAAGCCCTTCTCCACTTAGCACCTTTCCCTCCTCTGCATGAACACTAGCAAACTCAAGAGTGTGGAGCCAAAGTTTGTTGTTTCTCCTTAGCTTCCCAAGGACTTTTTGGAGAAAAAATTATCCAATCTTTGCATTGGGGCAGAGGGGGTGAGCTCAGACTCATCACTTTTAAATCATTCTAGGGCTTTTATTAGCTCTATTAAAATGCTGGTAGTACTTCTTAGAAACAGCCCTGGAGCACTTCCAACCTTTATTCTTTATGTTCTGACTCCGGAGTGTGCCACTTCTCATGTTAACCATGGCTGCTTTAGAGAACCAGTGTCCTCTTGCTGGAAATAAATATGCAGACCACCTTTACCTCTTCCATTTTGATTCTGAGTATATTGGAACAGGCTTGGACAAATTAGCAGCCAAGGGTATTGAAACAGTGAGGCTCTCAGCAGCGCGCACTGTGTGAAGAAACAATGTAATGTTCGAACGAGTTGAATCTGCTGGTATTGTTTGATGCCCCTTGCTTTTCTTTGGGAAAAGATAGTGAACTGCTACTCTGTTTACTCGTGTTTATCAGGCATATCAACCTGCCTGGCTTTCAGCAACTGCTGAATTGCAAGACAAACTATCAGCAACTTGCAACAGGTCATCAGATTCCTAATTTGTCCCTTTTAGACTGTTTACCCTCCTCTTTGATATGTATGTAAAATCAGTAGAAGGGGAAAAAATGAAGTAGAAAACCTTTTAGTAAATAAAACACCAACAATAAGTGAAATTCTAGCCTCAGCAAAGCTAATGAGTGTTGCCTTTGCAGCTGAATTCTGATACGTTTGGCAGGCGTTTAACATGTAAAATATACTAACCAGTGGTTCCAGAGAACTGTAGGATTTAAGGTCATGACCAAAAAAAAAAGCATCTGTGCCTTGATTTTTTTTTTTCCCAAGTGGCAAGAGAGCTCTGAACTGCCTAAGCTGGGCATTGACAGGAAGACCCTGAACAGATAACTATGAGAAAAACATTTGTGATATCTCCCTTATGGTGAGGAACCTTTCTTGAGGTTTCATGAATCTGGTTGTTTTGAAAGATGGTATTGAGGAGTAGATTTCTTTAGAAATTATTTCTTTCCTCGGTATTCTGTCTACAAGGTCTGCCTTTCTGCTTTAATGGTTCTGGGTGAGTGTGTGTATCCTGTACAAGAACATTCTGTATGTGCTTCTAACTACAAATACATATCTTTTTATAAGTAAAAATGAATATTGGAAATAAAAGCTTTGTTATACTGAAGAAAAGAATGGTCTCCTACACAGACAAAAATTATGTTGAATATACACAAAATGAAGAGTAGTGGCCCTTTCTCAGGCAAAAGGATATGATCTGCTTCATTGCATAAGACTAATATATATGGCTGGTGAAAAGGAGAAGGGAGAACCTTTTCCTTCACTAACACAATACCAATTAAGAACAATTTTTTTATATGATTAACTATGAATGTTGATGCCAGGTTCCCCAAGTGAATCCACACAGTTCCGAGTTGGTAGATGCTGCCCCCCTTGTGGTGTTGGCTAAATGAAATTTTCTCTGTGAGAGCTTTTTTTGGCAGCTTCTTTGTTCATTCCACATAATGAGAGGATTAATCTTGCAATGTCTGTTTGGTGTTAATTTACCATTTTGATTTCAGAATAGTAAAGCAATAAGCTATTGCAACAAGTCAAGCATTGCTAGACCATGCATATGCACTGTGGGCACGTGACAAGGCACCTCCCAATAATTTAAAAATGAGACTTCCCAGTGGCTCAGATGTGTTGGAGAAGGCTGAGGAAGGAAATATCTCAATGTTTTCCTTTTGAGGAGCTTCTTGGATAATTTTGCTTAGCATGTATAAAGTGCAGTTTAAATAATAAGTTTCTATAAACTAATGTTTTTATTTTCTTCCCTTCTTCCTCCCCCCCCCACCCCAGCTTTCTCAGTGATGCTTAAAGAGCAACTAAGTTTAAAAACTAAATAGGTAGCTGTTAAACTCTGAGGTGGCACCTCTTTACAAAACTAAAGTGAAAGTAATGTTACGAAGCTGTTCTTCACGCACTATGGAGAAGTACTGGGAGAGTTTTGCTAGGCGAAGATACTACTGATGACGCAGTAGGTTGGAAGGGTAAGGATTACAGGATAAAGCTGTTCCTCCATCTCTTTCTCTCTCCTGTTACTTAAAGTAGAATCTAGGGCCAGATGCAACCAGAACAACAGTTTAAGATGTTACCAGCTACAGCTGTCTGCTTTGCTGGCAGTGACTGTCCTCAGAGCAGCTGGTAGAATGGGAAGTGCATCCTTTGCTTAGCAGCTGAGTTTGCAGTCTTTAACTGCTGATGCGGGTGGGCTGGAGCTGGGCTGTGAAGTAAGGTGCAGGCATATGCACTGGCTTCTCTTGGCTGTGTAATAACGGCTGTGACCTCTGAAAGTGATAACATTCCCACTTGTATCTTCCTAGAAATTGTTTTGGGGGTACATTATCAGCTTCATAAGTTATCTCATTTGTAGCGTGGCTTTGGGTAGTGGTGTGCAAGGTTTAGTTCTAGTAACCTGAAGAAAGGAGGATGTTGGCACTCCAGTATATTCTCAAAATAATCTTCTTAAGTACAGTTGAGGGAATGTGGCAGATAAAAAATCTTGCTTTTCTCCACTGATTTGTTAACACATTTGAAACCTAGATCTGACACTTACTTTCAGAGGGTGTTGCTCTTTCTCTAGTGTAAAGGCTTCTATTTTATGTATACAAGCAGGCTCATTGACTGCTTGGTCCCAGCAAGCTGACACATGTGTAAGTGGGTTGTTTAAAAAACTGTGTGTTAGTCATTGCATTTCTTTACTAATAAAAAAAAATAAAAAAGGCATTATAGTGTAGTAGTGGGGGTATACTCTGCACTGCTGTTGAGCTCCCTGCCTGCCCCCACGAGGAGGTTTCTTTCAAGGAAAAGAAAGATAACTAACTTAGAATTCTCTTAAACTCTTCTGATTAATTTGGTCTTTATATGACATAAAAGCCTGGAATAAACCTTCTTGTTCATGGATTAATATGTAGTCTGATTGTCTTGCTTTAATTCCATTTCTGTTTTCTGCTCTTAGTTCCATGCCCACGTTTGTGCTAGGCTCTGCTATTCTGAAGTAATAATGCATTTTTATAACTTCAAAATAGTGTGAAAATAAATAACAGCCCCCCAACCTTGCTTTGCAAACTAACCAGTGCAAATGAGATATACCTGTAACAAGGCAATATGACAGCTCTGCTCTCATCTCTGCCGTCTGTCAGTTTCTGCAATTTAAAATTTTCTTAAGCTAAATCTAACACTGTAAGACTTTGTTGTCTTACATTTTATTATTTGACTTTATATAAAGGCCACAGTAGTACCCCTCTTCACCAAGCTCTGTTGCTTTTCCTTAGAAGCCTGTGAATGGTACGATTTTGACCCATTGTGAGAGCAAGGATTTTGACTGTTCTGCATTATGAGGCAACCGAACTCAAATTCTTACTGTTTGCTAAAGAGTGGTTTATCCTACCTTCTGCTGGTTCAGCAGTGCAGGCACAGAATCTATGTTGCCAGCTTTGCAGACAGGCAGTCTAATCCTCTTTTTCTAGTCTCAACCCCCACCCCTTCCCCCCCAAATTTTGATATAGTACTGATGAAGAACAGCATTTTTCATTACACTTCTTGATTAGCTTTAATGCTGATGAGATAGGTGCACAGTAGATCTGCCACTCATAAGTAGAAATCATACTGTACTGTACACTTCTATGAAAATAGTCAGTGACCTGAACTTTTAAACTGCACTTCAGATAAGTCTCCAAATGTTAAGCAGCACCTGCTATTGCTCTCATGACAGCAAGAAGCATGGATATATTTGGTTCTTCCTTCCAGGGACCATTTGTAATGTTAGTGAAATTGTACGAGGGTCTGAACAATATTCCGTATCTTGGAATTTAACAAACCTACATGTAGACTCTGCATTTTTTCCCCCTGTGTTTTTAGATGCCTTAGACAGCATATACCTTCAGAAAATTACTTATTTCATTATTTAGCCAATTAACATCTAAACTCTTTCATACTAATATTGAAGATTTTTGGACTTTTTTGAACTCTTTATGTACAGAAATAGTAAGTCTATGTGGTGATGAGACACTTATTTGTAGGCAGCTATACAGCTCTGGGTAGAGAGTTTTAGGTGTATGTTACTTCTTTTGCTTCTATTACAAGTAACCCTTGTCTCTGGAGAACCATAGTATTGACCACACCAAGAAGTAACACACATAATAAAACTAGGATGTGTTTTGGGAGCACAGAAATAATTAAAATATGTAGTATAGTCTTAAACAGAAGCTCAAAGTGATGAGTAAAGTAGGATACATAATGTGAGAACAACTGAGTATGATCTCAGAGAGGAAAATTTTTATCAGTGATGGAAGCTGGTTGTACTGGTCTTCAGATTATCTTAATGTCAAGTTCTGTGATTACACCAAGCCTTTCATACCAGAAGTCAGTGGCTGTAGTTTGTGTTGGGAGAAGGGTATTCTTTTACTTTCCGCTTCATTACTTTTCCTGTTCCCTACAGATTTTGATCTTTCTGGGAACCCGAATCTCTTTCTGGGGGACTTTGTACTCTAGTCTGGAAGCTGCAGTGAAGTGGTGGTAGGACCCCTTCACTCCCTCTTATCTTCTCAAAACTGGGAAACGTATTACATGGTATGATTTTCTTATCAACTCCCTGTATCCACAGACATCCTCCTGCCCTCCTCAACTAACCCTCCATGCTTTGCTCTTACATTTGGCGAGGAAGAACTTGGCACCAGCAGGTGCTGGAGTTGACAGGCTGTGTAGGGACCAAGGTACAAGGCTAGCAGGCCTTGGAAGCACAGAAAAATTGGTACTGTGAGACCATAGCAGTACTGATTGGTAACGTTTCTGGTATTGTTCTCTTGTGTGTATATTCAGAGTAGCAATATGAATGTTGACTGTCTCTGATCAAGAAAAAGAATTAGTTGGAAATGGTGGTGCTTGAATGCATGGAATAAAATCCTTGCTCTAGTGAAGTAAGTAGAGATGTTGCTGTTGCCCTCAGTAAGCACGTGTTCCCTGTCATGCTTGTGTGTGCTTTCCTTGCCGTTGTCTCGTCTGTGTACTATGGGCACAAGATTTCATACTGCACAATATGAAGTCACTAGACAACTTCCAGTCACACCTTTCAAACTTCTGAATCTTAAACGTGCTAATCTCTTTTCAATAAAGACTAGCTGGACCAATTCTCAAACTGAGGTTTCCCCTATTGCTTTGTTGGAAAACCTTTTATTTTAGGAGTGGGACGGTAGAAGGGAGAGGGAGGGACACGTCAGGATTTTTGGGATGAGGATCAGATTTGACTTAGATTTGTACCAAGGAAGTGGTGGTTTGATCCAGATGAATTCTGCTCACTGTATTTTAGTTTGGGGAAAGGAATTCTAAAAACTGTTTATATGATAATGAAGCAAAGCTAACAGGTTTTACTTGCAACCTCACGCCACGGCATTATTTCTTTGTGATTCAGTGTATGCTTTGTAAGGCAAACAATCCTGATGTTGCGGGAATCAGTACCTTTCTCAGACAGATTCAGTGCGAGCAGTAAGCTCACAGAGCTAGTTTGCAAGTCCAAGGCCTTTGTCTGATTCTGTAATCTTAAGAAAAGAGGGTTAAAGATGAAAAAGACCTGGAAGTCATACTGTCCATCTCTCAGTTGATGCTTGGGTCACGAAGCATCAGACCCTTGTGGCATTCAAGAGTGCTGCAGCATGAGATTGTCTGGACTGATTTGTTCATCCACCTATCATCATCTTGGCTTGGAAAATGGTGTCAGATATGATTGTCATTCTCGTGCTTTGTGCTGGCAGATTATTGTTGCTGGTTTCAACTACCATTGCATCAGGCAAAGAAAATGGACCTTTTTTCCTCTGCAAATTCAATTACAGCTTTGGTTGTGGATATCAAATACATTCATGATACTTCATAGCATCAAAGAAAGAAAATAATCCAAAATGTTTGTCATAGCCATAGGCTGCAATATTACTGTGACTCATTTCGTGTGCAGTAAAGTGTTATGGAAGGAGAAAAAGGGGGAAAGGAGGCAGTGTGCACATGCTGTGTAAGGCTGTCTAATGCGTCGAAGGAGATGAGTAGTTTCTGTGGGGCCAGGCCTTTTCTCATAGGAAAACTTGAACATACAGATTTGTTCAAAGTGATTTGATCGGTTCCCTTTCCTATCACACAATGTGCTGCATTCAGATATTGCAATGCATCTGTTAGGGCAGATACAGTAGATTTGAGGAGACACATTAATAGAGAAGTGGGGAAACTGAGCTATTTGTCATTCTCTTTTTTCAGGATGGCTACCTGAACATAGCCATTTAATTTGGCGGTTTGTGTTTGTTCACTCAGTTTATTTCTTAAGGAGAAAATACTCTGGCACTCTGTGTGTTAACCTTTGCTTAATACTTGCATAGTATTATTGCTGCTGCTCTTGGTCTTCTTTCCAACTTGGTCTTTACCTTTTTGTTGTATGGTATCTGTAAATTTTTGTTGTTGTTGTTGTTGTTGTTGTTGTTGTTGCTTGAGATAGGAAGTGTGGCTGTCTATTTTGGTAGACTTTTAGAGGCTTTTTTAATGCTTCTTCAGGAAGAAAAGGTAAGATAAAAATGTGTCTGCTAACTAGCAGATAGGTTGTTTCCTCCCACAGTTGTGACCTTCCCTGTTTGTTGGTGTCCTGTACAGATGGGGATGGATTTGTGAAGAATTCTGTGCTAAATTCCTCCTTCTCTGCACCTTTTTTTGGTCTTTTCTATCTGCAGCATAGACTTTAATAGAGTAAACCATGGCTGAATTAGCATTTCGGAGAGGGTACAGTGTCTCAGCTGTTTTGGTTTTGTATTTTGTGTGTGGGTTTTCTTTCCCTCCTACCTTCCTCCTATTAATTAGTTAGTGCTGTGTGGACTATCTGATCTGTTTGCTGATTGTTGTCTTCACTATGGAATGTAACACTAAGGCAGTGTCATTATCCAGTGCACCTACTTTTATGTCTTATAATGTATTCGCTCTTACTATTTTATATAAAGTGTTTGATGGAAAAAGCTCAAGATGAGAGAGCAAATTTCTTTACTGTATTGTGCTAATGTACTGTTTCTTCTGAGCTGCTGGTCCTCGAGCCTTATGTGTAAGGAGTATAATCATTTAAATCTTGGCTTTTCAGCCAAAATTGGGAGTATGTTACAGTGGGTACCTCATTGTTACAAACTGGAATGAATATGTTCATTTGAATCATAAAGCTGACTAATAGGCACATGGATTCTTTTCTTCTTAGAGATTAATGTGTATTTATGTGCATGTTGTAGGTGAACATGTTTCTTATGTCAGAAATAAAATGGGATAGTCTGTTGCCCAAAGATAGCTCTTTTGCTTCAGTTTTCAGTTGTCATATAATCTCATTATGCATCTGTTCACTGAATGCCTCCTGCCAGTAGCAGAAAATAAATAAAGGCCTCGGAAGGCATTCTTAAGATAGTTTAGAAAATGGAGCTACAAAACTTCTGTTGAAGTCAAAAGAAGGCTTATGTATTAATTCTTTTTTTATTTTCTACTTCTCAGTCTTAGCTCACAGTCTTAAACTGAATCACAGTTCTTCCAATACAGGAACTTTAGTGGATGAAGTTGGCACCTGTCCAGTTCTTCAGACCATACATGTTAGAAATCCATTTCCTGAATAATAGGACTCTAAGGCAAATCTGATATGCATGTTTACAGTAGGCATGACCACTCCATCCAGAATGACAGAGCAGCAAAACTAATGGGAAATGTATAAAATTGTACTGTCAGAAGAAAAAGCTGTTTACCCAATCTGAAAAGACAGGGATATGGAGAATGTGTCCTTTACTTGTCTGGTGGACATTAGAACCTGCGTGATGTTAGGGACATCATATCCCACTGTTGCATAACGGAGTTGGGGCTCCCATCTTTACATGCTTACCATGTTTTGGGCACAGGCACAGACAGAACAATGGCAGCCAATTTGGCATGATTGTGTTAAATTCTCTTAAACCATTGCATCATTTATCAGAGTTAGGAGATTTTTTTGTAGCTATACTGTTCTGTTATCTCTCCTTCATGTGTTTATCAAGACCCTTTCCTCCTCAGTGAAAGACTGCTATATTTTTCCCTGATGAATAAGACTGGTAACTTGCTATTAGTGGTGTGGAAGATGACCTTCTGTAAGTGAGAGAAACTTACAAAATCCTTTTCTTGGATGCAGTTATTGTGATTCTTTCTTGTGTTAAGTAATTTCAACTCTTCAAGTACACATAGCCTAAATAAGGGCATGCCCTTCAAAGCCCATCTTTCATCTCCTATTCAAAACAGGATTAACGTTTGGCATGTCAGTCACTTCCGTGAATTGTGTCATTGTCACTACAGGATTATACTGGATTATTCATTAATCTTTCTGAAGTAGCATTTGGACACATATCCAGAACTAACATAGTTACAGAAATCTGTAGTAAATGCTGAGTTACACATAGGCAGAGAAGCTGGCTTATTTTGGGTAAAGCTGTTTAGAACAGCAAGGTCTAATAGTAATCAAAGTGGAGAAGGTTACAAGTCAGTTGACTGCTTTTAATGTAACTGTCTAATTTTCTTTCCTTTGGTGTCCCCTCTGAACTAAGGTGACTGTATAGAGATCTTGAAGGTTGACACAAAGGAAGTGTTCAAAGTATAAAGATTGACTTGTGTTAGTGGCAAGGTACCCTGCAGAATGTCTCATCAGCTATAGCAGATTGGGAAGGAAGTTGCCTTGGGATTTGCATATTAGTTGCTCATTTTTAAAAAAACTCAATTTACAGACTCATAAGGGTAGAGTTAAATTCTTTCTCTCTCCTAGTAATGCACTTCTCAGGGAGAATTCTGGAAACACTGCATATAGTACAGTTGACACTTCAGACAGAAAGAGGCTGAAGCATTATCTTTCCATCTGCAGCAGAGCAGTGCAAGGTACAGCTGTCACAGCCTCCTGTGCCCCGCCTCTCCTTGCCTCCTCCTCTGTCTAAAACAGACAAAACTGCTGAGAAAGAAGAGTCTTCAGAGGAAGAAAGATATGGTCATTTGTGCATGCTTTGGTAAAACATAGTTGCAAGCTGCTTCTTGTGAGTTTTGACAAGGGAAGTATAGTTGATCCCACTTCATGGGTGAGGAGACTGAATAAAAAAGAAGCTTAGTGAATTGTCCAAGACTACACAGCAGGGCAGTGATGAAGGCAGGGAATCCTGATACTCTGTCCCTTATTCTGACAACTTAGATGCTGCTGTAGCCAGTGGGAGCGTAGCCTTAAACTGTGATCCAGTCTGCTGTGTTCCAGAAGCAGGCTTTGCACTATTGTGTGATGCATGTCCTCACCCATCTCCCCAGATCAGTCTAACTTAGGGTTGTAGCCTGTTTCTGTTAGTGACTTTGGTTATTTTTCAGTGTGTTGTCTTGCTAGCTATGCAGCGCTTCCCATACAAACTCAAATCCTGTATAATGCTGAGGCTGAACAGCACTGCTCCACGTACTGTTGAGAGCAGCTTTTATGTAGCAATAAAAGTTTGAAGCAGAAGGCTTGGGACAGTGAAGTAAATCAGCACTCTGAAAGGAGCATACAGTACAGCCACGGTGGGATTTGTATTCTCAGGTTTATCATAGTTATTTTTAACTGCACTTTCCCTCTGTTGTTCAAAATAAACCGGAGCTCTGATTTATTGTTGAAAATAGGTTTTGTTTTGGAGATTGTCTTGTGGAACTGGCCCTTTGGTGTTTGCTCTGTCCTGGCAAGGAGAGAGGAGTAGATTTTCTGTCTAATGAAAGAAAACTCTTTAAGTGGTAAATTAATGCAGGGAGTTTAAAGCTCTCAAGTGTCTCTCTGGCTATGGTGAAAGTACTTCTTCTGTTAGACACTATTGTGGGCTTTGTCCTTTTCTCTAAACTTTAGTAATGATGCTTGCAAGCTAAGCTGTTCTTACCATGTGTCGCATTAGTAAGAAGGTGCAGCCTTTATGGTTATAGGTATCTGTCCTGAATATAACTTCTTCTCTTAAGACTCTTCATAAAAGACTTTGTCTGAAGCTGGTAGGACCCACCCAGCAGGACTGCTGTATGGTACTTTCCATTATAGATTTCTCCTGTGAATGGCTTATCCTCTATCTCAGATGTTTCAAATGGTTTCAAGCTGAAACTAAACATCAGAGTACGCTGCCTAGAAGTAGCCCCCACCCTGTTATTCTCTTAAAAGCAGATTAGCTGCAGTGTGTGTAATGAATCCTCTGCCTGCCTTCAGCACTTTCCACCTGAAAGTGTTTAAACATTTTCCAAACATTAAATTAGTACTCACAGCAGTTCTGTCAAATCAGTGCCTTGATGCTAAAGGTAATTAGATGAATTTTATATATATGAAAACAAAAGCAAAGGTCAGACTTGCAGAAGGTCACAGTTGCAGAGCTGGGAATACAAGAGAGTCTAGTGTCATGGCTCCCAGTTTCTTTTAACAGCAAGATTCCTTAAAACAGCTGACCATTTGTTCTTTATTTCATGTGTTTCTTCCAGCTGAGTTCATCTTGTTGTTGCCTGAGCTCTGTGGTGGTGGTGGGCTTGGTTTTTTTCATGTATTCATATGGCTGTTGACTAACTGGACTGACTTCTTGAACAGGACTTCTAAAAGCAGTCTTCCTAATAAAATAATAAATCATCTTAGGATTCTGTAATAAGTGACCTAATTACATAGCACTGTAAGCAGGAAAAACAGTGCTTGAGAGCTTCTCGGCATCTGCTTTCAAAAACTTCTTTAAATGGGTTGCATACACAGGTGTAAACTTCAGTCAGCTAAAAGGTAAACATTACTTTGTGTGCTAAGAAACACATCGCATTCAAGGTGGACTGTTTTGTTTAAACTTGACGTAATTGTGCCAGTTTCTCTCAGGAAGCAAAAGCCTTTGCTGTCAATGCTGATATATTTGCAGGGTGCAGCAAGATTGTTGGAATTTGTTTAATAGTTTCACTGAAGAAGAAAACTTTTCATTTTGGCAGATACAAACAATGGAAAAATATGATTTGGATTTGATCTTTGGATTTATATGCGAATTGTCTTTATCTTCTCAATGCATCTACCCTCATGGCATATTTTAGCCTCAGTGATTTCCTCAGGCTATTCTTAGTATTCCCTTGCCTCTGGACTGTAGCTGGCCTCCTTGTTGTAATGCACTTCCAAAAATGTCCTCCTGTAAGCAGCTGGTCACTGTATGTCTGTCTTGCTGTTTCCTAGTCTTTTGATCTAGTCAAAAACTAGCAACTGCAAAGTCAGCTGTAAGGCATGGAAATTTGGAGAACTGTGGGAGGCTTGGGTAGTACAGAGCCTTGGCAGATGCTTGAGGCAATCATCTTGCTTTTCTAACCTGAAATTTCTCATCTGGGAGAAGAAGGAGATATATTACAGCAGGAAACAAACCATTTTCCTAAGTGTTTAAATGGATAAAAGAAGGAAATGGTGAATTTAGACTTCTGCAGAGTCCTTGACTCAGCCTCTTGTGTCTACCTGTTAAACAGCTCTTTACTTTGCAGCAGCACAAGCAACTGAGTTTCTGTGCTATCATCACTTTAAGACCAAATGGCAGCATTTATATATTTGTGTTTAATAATATAGAATTGAGTGCAGGTCTTTAGTTCCCTGCAGACACAGCAGTTGAAAGCTGTGAAGTCTATACATAAACGAGTCAAGAATTTGAAGATTGACTGACTTTATGAATTCCAATAGGCCTCTGTTTGCTGTTGCATGCTAATAGGAAGATGAAGGAGGAAAGTGATAAAGACAGCGTGTGCAAAAATAGAGATTCCATTAACCTGAGGTCCTGTGGCTTCTGTTGTTCAAGCATCGCTTGGGATGCATCTGCTTTCAAGACCTAGTTACTTCAGGACACAACTTTATGTAAATTGACTAAGGGATCCAAGGGTGATTTCCCAGGTCTCTGTAGGGCCAGAAGATTGCAGTGACTTTAGAAACTGTATGGCCTGGATGCATCTCGTTCTTGTTGCTATGACTTAGGTAGGGAAGAGATTGCCAAAAGGTGAAGGAGATTTGAAGGAGGTTTAAGGGAGATAGTATGATCAGAAGCAGCAGTAGTGAAGATTGGGGGGAGTGTAGAGGGGGAGAAAGGAGACCAGTTGTCCAAGAACAACTGTCCTAAGTTTACAATGCACTGGGAAAGATAATCTCTAGGATTTTGACTTCGTCGCTTGCATTTTAATTTCTTTCTATCTTCATGAACAAGCAAATTAGAGACAGAGTTCAATGGAAAGTTTGCAATCTTTTCTTCTCCCCTACCCCCAGCTTTGTTTCTTTTGTTTCTCTTTGTTTCTCACCTGAGTTTACATGATAACCAGACCGTTGTTGTTGCTAAATGTAGTAGTGGGGGGGGGGGGGGGGGAGGGGAAGTACTAGATGCAGCATTTCCCTCGCATCTGTTTATAGAGGTGCTCAACCACAAACACCCCCTGCTCTTGCTTTCCTGTGGCACAGTGGAGAGCTGCAGGTAGCATTCAGGGCCCACAAGAAACATGCGGCAACCACGCTGTCTACGTTTGTTGCATTGTCAGGTTTTTTTGGGCCAGTTGGTAGGCTAAGCCAAGCAAATGTGTGTTTTTGTTTTTTTGTTTTTTTTCCCTGTGTAAAGATGACTGCTGTTTCCGGAAACCAAGAACATGGGGTTTTGATGCTTTTGCTGAGCAGCCTTGTTGCATCTCTAGGAATCCCTGGCACATATGGGGGCAGATGTATGATTCAATGATGAGTGCATATGAATTTTAATTTACTTCCCTTTTGGAAATGCCCTTGACATAGCACCTTCTGTGGTCTGAGATATTACAGATTGGGTTCCTGTGCTCCAGCTCGTTGCAGAGGCAGCACAGTGGCCACCTGACTGGAATCCACTATAAACTCTTGATATAGTTCTGTTTTATGAGATCACACGCATGTATGAGTACCTATAACAACACTTCCTGCGGTTGTCTTGAAGTAAGGGATTGTAGCAATATGAAGCACAGTAGGTGGCACGGGCTTTTGTATAGCATGTAGGTTTACAGATTCGCTTTACTGCATTGTTAAAAAATCACCACTAGAAGTTTCAGGGTCACATTTATTTATTTATTTTTATAAACTGTAATCTGTTCCTTGCTTCTATATACTTTGTCTTTGTTTCTCTTACTGATACCTATGATTAGAAGAACTTTAGCGAATATCCATGCTTCTGTCTTGCATCCTACTATGAGGTACATGCTTTTCTGCTTATATTACCACAATCTGTGCTTATGTGAGCACTGTGGATTTTTTGGAGTAGCTGAACTGAGAGACATCATGCCACCATTTTGAAGAAATACTGTAGTGTTTGGAGAGCTGTGAGTACGGGGAAGAAAAACTCATTATTATCAATCAGTTTATTATATTCACACTGACATTTACACAGATAATTGCTCATTTATTTTTCAAATTACCTCCAAAAGTGTGTTGCCATCAATAATGATATTGAATGTTGGTTCTCATGTCCCTAGTCAGATTCACACCATTGACCTTGGGCAGCCAGACTGCAAAGAGGACTGATATCTTCATGATCAGTTAGGGAAGACTTTTCACACAGGAGGTCCTCCAAGATCCTCTCATAGGAGAAATATCAGCTGCAGTGACTGTCTGTAATTCTGAGAGTCATAGCTTATCTGTAACTAGCAAATCACCAAACTCTGAGAAAACAGCCAAGTGTACACTGACTTTTGGCAGCCGCTGTATGCTCCCATGTGCTGTGCTGTTCTCTGGGGATTTGTCATGACTGCATGGTCTCTGGCTGCCAAAACACAGGGATATCACCCCTACCAAGGAAGGTCTGTGTTTTCTGAGCACTGAGTTTGCAGGGCCATGCGTGTCGGCATACAGTCAATATCAAGGGTCACATTAGAAGTGGCAGCTGCTTTCCACATCGAACAATGAGGAGCCACAGGAAAAAGGCTTAAATTAATCTATGGGAGCTAATGATATGTTGACAACATAAAAAATGTGGGGTGTCAACCTGAAGTAGGGGTTTGGAATGAAAAGATGATTGTGTCCATTTTTCCAGCTGCTTTTTGAAGCTATTACTGGCCTGAATTTATATGAAAAGAAAACCTGCTTTTTTTTCCACCACTATAATAATAATATTATTGACAGTGTTGTACAGAACATCTAGTTAGACAAAGTCCCTGCCCTGGGAAACTTTCAGTGTAAACTGGGTGCAAGACCAAATAATTTAGAGGACAAAGGTAAGAACAAAAAAAGTGTTACTCAGTCAGCATTGGGAAACCAGGTAGAGAATGGGTTTTCAGGAGAGACAGGATTTTTTGTAAAGGTAGAAGTAGACCGTGCTCAATTGCTAAGGTTGTGTAGCTGACTTGAACACAAAGAACTTGAAACATCTGAGTATAATTAAGTGCTGCAAACAACAAGTAGGAATTATCAAAGTGATGAAAGCTGGAGAAACAAAGGCTTTTTTGTCTTAGTTTTGCCCAACTCCTCAAGTTGTGTCCATGTCTCACTTACGTGTATTGCTACATAGGTGTGTGTATCTCCTAAAAGCTACCAAACTATGCCTGCCTTGCAGATTTGGTGTTGGGCAGGGAAGAGATTTTCAGATGCAGTTTTACCGTCTTAAGTAACAAATTAGCTTCCTAGTCTTTGTGCTGCCTTGTTTCCCTCCAGTCTGTATAATCAACAGAAGGAAATAGGAAGGTTTCCCGAAAGGAGATAATAAAACAGGAGCATCTCGTAGAAGACTGTCTCTTCGTGTTGACTACATAGAGGCTTTCTGCAGCTGTAGATCCGTTCCTAATGAGGGTCCCTACAGGTATGCACAATAAACATTCCCTGGTAGTTGTTAACCTATGCTCAGAGAAGTGGTTTGATTTAGTAACCTTCTGGAATATTGGTTTCATAATGGCACCCCTTTTGAAAATGAATGGCCTCGCTATGTATTAATTTGTGATAATCTTCAAGAGTAGATTTAGTATGGTCTTCCTTTGTTCAGCAGCCACAGTGTGTACTTGTGAGGTTTCTGGGTCTTTTGTTATAGACTGAAGTTCCTAAAAAAGAGCTTTCTTACCATCTTGTTTTCTAGTGTACGTCTTTCTCCTGCTCTGTGACCCTTGGTTACATAGGCTCTCTATATGTTCAGTTATGTGTATAATCAGATTATAAACCCTTTCTAGTTGTAAAGGTGATTTTCAGATAAGATATGAACAGTGGTAGTACATTACCATCAAAATGAGGTCTTATCTGGACCCTTGTAAAAAGAGTGATTTAAAAATCCAATTTAAAATAAAAGCAATGATTTTGGGGGGAGCAGGAATTTCTTTTGCCTTTTCAGAGATTCCAACTGCATGCAAGTGTCCAGCGACAATCTGATCTTTTGTCATATAATGCTGTCTCTATTATGAGCGTCAATACAAAGCAAGAATGGGATTATTTTGCCACTTAACAGGTAGGATATAAATAAAGTTTTAACAGATTCTGTATTGCTTGCAAGGCTCCTGCTGTTCACTGGTGGTGGTGATGTCTTGAAATGTTCATTAAAATGACTTGAAGTGTTTTTTAAGCCCAGTGTCTTGCACAGTCAGCTAAGCTGGCTGCTGTTTTCAATTCACTGTTTCAATTGCGATTTAAAGGCTCTACATTTTAATTTCTTTTGCATCAGAAACAACTTTGTCGGCTTGTTTGTACACCTCAGTTGCATAAATTGTCTTCTCACCTGTCAAAAGTAGGTAATGGATAATTCTGTAAAGAGCCCATACATAGAGGACGCTGGAAAGCCTTTTCAGCATCCAAAATCTAGATTGAAAGCTTATGAAACACTTTTTTAGCTTTCTTGTCTGAAGTTTAAGTATTACAATTTAGGCACTGCCTAGTATTTTTACTAGCAGATGGTAAAGGTTCAGCTGTGGAACCTCACTACTGTACTAACTGCCAAAGGCTGACAAGCACTGTCAAACCCTGAGAGTGTGGATGACAGTTCTGGGAGACTTTAGGATTCTGGCCAAGTCCATTGGTGTCCACAGCTCAAGTGGTTTTCCATTTGAAAAGGTGAAGAGCTAGGCTTTCACCTTACAAATCGATTCTCTCTCTGCCTTAGAGAAGCAGCAGCAAAGAAGAGAATGTTGAAAGCGATTGTGCTGGCCTACCATAACTATGAACTTGCACTTCTGTAGCTCTCATTTGATACAGATACTGTGTTTTAACTCATGTTACATTCCTCTTGTAAAATTCTCAAATTGATCAGTGAATTACTATTTTCACAGTGCAGATTCACAGAGACTTACTGGCTTCTTCCAGCTTTTCCTAAAAATACATATGGATAAATTTTCCTTCTGTGTCTTTATCCTACATCAAAATGTCCAAGTCCAGTACCTTGTTTGCATCAGGCAGGGCTGTATAACCTTACACATAAAACAATCAGAGGACCTCTTGAGACTAGCTAAATCATTCATCTGTGGAGTAAGTCTCTCTCCTTGCAGTTAGAAATCTTCTGACTCCTTGTCTAACGAGGCAGTAGAGCATGTCAGCAGTTTGAATCCTTGAGACTGTAAAGAGATTAGTTCTAACTTCTCAGGCCTCAGGACTGGCCCTTTTTGATGAATGTAATGCCTGGTTTAGGCGCTAAAAATTAAAGCGTGTATATTGTTTGCATGTGTTCCCTCTCTTTTTTCCTGTAGATGAAAAAAATCAGTAGTGACTAGCTGATTCATCCAGCAATCAAAATCCTGTGGTTTCCTTCTTCCTCAGTAATGATTGCACCATATACCGAGTATATTTTGTGATTTGAAGCTTGTGTTTTTCTTATGACAAACTATTCTGGCCCTTTCTCTTCTGTGTTGCAACCTTATAAAAGGTGAGCTGTCTGGATAACTCTTCAGGGACAATCGGTTCTAGCTCTGCTACCTCTTAATGTGAGACCACAGGAAGCTTGGCAGTTGCTAGAATTTGAATCTCCAGTTACTGTCAGAAGAAAAGGGTCACTGCATTAGTACAGTAGAGTATTCATGACACTTAAAACACTTGTAAACTTTCAGTGGCTGTAGCTGAGCTTAAAGTATACAGCAGTTGTGGAGAAGGACACAGTGATACTAGATGGTAATTTGAAATTTGTGGAAAAATTCCTGTCTATTAAAAAAAAAAAAAAAAAAAAAAAAAAAAGTGCTCTAAATAGTTGGAATACATGCCAGTCTGAAACCAGATAGATCTGCACTCCTTGGAAGCCAGTGACATTAAGGTCTTTATTGTCCGACATTTGGATCTTGCAGAAGAGCTGTTGGAATAGTTCATTGTATTTAACTCTGTCTTATTTCAGTTTGTTTTGGGCAGAAAATGGACTAGTGATATGGAAAGAAGCCTTTACCTGAATCCTGCAGGATCTGTTGCTTCTAAGAAAAAGGGCAATTGTTTTCACTATGAGGTGCAAGCTCAGTACAGTTTACTGTGAGTTTACAGTGACAGCAAGTTTATTGATGTTGATAAGTTCTCCACTTCTAGGATGTCCCTGAGGTCTAGCAACACCTTGGAATACCCTTGAGCTTGGAAATCTTGCTTTGCTGTCCAGATGGAAAACAGCAGTCTGCTTTGTGACAGCACATTTAAGAGTTCACACTTACAGTACTTTGTAGTTATCCTGGAGCTGTGTTCCTCTAGTAGTAGCAGAAATGCAAGACTCGAACTATGACTATAGGTGCAGTTTAAACATCTACTCCCACCTCAAAATTTTCACTTTCTCATGGTCATTTTTTTTAGCAATGTGTTAGAAGTGCATCCAATGTGAAATACTTTTTTTTTTTTTTTTTTCCAACTGAAATGAGATTGGTGATTCTAGACTAGATCTTAATTGCTTTCTGTTGGCATCACAGTCTGTGTTGCTAGGTACTACGTAGCTCAGCACTGCATCAGTCTGCTGAAGTGAATCTCGGGAGAGGAATAACTGGATTGGGGAGCCTGCAAATTAGGTGTGATGTACAATGTCAAAGGCATGGCGGAAGAGTGGACTAGAACTGGCCTTAGGCAGCTTTGTCTAGCCCAGAAATAAGAGAAACTTGGCATAGGGATAAATTTAACCCATGAGGTCAGAACTGCAATAGCTGTCTGGGCTTCTGATCAGATCTGAGGTGTGCTCTCAGAGCTCTATCCGAAGATTTCAGCATCATTAGCCTATTCTGTACTTGACTTTGCTTGGTATTTGAGTTCTCTTTCATGAATGCTAAAATATGCCTTTATAAAAATATCCATCATATAAAGACGTTGTATAACGTACAGACATGTAAAGGCTTTCTATAGATTTCTCAAGAGAAAAAGTGAGAAGGATGTGGACTCTGTGCCGTGTGAAATATGCGAAAGCAGCAAGTTGGCTTTGTCAACTCTGCTGACTTTCTTGAAAGGGCATGCTCTGAAGACAGAGTGAAGAGCACAGCATGGAGAAGAAAAAGTTATAAAGAGGCCATATACTAGATGAATAAATTGCTGACAGCCCCCATTGTATTTCTAATAAACCATCTCACCAGAAGAAAAACTTTTGGTGCACAATCTTGAATTTATTTTACATCTATCATGTTTTGCAGTCCTGGTGCTGTTTCTGAATCAGTTTTTTCATACTCTCCATCTCTCAGGTAAATTAAATACTATTGAAACAGCTGTCTGTTGCCACAGAGGGTATTGCTTTCTATGTGAAAGACAGCAGTTTTCCATAGGAGAGAAATTTAGATAGGCTCCTCTGGGTAGAAACATTTGTAAGTCTAAATGTCAGTTGGTTGAGTGCAGCACCCGTATTCTCACATTTTTTTTTCTGTGCTGGTCTCTGCCATTATCACTAAAAAGATGTGTCCTGGCACAACGTAGGCACCTGAGAAGGAAATATCTGCCAAGGATAAGGGACAAAAAGATGTACTTCACACTTTGCTCCTTGAGCGTATTGCATGTATTTGACTTGAATCTTTTGAAAACTGCATCCACTTCATTGCTTTCGTTCCCTTAGTGCAGTAATTCTACCAAAAGAAGGTAGGAAAGCTTTTCTGATACTTAGTGCTTGTGAACTCTGTGCTGCTTTTTGCTCACAGTTCTTTCATCCTCTAGTTACTTAAATATTCATTTAAGAATACTTTTCTACTAAAATCCATATACAAGGATAATATGGATATTAGTGAGGACAACCTTTAGCTGTTTTTTTTTCTGTTATGATGCTGTTTTAAGTGACGTTCACATCCTGCTATTCTCCACAGAACCTCTGCCGTATTTGATGCCTTTCCTTTTCCTCATTCTTTGGAGGACTACAGGTCTTACATTACAATAGGATTTAAATTGTATGCAGGGTCAGAGCTAATTTCTTCTCATAGACTGTTCTACAGTACTACTTTGATATCAGTGTTTAACTTGTATGCATAAATGTAGTGTAGATATGAAACAAGAAAGTGGTTTTAGCCTTGTTGATAGAAACTGAGGCACAGAAGTGTCTTTGGTCCAGCTGAGCTTTGGGCTCTATGTTCCAGCTTGTTTTCTGGTGTGGTTCTTCCCCTTTCTGCATTCAAACTGGGTAGTTTTCTGGATTGGCAGAATAATGGAGTAGGAAAAGAGTTCTTCCTGCTTTTGGTTCAGTGCCTGAGATGTGGCCTGCCCTGATGCTACAACTGGAAAGAGATCTACTCCATGTTGTACTAGGATGTGGCCAGTGCAGGTGGAGTCTGATGAGGCTGTGAACTTCTTTCCTGCTGAGATATGCAAAATAGAATTTTTCAAAAGCTTGCAATCATATAAAAACGTGGTGTTTTGGATTCTTTAGGGTAGAAAAAGCAGACTTCACAAGCACAACTGTGCTAGTGTTGGTTATCTCACTATGAGTCAGCTTTACCAGTTAAAGAATTTTAACACTTCAGCTTTTTGTTTCAAACTCTAATTATGTGGTTGTTGCATGTTTTGCCTGCTTTTGGTTGATAGTGGTTGACTGGTGATTGGCCTTTGAATGTATCTTGAGCTAATGTCAGTCTTGTGTTGACAGTCCTTGATAATTGATTTGTAACAGACCAAACATTTCTGTGTGACTTGTTCTTGCCTTTATTTTCTAATTCTCCCACCCAGCCTCTTAGTTCCAGTGGGTTGCAACACAAAATCGACTGGATAAACAAATAACAAATATTTTCAACATCACCTCCAGTAGGCTGCATAGGAATTCATTTTTTCTACTAAGAATTGGCTTCTATTACAGCAGACAGATACTCTGCCTTAATGACATTGCTATGGCTGTCTCCAAATCTAGAGAAAACGGTGGCCGCAGGAGAATCTATACCAACATTCCCTAATAAAACAAATGTTCTGTGGCAGAACTCATGAAAGCACTGAAACTCCTTTTGCAGAGTTTCCTTTTCTATTACTATTGACCAGTATAATGGGATACTTCCTGTGTAGTCAAGGGTTTTTCTTTTTTGTTCTTTTGCAAATGCATCTCTTCTAGCTATTGCATTGATATTTTTGGTGGAATGTAATAAGTGGCAATTGTCTTGTGGAAATCTGAAATGCTTTGTTTAGTTGTCAACAGGTAAAAATTAATTTTTCTTTCAAATTATGAAAAAGTTTTGTCTTTCTATCTAATCTCACATAGTTGGAAGGAGTTAGATTTTATATTCTGGCATATTAGACTACCTTTTCTACAAAATAACTTTGGAATTTCATGCTCTATCTGTAAAATTTTCTCTCTACCTTTAACCCATCTTGTGTCATCAGCTCCCAGTGGATTTATTCAAACACGTGAGCTTGCTGAAACAACCCCCCCCCCCCAAAACAAAAGCACAACACCACAAAACAAAATGGGTACACAAGTGGTGCAGGCAGACAAATAATTTTAAGTTTCAACATGAGACATTCGTTTCAACATCCATTAATCTAAAGAACAACAAGAATAGAAGAAGCCTGGGCATTGGAAGTGCTTCATTTCACAGTAAATGCGGGATACCCAAACAAATGGGACCTAGCCAATGCTCATTTTCCATTCTCTAAGAACCAGAGAAGAACGTGGTCAGCTGGAAGTTGTATAGTTGTCTTTATGGCGTGGCTTATAAGGCTGAGTCCCAAATGCATGGAGCCAATCTTGCATGCTTTTTAACAAGAGATTTAGCTTATAGATCTGTAGCTGTTGTATGGATGGACATGTGAACTTACTTGCCATGCTTTAGATTTCTAGCTAAGGTTTTGGCTTGAACTGGCAGATCAAAGTCTTTTGGAAAATCTGCCAGACTGGCAGGATCAGACAGAAGTACTGAGTTGGAACAGTCCCATCTGCCTTGCTGAATGCTGCTGATAAGGGAGCTCCAGGTCAGCTGGTTGTTTCCAGAATGTAACATTGCTAAATGGATTAGGAGCCCTAGGTAATGACCATGTTTTAAAGGTGCCTTGTCTCTACCAGCACAAAGCTGCATTAGCTGAGCAAGTACAGTTGTTCATAACAGTGGCTTTGGCAGCATGTGCATCCTGTGAGTTTCCTTTGTGAAACGTACCTCTGCCAGCTTAAAGCTGAGGTGGATCTTTGGGAAACTGTTCCTTCTTTTCAGCTTGCTTATGCTCTGTTAAGACCTCACAGTTCCATATACATGGCATATAAATCCTCTCTAAGAGAAAGATAGGCAGTACCACCAAGGAACAGACTCTTGCTGCAGACAGCAGCTTTTGTAGTTCTTGTTTTGATCAGGAATACAACGAAACTAATGTTAGATAAGAACTTCCGTAGTGATACTTGGACTTCCAGCGGGGTGAGGGTGAAAGGGAGGGTGTGAAAGACTTTTGATGGTAGGATAAAAGAAAAGCTCAGTTAAAATGTAAAGCTAAAAAGTAAATGGACAAAGTTCATAATCAGATGAATTGATTATCTAGGATACTGAATGCTGTCTAAGTTCATGCACTAACATGTGGCTTGCCCAGTGTCTCCTGGGAAATATGTGGAGAGCAAGGTCTGGATCCAAAGTTTTTCTTACTCCTCAGTGACTTATCTAAACCATCCTTTCCTGTCTTTAGTTACCTGTTACCTGCGTCATCCGTCATTAATCATCTGTCCTATCATCTGTTAACAATGCCACCAGAAACGGCAGGTTTTGTGAGGAAGTAAACTGAATTTCAGTCCTGAAGTACCGTTCTTTGGTCAGTTTTGAAGGGTTGGATGGTTTAAACATTTCCTGTCCATATTGAATGCCTTTGGTAGGTATACAGAGGACATCTGTTTTAGTGCCATCCACTCTGCAAATCAGTTAAACTAACCTACTCCTTTTCCTGCTACAGGTCATTTTCTCTTGTGTCAGTGCTGGCATAGTTCTATAGATGTCTGTATTTTAGCTCTGTTTGGATTTTTCAGCCTAGTATAAACCCAGATATAAGAGGTGATAAAGGCATAGCTGGCCATCTACTCTTTTCTGAGTCCCTGTGGTGTGCAAGATTGTCCCTACTGAATATTTATATCATCTTATCTGTTGTATTTCTGAATATTTTTCCAAGAGTGGTGGTTACACTGTTGCCCTGAAGAGCATGCCATATTTTCATTCCTCTAACTGCAGAAGTTTTTCCTGATAGCAAGTCTAAGGTTTTTCCTGAGTTATATTCTTGCTAACATTTTGAATAGTGTGTTTTACTGCCTTTCCATAGTCATTTTGGAGGTACTGGCAGACTATTATCTTGGCACCTAATCTCTTTTATCTTTAAAACATGTATATGTTTTCTGTCTTCGTATGTCCATTTCTCTGTGTTCTTTCTGCTAGTCCTGTCTACCTCTCTTTTCCCTTGTTGCATCCATTTTGCCCACTTTTCTCTGAAGTCTCAGTTTTGGGTAGGGTGTTGTTTAGACTGCTGCATACTGAGCCAGTAAATGCATTAATGGAACAATTCAGGGAGCCTGTGTGCCTGCAGCACTCTACCCCCCCTCAGTGGACTAAATAAAGTGTCTTCCAGCCAGCGAGATCTCAGAGGTGGTATTTTATACCTTGAGTAGACTGATAACACTTAAACACCTTTCATTAGTGTCTGCTTAAAAAAGAACATGTCCTGATGCTAAGCAGGCATTGCCTTGCAGGTAGCTGAAACCAGCCCCTTGTTCCTCTTCATTGCACAGACCCCTGTGTATTGTGGAGAAGTGGGATTGGTGCTAAGGAAGGAGCAGAGTATTGAAATGTGCATGTCTTCAATGGGGTGGTCATGATTTGAGCACCAAAATGCAGTTTGGGGACTTGTTCTCAAAACCCCTCTCTGTCAGTGATCTATCCTTGAGTTTTGGACAATTGTATAAATTTCTTATCTTTTGTGTTCCATCTTTGAATTAAAAAGAAAAGAAGCCCTACATAACCCCTGCAAGACACTGCAGAATTGTCCTCTGCCTTAATAAATGTTAGTAAGTTGCACCAAACATGGGGAAATGCTGTGCGTTGTTACTTGTCACTTTACAACATGCACTTTCCTTTTCCTGATGCAGGAGTGGCTTTGACCATTTAAACAAGCCAGGTTTCTCTGAGGCCTTTGAAAGGAAATACCAGCTGGTACAGCTTCTTTCCTTGAAAGGTGTGCATGCTTTCCTTATGTGAGTACTGGCTTTTGTAAAGGCGTCCAGGCTTTCTCTTGGATTACCGATCTCAGCCAGCCTGCCTGCTGTCCTTGCGGAAGGACAGAGATGTCTCCTAGCTGTTTGCATCAAGCAATGTTCCTGGGAGGTTCCTGGGAAGCTGCAACTAGCTGGATGGTTCAGTTCCACAGGGAAGAGAGTAAAACCCTCTCAGGCAACACTCCTCTGTTTAGCAGTGCTGGGAAGAAGAGGAGGGAGGAGGAATGATCTAGAAATCTTCCTCAAAGACTTGCGTGCAACATAATGACCCATGGCCCATTCTAAGCTCAGCCATGCCTGTTGTCTTAGTTCATAGAAAGCTAGTTGGCATACCATGTTTAAGTGAAAGCTGGGGAGGAAAATGAACAGGAGATTAAACATCATTTCTGCAGCTATTTCTTGACTTAATTCTCCAGTGCTTGTTGTAGAAACGCTCCAATTTCAGTAGCTGTTTTGGATATTCAATTCCCACTTGGATAACGCAGGGAAATGGTCAGCTGCCATCTGCTAACAGAAGTACCAGTACCAGCTATCCCTGCAGTGTACACAGATGCGGCTGGAAGATCCCGCTAAATAGCAAGCTATTTGCATATGTGAACTTGAAATAAAATTGGCAAGTGCCCTGGGAGTGTTGCTTTCCGGGAGCCATGCCCATTGCCAAGCTGATTGCATCCATGTGTTTCAGTGATGTACAGCCTTTAAAAGAAATCTGAAGGATTGCTTTTGAATACCTCTAATAAGGGAGGATGTGATTTGAAAGGCACTTCTAAAACTATCTAGGTAAAAATAAGTGAAATATGCTAGATAATGAAAAGCCTTTGAACTCCAGTGATGTATCTAGAGTATAATGCTCAGGGCTTATTTTTATCTTATTAAATGTATAGTAGCACTTAAATTGCTTTGCTTTAGCACCTCCACATAGCACCTGCTGTAAAAAAGGAGAGTTGACTTCACAGTAAGTACGGGTAAGGGAATCTCAAGTCACACAGCATTATCAGTGTTATTGTATATTGTTATGAATATACAGATGGGAGGGACCATTGGGTAACTGAGTGCACTCCTCCGTAACAGCAACAATTGTCTGCTGGATGTTCAGCGGGTGATAGTGTGCTTCTTAACAATTTGGTGTGAACTGATGACCTGTAATAAACCCCAGAAGTTGCAACCATAATGCGCTGTAAAGCAGAGCCAGCGTGTTTAAGGATATCACTGGAGTCCTAAGCTTATATATTTGCACAGTATTTATTAGATAAAATTTGTAGTTGAACCTAGGAATTAGACTGTAGACCCCATTATAGAGGATGGTTTAAAACAAACAAACAAACAAAAAAAACCAACAAAGCAAAAAGAAAATGTCCTGCCACTCTGACTAGGCTGTGGGATGGTGGCACAGTATGGAGGACCTGAATACCTGAATCTGGGATTTGTACAAAATAAAAACAGTGGAAACAAACTATGACCTGATCTCCTTTCAAGCCCTCTTCAGGGAGCCAGTCACTTAACACTATTCTTTAACAAGCTTTTCAGGCTGTTTTCAAACAATGTAGCCTCCTTGTTCTCTCTCCTCCTGCTAAAATGGGAGGGCCATTCTAGAGCTTCATTCTTTGTGTGGTCAGAAATTATTTTCTGACTTTGTGTGAACTTGTCTACAACTATTTTATAACTACTTGGTCTTCAGCTGAAATTGCTAATAGTTCTTTTTCCTTGCTGCTTATCCCTTCTGTCTACGCTATCCATATGTGAAAAGCATTCTCAAGCTTTTAAAAAAGTCATCTTTAATTTCTTTTTAAAGAGAGATTCCATAAATGTAATTATTCTAGCAGTGTTTTGGGTAGTTTTTCTAGTTTAAGCTTCTGTTCCTTGAATGTAGTTGACTGGAGCGGTACATGATATTTCAAATGAGGCCTTACAGGTGCTTTGAACAGTATTCAGAAATCGCCAACTGAAACATGTAAGGGACTTGGGAGCTAGGGAGTGAGGAGCCAGCAGTCCCTCTGAAGCACCCAAGCTCTCCCCACAGAAATGTCAGTCCGTAAGGGCCACCCACCCTCGCCTGTGTCCTCAGGGCCATCGCTCTGTGTTCTGGGAAGTTGTTCTAAGTGCGTGTCTAGACCCAGGTTCCCCCCAGTAGTAAAGAGTGGAGGCCAGAATAGCAAACAGTGTTATCGTACTCAGAGCAAGCTTGCTTTCAAAACGCGAGGAGATTCAGAAGAGTAATTGCCAGTGGTCCTTCCTCAGCCGCAAGTTTGATGGGAGCAAAGGACAGAGAAATCCTATCTAACCTGACTGGTCCTACTACTCCTGAGCCATTACAGCCTATGAACCTCTATCTCTTTCTGCAGCTGTTTCAGAGTAAGTTTTCCTAATTGCATTACTCTTATCCTTTTTGCTGCCTCTTGAACTGCATCTCCATCCTGAAAACAACATAGTGTCTCTATCCTCTGATCTCCTTGCTTGAGCAATCAGTGTGTGGTCTGCGGTGAGGAGAGAATGTGAGACTGGAGTGGGAGGCTGTGAAGGCAGCAAAGCAAGTCCTCTCACACTATAGTGTGAATGCAGAGTAGTTTTACTTCGGCTCTGTATAGACGCTACCAAGGTGAAACGTGCTGTTCAATTGCCAAATCTGTCCTGAAGCATATCCAGATGCGGAGGGATAACTACTGGGTACCCAATTCATATGGAGAGGAAATGGAAACAAATCTCTTTCATAGCTCCTCCTAAAAATTAAAGTTATCAGGGGTGTGTGTCCCCCCATTCCCAATTCTGTGAAATCCCTTAATTCAGTGCTCAGGACAAAGTTACTACTATATGCTGCCTTTTTGAATCATTTTTGTTTTCTCCGTGCATTTGAACCTCTTCTGCACTGGCATTTTTTACCTACTGGATGAAGTGGTGACAAGAACAGATATTTCTTTGTCTTTGTCATAGAACTGTGACAGGGTTTTTTGAACCCATACACTAGCTGTGCATTGCTAAATTATGTCATATTATTGCTTCCATTTCTTTGCTTTCTCATTCTGCCATAGGAAGGTTTGGGAGGTTGAAAGAAAACAAGGAGGTAAGCTGCTTTCAGAGGTGAGAAACATGAGGAATGAAGACTGCCAGAATTAGCAGTAGGAAAAATGACACATTATAAATGAAGAGGAAAAGGTGGGTAGCAAAGGTTTAGATACAGAGAGGCTAGAGCAACAACTGAAGCAGGGGGAATATAAACATTGAAGCAGTGCTGGAAGGAAACTTGGGATGTTTGGTGCATGTCGCTGGAGATGCAGGCAAACTTGCAAATCTTATTTAAGTGGTTGCACAACAGAAATGAGTTTAACCTTTGTGCATACTGAAGCATTTTCTTACAGCGTTCATGGCACAAATGTCCATTTACTGCATTGAAAAATCTATGTGTGTGTACCATAAGCCCCTTCTGAGTCAGAAAGCTACTTCGTAAATATCTCGTTCTTTTCCTTGAGATAGAAGTATTGTGTGACTTTCATAAAGCTGTGGTGAGTGTGACCTGCTTGCTGGTGCCGAAGTGCGCAGTGAAGCTTCTCAGCACCATGTACTGATAGATGCTAGGTAGGTGTGCTCCATTACGTGTACTCCCCTACCGAGATTTCTCAGGCAGGGTGGAAACAAATCGTTGGGTGTCTTGCTAGTGCTCATGATGTTTCCAGGCTATGGAATTTAAGTGGAACTAATGGTAAAGCCAAAGCTTGTCAGAGTGACTAAGTAACAAGTGATAAACTTCTATAAAAGATAATAAAGACAGAAAAAGAGTTATCTTCATGTGCAGCTGTGGAGGCCAGGAAGTATGAAAGAATACCTTGAAGGAACTACTGGTGAGGTGGGGGCAGTGGGGTATACTCGTAGTTTTTTTTCTTTTCTTTTTTTTTCCTTCTTTTTAACTGCTGGAAATTAGACTGTAAGAATTTTGCTATGATTTATCTGAGCAAGAGCAACAATGTGAGGATAAGATGATTGTTTCTGTCTAATTAGATGCAGTAACATGCACCTGCTTTGAATGCACACCTCTGAAAATTGTACCCTAAATGAACTCAGTAGTAGAAAGATTTCTTAATACACTTGACAAAACAAACAAAAACCCCAAACAGAAGAACTCCTTTACCCTCATCCATTTGTGAATAGTTCCAATTTTTAATTTAATAATTTTATTTAAATTCTAATCTCATCTACCAGCAGGGTATATGAGCACCTTTCAACTATTGGATCATGTTAGTTGTGGTTTAGGAAAGCAAACCTTCCTAAATGAATGCTTTGGACTGCACTTAAATCTCGTTCAAGTTGGTGTACCTTGGGCACATGTTGAATGTTAGACCTGCATTTGATGCTTTGCTGGGTAAGGGCAGAATTGAGTGTGTACTTTCCACACTTACATACCTTTAGAGCACCCATTATTCCTCAGAAAGGCAGCAAAGGAAACAAAGCACTTATTTTAGTTGAATAAAGTATCGTCTACTGAACTTTTGGAAAACCATAATATCACTTTCACCCTTTTCAACACTGGAAGGAAAAAAATAAAAAGACTTATTTTCATTTTAGGGGGATTTATAGTTTTAATAATGTGGAATTCCCCAATTGTTCTGTGATCCTATTTTGTTCCCTCCAAAGATGATTTGGAAATTAAAACATAAATCCATATTTTTTTAATAAATCTGGTAATGCTGAATTGTACATCGGTGGTTTTCATGGGAGCTGTGGCCTAGTCCACTAAAGTACATGTGAAGACTTTCATTTTGAGTATGAGTACTTTTTCTTTCAATATCCTGAGCTCCTCATTCCAGAAATAAAAGGTTAAAGCTAGTCAAGCTGTGGAATTTCTATCAGAATTATAAATAGTAGGTTAAAAATTGGAGAACATTCTGCAGAGGGGACTTTAAAAGCAAATATCTATTCAAGAGCGTACCTCACAATTCCACTTAAGAGCTGAAGTTCTGAGCTCTCGGTTCAACTGTTACTCTGGGGCTGTTGGCTCCGCAGCCCGTGGCATTGCGTGGGGTAACGGATGGCCACTGAGGCGGCTGGGACCTCACAGGAAGCCAGGCAAGTTTCACATTCAGTCCGATCTAACCAGCTGGTTTGGAAGCTTGCCTGTGGTTTGGAAGATGATGTGTTAAAATCAGTAGGTTTCTGCAAAACGCTTTGCTTGTGACGAATTGTAATTTGATTTGATTTGATTTTCCCCCTCAACTTCCAATAAAGACAATCCTGTAACTTAGTCCTCTTGTGTATTTCACGTGTATGGTGTGTAAATAGAGGAGCAATGAATGTGTTGGCAGTGGAGAGAGAAACTTTCCAGGGTCTCCTGCAGCATATGAGAACCTGATGTCTACTTAGCCTGGAAGCATTGAGTGGTGGTACTGAAGAGATTGAGTGTCCAGAATTTTAGTATTTTAGTAGTGGGAAAACACTGAAGAGGTTTTTTTCCATCTCTGCTTTTTTGATAATGCTGTTTAAATGGAAAGGAATAATCCCTTTCCCTTCTTCTGACTCTCCCTTCTGGCAAAAAGGTCAATAGATGTTTGATCTCCTGTGTCAGGTGTATCTAAATTCAGCATGCCTGCTCTGCTCATTTGTGTTACATAGAGGTTCCTAAATGACAACAGCAATGTAAAATGAGGTAGAGACCTAAATACAAAGGGATTCAACAATGTCAGTTTTGTGAAAATCTGTCTAAGCCTCTCTTCTATGTATGTGGTAACTTATATTGCATCTCTTCCCAATTTTTCATTGACTATCATTGACATGAGGTGCATCTCATGACTTTTATCTGATAAAGTATTTTTGTTATAAATGATGAAATAATGAATTTCTAGTGAGTGCTACAGGAGGAAGTCATATTTCCAGTGTATTGGCCCTTGAAAGCCCCTTAATGCTTCTAGACTTATTAGTTGATTACGAGCAAGATTTTCCAATATACACTCCTCCTTTATAAAAATTATCATTCACACAAATGTGGAGGTAGACAGAAGGCTTTGAGATGGAGGATTAAAGATTATTTGGAGGCCTCACTCAAAATATTCAAGCTTCCTGAGGTGTAAAACTCTTTCAAGGATAGAAAATAAATGACTTCTTTAGACGTTGGATGGGAACTAATTTCATATGTTGTTCTGGATGGTAAACATTGATTTTCTCTTGGATTCAAGAAGTTTAGAATGTGTGAAATCCTCTTGAAGGTGAAGAGCTCCCAGTGCATCAGTAGGGCCAGTTTTTGCTGCAATAATTCCACTTACACTGTTGTGAATTTAGTGAAAAGTTTCTTTTAGCTTTTCCCTGTACCCAAATTTGCAGAGATTAAGGTGGGAAGCAAAAGGTCTTTCTTGTGAAACACTTCTGGAGGGTGTTCTGCATGTGGCTCTTTTCTGCTTTTATTCTTAATTTTAAAACCAGTACAAGTTTATGGTCCTAAATCTTTCTTAAAATGCTTAATTGATGATCAGTTATTGAGAGCAAGTTACAGCTCCCTGAATTAGATTTCTAAGGGAAACAGGTGTCCCTCTGACATTCCTGTTGCCTTTCTATTCTAGCAGATGTTCTCTCTTTCCCTGCCCACCATCATGCTGGAAAAATATATGGAGTTAGTTGTTCTAATGAGCTAAATGCCTTCCTGAGTTTAAAATAATAATAAATCTGTGATACAATTTAGAATTCCAAGCCAAGAAAAAATGTCCTTTTCCTTCAAAGCAGTATGTTCTAATAACTTTAACAGGACTTGGTATCCTGAGTTCCATGTTTGGCTCTGCCATAGGCAGAGTTACTAAGTACCTACTCTAGCAGACTTTACCAACTAATTGTCACAGTTCAGAGTAAAGTACTGTCATTAGTTAATATACCTCTTCATCTTCTTTAAAGTGTCACCCTTTTTTCTTCCTCAATTTCTCTGAAGTCAGATAATATAGAAACGAGTTGTAGTAATGATCGTTGCATATATAATATTTCTGTTTGACACCTTGATGAAGGCTGTCAAAATACTTCATTTTTATGGACATAATCAAATGCCTCAATTCACTTGAGGTATAGAGAAACCAGAGCTGAACCTGCCCTCATCTTTCTCAAAGAATAGAAGAGTTAATGTATAATGAGCATTGTTAGTGCAACTGTATTTGTTATCCCTCCTTTTGCAAATTATAGAAAGATTCAAGCCCTGCATTTTTTGGCTTCTGTCAAGGTTTTCAATACTCGTACTTTTTAAGTGTGCCCATTTTAACTGCCTTATACATGAAGATACACCTGCTCATATGTAAACATATGTTCTCAGATAAAGTTTGAGATGGAGGTCCTCTGGTGAGGAGTTACTAGACAGTTTCATTTATCTCTGCCAACATAAATATCAAAACCATATTTAATAGTATTTAGGTATTACTTTGAGAGCAATTTGGGGGTATGTTGTATACATGATTTGGGAAATGAAGATTCCTGTTGTACTATCTATGTGTGGACAAGACGGAACTTAACAGTAAACTGAGTTTTTTCAGCACTATGCTCTCCAGTATGAGCAGTGCAAAACTGGTCAGCTCACTGTACCCCAATGATTCACTCTCAAATTGGGGGAGATAGCAACCTGCAGGGTCTGTCCTGGACCAATGCTCCCCGTTCTTTCATCTGCCTTAGAATTACTAAGTTTGCATATGATATGAAGTTGAGAGGACTTGCAAGTATGTTGAAGAACACAGAAGGAAACCATTATGATCTTCACAAACTGGAGCAATGGTTTGGGAAGACAGAACGATACTTTGTAAGGAAAAGGGCAGCTTCTTTGACTTCAGAATACTGAAACATGAACGCAGAGCAGAACAACTGGCTAGGCAGTAGTTTTGTCAAAAAAAATCTGATGTTGGTATTCAGCCTGTGAACCACATAAGTCCAAATGTTAGATGACTTCTTGGTGTCTCCCCCCCCCCCCCCCCCCCAAAAAAAAAAAAAAAAGAAAAAGAAAAAGTCAGAGGGTGTATACTGAAGGTGCATGAAATAATCCTGAAGACCTCAAGTGGAGTGTGGTGGTCACTTCAAGGAGTGTGCTTCAAGGAGAATGTGAAGCAGTTGAAGAGAGTGCAGAGGAGAGCAATGAGGATGATCAAGCCTGGAAAACTTGCTGTGTGAAGAAAGGCAAAGAACAGGGGTGGGTTAGTCAAGATGGGAGGGAGGAGCATAAGGATAATTTCAAGCATTTAAAAGGCTGCTGAAGAAAGAAAGGGAATGTGAACTTTGTGGTGGATAGAAGAGTGGTAAAGAGCTGTAATTGCAGTAAGGTAGATTCAAATTGGGAAAATATTTCTAACAGGAAAGACTCAAGCATTGGATTAGATTAGTGTATTGATCATTGGATATCTTCGTCTCACCTGTTAGATTTTTCTCAGGACTGTCATGCCCATCAGTGCTTCCATGGACAATGGGCAGACTAGATGACTTCTTGAGATTCCTTGTAGCTGTGCTCCCCCCCCCCCCCCCCCATTTGTATTAGACTGCAGATTTGTTTCAGCTGTTTTTAAGGGTGAGATTTTGTAAACAGCATATGGCCTTTAAAGTATGTGAACTGTTACAAACTGCTGTGGTACTAAATTTCCCACTAGAATCCCGCACAAGATGTAGTAGTAAAAATACGCTTATAAAGAGTAACAACTTTTAGAAATTATCAAGAATGGGTAATTCTCCTCTGTAGGAGGGTGATTTGAGAATTATGGCTTTGGGGTCACACCAAAAACTGTAACCAAATTTGATAATGAAATTGTTTCATTGTCCCTCTTAGTTTCCATTTTATCAAGCTGACGATAGAGGAGAGATGTTTTAATTTTTCATATTTCACTTTTTAATTTGATCTATTAAATGAATTTTATATATAAACTAGTTTCTTGCAGTTACTTAAGACCCTTTTACAATCTGAATATCTTGGCACATTTAATGCAAGTAGAAAATTGTATAGAAATTACCTTAATATCTATTCTCCGTTGCTTTTTACTGCCAGCCTCATCATTCAAATACGCGTAGCACATGCTCATTTGATGTAACTTAATTATGTTAAGTTTGTATAACTCAGTTATTAAAGACCAGTTTTCAGAGAGTTGATTTCTGTGCCTCATCCAGCTCTGTTTCTGGTTTAAAGGAACAGCTGTATGGAAAAACATTTTCAAGAAGATGTATTTTTAAAATTACTCATTTGTTTCTTCTTCCCTTTCCCCCCACCCCCTTTCTTTCTGGTTTCCTTTTCCTTCTGAGTTCAGTTAGGTCAGTAAAATACTACTTAATAACCTTAACCTCTATGTACTGTCATTACAGTGTATTCCAGGAGTTCTGACTTACCTGCACAGCTGTGTAAAGTCTTGGATTCATTCTCCCAACTTCAGATACTGAACTGAAGTGCTTAAATTAGGGGTCTGGTTGCTGTAAGCATTATCCTCATGTGGATCGAGTCCAGATGTGAAAGCCCCTGGACAACTGAGAACTGGATTCACTGTGCCTAAACTTCAGCACTTCATAGCATGCCACCGAAAACATAAAATGTATCCATCATTCAGACCCTAAATGGGTATATTCTGAATGTATGGCAATGCAAAAGCTAGTCTTGAAATCTAAATAAATTATTCCATCAAACAAATCTGTAGCCACATGCTCTTCCTGTTTACATGCAAGTTACACATACATGCCTTCCTCAGTATCTATAAAAAGACCCAAATTATTAGCTCTACTTACAAAGTTTTTTCAGTTATTCTCATTCTCTTCTAGGTTTGCCTTTTTTCTAGTTTCTACTAATCGAATTCTACTAATAATTTTCTTCTTGTCTGTCTTTAGTTTTAGCTTCAGCTTTGAATGAAAAGGTCATCTGTTTCTCAACCCATATTTCTTTGTGCAGAGCTATATGGCTCTGATGATAAACAGTACTGAGTCTTTTTTTTATTGTAGTGATATATATGTATATGTTAAGGGTCCTCTTCAAGAGCTCGGTATTAAAAAAAAAAAAAAAAAAAGAAAGAAAGAAAAAAGAAAACAGGAAAGCTAATTGATGCAACAGGGAATAGAAAATAGATGTGCATTTTTGTCTAAAATTAATTTAAAGTAGTCTCAGAATGGACAGGAAATCTGACAATATAATAGGACAATTTTTTTCCTGCTTCTCAGCAGAGACTTCACTAAATGGTTGTCTTAACATAGCACTCTGAGTATCAGGTTAAAAAATTTGTTGCTAACACTGGAAGATCACCTGTTGCGTGGCTTAATGTGCAGTAAGTTGCGTGGAATGGAATTTGATAGCCTAAGAATAGAAAGTGAGCTTGAGAGCTGTGTGGCAGGTATGTGTAGACATAGCTCTTAGCTTCCTCCACAGTCAGTCAGGCATATCCATAGGGTAATTCAGAACTTTAAGATAAATCATCTTCTGGAGGTCTTGTTTGTGAAGGATGATTAGGAAGACTGGGCCTTTAATCCAGGGCTTCAGTCAGCTGCTTAAAACTAGGCTGAATGGGTCTGAGCCAAGGCCTCCAGATCTTTGAAAAGTAAAAATTCAAGAACAAGTGGGAAGTCATTCGAGTGTTAGCTACTTGACTCCAGTAAATCTGTTTCCGGATGTGAGATGGCCTGATTGACACAGGCAGGCAGCGTCCCGAGACCCCTGTCCCCAGCCCTTTGCACTGTTGGGATGGGTGTGTGGCGGCCCTCTCCAGAGCATCCCGCCTTGCACATGGCTGCCTAAACTGGCTCATGTAGTCAGCATCCCTGCTGGGAAATCAATTCATCGCAAGCCTTACTGAAAAACCAAAAAGCCCCTCACTGCTTCTGAAAGCTCTGCTGGGGAGAGGTCTTGGACCGGGAGGCTGGTTCTTATCAGCGCTGCATTGTGTTAGGAGCATGTCAGTTTTGTACAGAGTTGGCAGAGCTGGTTTGGACCGAAAAAAATATTCACCCCTAAATACTGCTGTCATGTGACCTTCATTAACTTAATTGAACTCCTTAATGGAGACAGTAGGGCTGTCTGCATATTCTGAAGTTCACTGAGTGAGCTGCAAACAAATCAAATCAACTTAAACTGCTTCATTTGACCCCCAAAATATTTTTGAGCTTGTATTTTGAATGTTTATTTTTAGAACCTGTGTTCTGAAACAAAAAATCCACACTGAAAATTTTGATTAATTTTTGAAATTGTTTTGGTAAGGAGTTGGTTTTATTCCAGGAGGAAGGATAATTTCATATGCTTTTCTTCTTCACTGATGTGAGTTTTTTTTAACTATTCATTCATTAACCATAGCAAAAATAATATTTGCCCTGCTTTGTTAGATGTGTCCTTTTGGGCTAGATCTTACAGGCTCTGTTCTGACTAAATTTGGGGGGAGCTTCACCCGGAAGATCTGTTTGTTCCAACGCTCTAATTATAACTGCAACCGTGATGAAATTGATCCAGAATAAATTAAAAACCAAACTGCTGCTGCTGCTGCTTGCACTGTTTGGATTACTTGAATATTAATTCAGCTAATGATACGATACTTCTGAAATTAGGGAATTTGTTGCTTTGAAGAAAGAGGGGAGGAAAATGTTTAGCTCAGCTGAGCTTTGACATCCGGAACCTTTCTTGATCTGATTTCAGTGATTTTTTTTTTTGATTTTATTTTATTTTTTTAATCCACTCATGAACCCCATAGTGAAGTGCACTAGCCCCGCTGGGGAGAAGACGTCAATAATTCAGATCACATTATGTTGGTATTTCAATCAAATATAGAGTTACCTATGTTTCAGAAACATTTAAAATTCCTAGTTACATAGGAAGTTAATTTAAAAGAGCAGCTGACTGCCTCCTGGAAAATGCTGAAGAGTTTCTGTTTGGTACCCATTCTGCTTGCTTGCTCTTATTGTATATTTTCTGCATTTCTCTAACCTTGTTCTTGATGACAAAAGGCATTTGCATGAAAACAGGATCTTTGTTTCCTAAGTGTTCATCTGTTCCTGCTGTTTATTTCCCACCTAAAGTCATAATCTCCGTTTGTGGCATCACAATTGGTTGCAGTGGAAATTATTATGTCGTCACAAACGGAGGATTATGACTTCAGGTGGGGGGATAAGCAGCAGGAACAGATGAGCTCTTAAAAGCAAAAAATGCTGTTTCATGTAAATGTCCCTGGTAATAAAGAACAAAGGGAGGGAAAATATGATAGAGAAACAGAAAATTGCTATGAACAGACTTGTGTCTGAGCAGTAGGGCAGCAGATTTTCCTTGAGGCAGGAGCAGCTATTTTAAAGTAGGGACATGTCCATATAGAATTTATTCTTTTAAATATATATTTAAATTTTCTCCTTGATTTAAACAAAACACCCCCCTGCCCGTTCCTCCCCCCCCCCCCAAAAAAAAAAGCATACCAGCATTGCTTCTCAAATACAGGAGGAATGGTGACTCATTTGGGGGAGGGATTTTTCATCTTTGTCAAGCATTCTTTTGTTCCCATGCAAATGCATTTGTCAAATAGCTTTTAATCTTAAGGGAGTTTACCCCTTTGGTGCCGGCTGATAGGTTTATCAAGCCTGAACCCCACCATTTGGAATGGAGCATCTGCACTGTGTAAAGTAGGGTGACCATGCTGGAAGCTCATCTAAACCACACTGCTGAGTCAATCAGTCAAATGCTTTTCACAGGCTGCTTCCATTTAAAACCACAAGTAGCATGCTGACATTTCTCTTCAGCATCATAAGATGGAAAGCTCTGAAATGCCCAGCAGCAATCTCAGCTTGTACCTTTTTTTGGTTTTATCTAGTTTTTCCTCTATGTTGCAGCTAGTCTATTCTTTGGTAATAGGAAATTTAAAAAAAACTATTGGTGCAATCCAAAAGGTTTGTAAGAACAGAAAATAAAATACAGGATAGAAATGGGGTAGAGAAAGATTAATAACAAAGCCTATTTGTGTGCTTTCTGTGGTACAGCCAATTTAACTTGCTTTCATTAAAATTCTCCTTGTTAGCTCGGGTGATGTGTTAGAGTGATGGACTATTTGATGTATGAGAAGTAGTGAGAAGTTAGCTGTCTAATGATGGACTAATTAGAAAGCCCAGCCTAGCAGGATCCATGGAAATTGATTTGCACAGTGCCATTTTTGCTAATGAGAATCATGAATACATGTTTGCAGTCCTTTACTTACTCTTCCTCCCCACAGCTAATGAAAGAGAAGCAATCATTAAGAGCTCAGGTACAATCTATCCAGAATTTCCTTTGCCTTGTAGGACTAGCCATACTTTTAAGAACTTCAGTTTTAAATAATGCTCTTAATACAGAAGCAAGCTCCACAGGTGTGACACCTATAAAATGTTTGTTTTACAATGCATTTCTTCTCAAGAATTATTTTCACTAAATGAGGAGGAGTCTGTTTTCTGTGTACTACATATGGAAAATTGTCACTACAGTATGAGGCTAAAAGAAGCTATAAGCTTGTAGTCTAAGTAAAATTAAAATCAGTTAGCTATTTTTCCTGGAAGGGCACAAAATGTCCATCCACAACTAGGTTAAGCATTTTAAGTACTTGTGTATAAGACCGAAAGAAATTACTTTTAGAATCTCATTCCATGATTTTATTTGAATACACGTTTACCCAGTTGCTTTCAGATGCTTTTAATCCACCCAGATGGAGTAGGCACAGCCAGGCCCCCTTGGCCCGAAGCGGAGTATCCACAAAAGTAGGATTCTATGCAAAAGGACCTCCTGAATAAGGTGTGTTGCTGATCAATGCAGAGTGGTTACCCAGAAGCATGTCCTCAGTTGTCCCTAATACTCTGTCCTCTTACCAGTTCTCAAATTTCTTTGGGCTTGGTATCAAACTGGTCTTCTCCAACCAATACTGAGCAGAGATTGCCTTGCCTTTCTCACTCACTTGTAAACGTTCCTGTAACGTCTAACATAATTAAAGAAAACTGCAGACCTGTTCAGTTACCTCTCTGATTTAGTTTTTTTCCGTGCATTTTGACTGAGGGAACCGGTTGCTGTGGATACAGCATTAGGATCTGGGAGCTAGCTGTAGAGAAACTTGAATACATTTTTAATGGAATGGATATGCCTCAAATTTTGTCAGTAAAAGGTGGAGTTGAAGAAAAAAAGTTAAAAGTGTAAACTGACAAACAGCTGAGACTTAAAAGCATGGGGGTAAGCAAGGAATGGTGAAGCATCTTTGAGGGGAGCAATGAAGGAGTTGGAGCCTGAGGTTGTATAGCCAAGACAAGAAATGAGGGGAGTAGGTAGCTTGAAGCTCATTATACTGGTATGGGTTGGAAGAGGAAGAGCGGGAAAATCTGAGAACGAGTGATTAAAAGAGAAAATAAGAACAGGAAAGGGAGGAGGAAAGTGCGAGTGATTGTGTCAGAGCTTCTTAGGTTTCTTCTTTGAGATGAGAGAGAAGGGAAAAGGGAATGCTTGAGGAGCCAGAGGCAGCAAGCGGGTAGGGATGCATGCAAAGCTTCATGGGAGATTTTAGTAAGGAAAGAAGTAATGTGATCTGGGAGTGGGAGATTGCATGTAGCTGGTATCACAAAATAATATGATATTGGTGTGGATGTCTGATTTAAGCAGGAACACAAAAAGTCCAATTTATTTTATGGTAACTAATGAATTTGAGTTACTTTGATGTAGCCAGGAAGAAAAAGATCTTCTGTTTTGCCATAAGGGATTTAGGTGAAGTCAATGCTTCACTCTTTCTGGCCTTGATCCTGCCTAGTTTATCTTGCAGTAAAAGTGTCTGCATTTACTTTTACTTCAAGGAAGTTCGTATGCATTAATTCCTGTAGGCAATTCTTTTATTTAAGCTGTGAAAGCAACTGTGATTGTATTCATCTAACAGCTCTTTTTCCCTGAAAGAAGAGATTTTATAATTTAAAAATTTACTTGAAACTCCTCCATTCTTGCTTTGTGATGATGTAGCACCTGTGAAACATATCCATATATATATATTCCAAATATATCTGAAAAGCACTTAAATATGGTAGGGGCTAGATTTTGAATTTCTTTGCTGTTCTGGGTTACCTCCTAGCATTAGCTACTCTCATCTGTTTTCTTTTTCAATATTTCTTCCTTTCTTGTTCCTGTAGTGTAAACTAGGTAAGAGATTGGGAAGAAACGTGAAACCCATGCGCACTTTCTACACTTTTACTGGAGTGGGCTTTCAGCCTTTCTATAATGTGTACCATATAATATCTAAATTCTATGACTATTTGCTGACACCGTTTAGAAAGCAGAACACTTTCTTTAAATGGCCTTTTTGGATGTTTTTTGTGTTTAAAACTTAAAAATGAAAATGAGCCTGTAAAAGCATTTGGATGGCTATATAGCTCAAACAGAGATAATCCAAAATGGCAGCCAAGGAAGATTAGCCAGTCTCTAGCAGACTAAAGAAGATTGATTTGTAGACCACAGTAGGACTATCAGCACTAACATTATTCTTGAAAATGTTTCTTAAATGATGAAAGCTATGGGTATTTGTCAGCTCGCATAGTGTATCGTGTAACATATAATGTTGATGACTGATTATCTCTTCAAAGAAATATTAGTATGTATGGGCTGAAACTTTTTTTTTTCCTAAAGCTGATGTCATACAGCTGTTAATAATTGAGATACTCCAGATTAATGACCTGTTGGCCTATCTGGGAGAAAAAAGCCCAGATGTTGATGCGGGGAAGCAGTCTGTCATTTACTCTTGTAGGATTCTGAAAATGTATTAGTTAACTGTAATATAATGTATAGAACAAATATAAAAGCATATTGGGTGATAGGACTTTGCTAAGAAGCCATTAATGGTGGTCATGCAGCTAAATGCCTATTCACTGCACTAAAAGTCTGCCTGTGTGTTCTTTTTGTATGGAAAACAGCCATGCATCTAAAGAGCTGCTCTATTCTAAAGGACTTGGTAGCTATTTAAAAATAGATGTAATGGGGAGTAGGAAGCCACTGGATAGTGAAGTCAGTGTAAGAATTGTGGAACGCTCTGTGAACAAACCTCTTAACCTGCCGGCACTCAGGGCAGAGGCAGGGACTTCACAGACACAGAATTACTTGGCTGCAGTGAACCAAAACAATAAAGGAAAGGCCGCATTAATGAAAGAGCAACGAGTGATGTTGAAAACCTAAGACACTGTTAGAAAAACACCAGTCAACTACGTAGCTGGTGTCTTGTGTCCTTCCACATAAGAAGACATCACTTACACAATTCTGTTCTCACCTAAATGTAGCCTTTGTTCTGCTTTGCACTCTCTCTCTACCTTCATGTCTGCTTCTCATCTTTCTTCCCTTAATGTGCCCTTTCCATTTCATTTCCCCAATGGAATTGCACTACCTCTTATGCAAGCTTTTTTTCCCACTATAGAGAACCTTATATCTTCTCTTCAGTTTCTTCCTCAGTATTTTGCATTTACTTTCCATTAAAATTTGCTTGTATGAGCTGAACTATTCTTGCTTTTTCTCAAGCCTATGTTAAGAGAGGAAGAATTTGGTTTCATTTGCTGGCGGTCCATCTTGTAAGGTGTATGTGTGCCAAAGGACACTTGTGCAGTTCAGCTCCACAGGGAGAAGTTTTTCTTGAGCACAGCCAGCAGTGTTGTGAAGCACAAACGTTAGATGATCTCTGTCACTTCTGTCCACATCAGCTGGAGATTGTTCCAGTGGCCCCATGGAATTGTCCACAGATCTTTAATTTTGTGTCTTGTACTTTATTGGTCAACTGACTTTCCTTTTCTAAGTGCCTTTTTTTAATTTAAATTTTTTTTATTGCCCTTGTCATCTTCTGTTCACCAGAGTCTACCACAATCAGAAAGTAGTGGCAAAAGCCAAGACAGCAAGCTGGCTTTGGATAAACTGTAATGCCAGGAGCTCTTCCTCGGCTGTTTCTTCCTGTATTATAATCTTTTCTGAGTTTTGCTCCAGGTTTTACTTTTCATTAAGTTAGTGTTAAAATGTAGCTTTTCACAACCATGCAAATCAAAGCGCCCAAGCTTTTGGTAAGGAAAGCATTTGCGTTTTGGAGAGTCTGTCCTAGGTTTAGTCATTTCTTTCAGACTGGTGAAGTACTAGAGGCATCTTCATGTTTGCTGAATTGTAGCTGTAGGACGCTTGCATGCGTTCTCAGTGGAATGGTTCACAATCTGCCAGTCAGGGAGCAGAAAGGGTCTTTGTAATTAAGGTGATGAATCAAGTTAAAGTGAAGATAAGCAGCCCTGAATATTAAGGTAATTTCTGAAGAACTCATTGACTGAAATATGCTTTTAATAATGATACTTCACATTACACATTGAAAAAAATGGAAACCTTTAGAATTGTTTTTAATGGGAGAGATACATATAAAGAATACATTGTCTTGGTTTATGGACTGTAATCTCCTCTTCAGAAGACAGTTGGGTACGATATTGTTGTGTTACGTAGTAATCAGTCACGTAAATTTGCTGCACATTCTGATTTCATCATACAGAAGTTTGTTTATCCCTGGGGAACTGGGACAATGATCTTGTGAATCATCCTGCATTTGTGCTGCCCTCCTAATTTACCCTCCGCCAACAACCTGTCATAGCAAAAGCAAAATCTAAACTGCTTTGCACTTCAGAGTTTCCCCCCTCACACACTCATAAGTCCTTGACTAAGTAAAGTCTGTTGTCTCTGGAGTCTAATAAACCAGGTGAGGTGAGGAAGAGCACCCCACAGGATATTCGTGCTCACCATGTTATGCTGGCTTATGCATACTACCCTCCCATAGCTGCAATTTGATTTTTCTCTTTTATTCCCTTCGTAATTGGGTAGCGTTGTTTAAAAAAAGAACAACAAAAACCCTGCAACAACTTTGATAATCTGCAGTAAAGAATAGGATCTATAGCTTTATTCAAAGACTGGAGACAGGATAAAAAAGGCATGTTTATAGTTCTCTGTACTGACATTTTTCAGTCTATGCCTAAAAGAAATGAAGAAGATACTTGCCTAGGGAAATATCTAGGATAAAAATAGTTAGAAAAAAATAGCTTAGAAGAACTAAATTTTTAATTCATCGCTTAGTTTCTGTATATACAGAAGTCCCACAGAGTATTATGATTGCATAAAAGTGGTTATAGGCTTTAGAACACCTGTGGGTATTTTTTTTTAATGCATTTTTCTTAGGGTTAAGTCTTACCCCCTTTGATTGAAAAACTCTGGAAATTTGATACCCCAAATTTCAGTGTTTGAAAGTCAAAAGACCAGACACAATGTGATAATCAGTGAATTCAACAGGAGTATAACACTTTGCTCCTGTAGTCTAACTTGCTTTGTCCAAATGGCTCAACAGCCCAAGAACAGGAATTTTGAAAACTGCAGCTCAGATATGAAACATCTGTTAACACCAAGCAATTAATTAACTTAGTGACAATTGTGGTTGGTTTCTCATAGCAAGCATGCATTACGTATGCAGGCGTCGTGTGCATTGTCTCTGAGACACAAGCATTTAGTTTCTAAAGTTAGGCATGATTCCATTTAATTTCGACACATACATTTTCGTCTAAATCCAGTTCCACAGAACAGCTCCCTCATGTAAAAGGAATTTATTTTCGAATGTCTTAGCCCTGCCTGAGATTTTGGCAGACTTTCTCCCAAGGACCTCAGCTGTCCAAAGCTGTGGTACTCAAGTTCCAGTGCATTGGCACCGTGGATGCGGCAGCACAGTAGCCTTTATTTTCTCTTCAGAAAAATGTGTTGATCGGAACGTAAACACTGGCCCTTCCTGACATACTACAGAAGCGTTTGGGTATTTGTCTTAGTGCTCAAACTTCAGTGACGGAACTGATCCTCCTACCCTTGTCCCTGCTGCTACTGCACCTGCCAGTAAAGACTTGACTTCAATTTACCATATGACCTAAAAATATCCACAAACCTACTGGTTTTCATGAAAGCTAGGTTTCTTGGGGGGATTGTATGTTCTAGCCAAAATTCAAAGCAACAGTCTCATTCCAACCAAATGAATGTGACTCTTGCACTCTCTTTCTTCCTCTCACATTCTTTCGTGCGCTCTCTTTCACATGCTCTCGTGCTCTTTCCTGCTTGCACATACTTTTTCTCGTGCACTTGGGTGCTCTCTTTCTCTCTTACGTATGAAGGTATTTTACCCTATAATTACCTATTTATAATGTGTAAGGGGTGTTTTCTTAGTTGAGTATTTCACACTTCCTTTTATGCAGATCAGTCTCTCCTAGAGTAAGAACATTTTCTGTCGCTGGAAAAAGAGAATAACAGCTTTATATTGGCTGACTGACTAAAACTCCATCCAGTATTTAGGTTGTAGATTCCTCTGACCTTACTGGCTACTGACAGAAGTGAAAAGTGAGATGAAGTGAAGGACAAAGCTAGGAGAAATTCCTCTGTTAACAGTAAAAATGTGCACATAATATTCTCACTTTATTAATGAATTTTTTAAATTTAATTTCTCTTTGTGAAACTAATAGAGGAATCGAAGGGAGAAGGTGACAAAGGACAGGCAGTAGCATCCATGTTTGATGCCACTGCAAAAATAAAATGTGGTTTTCAATTTATGTTAGTAATGTAAGCAGGCAGAATTGGATATTCTGCTTTACAGACTCAAGACTATATAGTGCAATATTATTTTGATCCATCTGCTTTGTTACACAGGCGGCCAAGCGTAAGAGAATCAAGAATCTACCATGAAATATTTTTATTAGACGATTTTCATCCCAAGTGCAGAGATCTGTAGTATGCTGTATCACTCTGAGTAAGGTGGTTCGTGTGGGTGCATGAAGATGCGCTCTGCCTGAAGTCTGCAGAGAATAGTAGAGTGAGGGGAGCAGGGATGAATATCTGTGTCTTTCCTCCAAGTTTCTCTGTTGATATCTTAGATATATTTGTGTTTTAGGAGATTCTGGAGTTCTGCATAGATGTATCCACAAGGAAGCTTTGTTTTACCGTAATTTAATAAGCTAACTTTGTAGCAGTGCTGCTGCTAATCTTATGATGAGAGTCTGCCTTCACAAGAATCCAGGTCTGCCTTTGCAAGCTTAGAGACCTGTGAAAGCAGCTAGAAAAAACTTGGAGACTTACATGGGCCAAACCTCCAAATATTTGAGTCTTTCACAGATAGAAATGGAAGATCAATAAGGTGAGAGTTCAGAGCATGATTCTTTATTGCTCACTGTGTTGTGAGTCTCAGCAGCATGTGAAGTGCTTATTCCTTCCAGCAGTAAAAGTAGGTGAAAGAGTTAGGTGAAATAGGAAGGAATACTTTGTAGGCAGGTGTTATGTTGCAGCCTGAAAGTATTGGGGTGGAAAAATTAGATGAGATTAAACACTTCATGATACTGCTTCCAGTGGAGCTCCATGGAGGAGCAGGGTTCGCTGTGAAGTGGCAGATGAACTGAAGAGCTGTAAACCAGTGTCTGCTGCTGAGAGCGTTGAGACTAGTGATTACTGAACATAATAGCTAAGCTCTCTGTAGTAGCTCTCCTGCTACTTAATAAGGAGTTATTACGGAGATGTGCAGTAGAAACTGCCATCGTTTTAGCAGAGTGAGCCTAAGGTGTCCTGACTAAGCAACATTAGCTAGTTCATGAGCAGGACTTGATACACAGCCTAATCAGTGTAGACAGTTTTGGAGCTGAGATGTCCCTTCCTTCTGGATGTGACTCCAAAGGCCACAAATAGTCTGTGCGATTTCTGGAAGTGCTTCCTTCTATCTAGTTACTAATTAACATCATTTGACGTGCAGGATGTGTAATCATACCTTTCTAGAATGCCTGTCAGGCTTTAGAAAGAATGGAGGCAGACACATCGATCAAGTTTTGGGTTTCTTTTTGTAACTTTAGGACAAGCTGGGGAGGAGGGAAGGATAAATCCTAATAATTTTTTTTTGTGTATGTTCTTCGAATATGTAGTAAGTTAGGCTCACCATTAATGCTGAAATGAAGAAAATCCTGGCTGAACTGATGGCCATCAAAGCTGACCTTAGGAAGACCTGGGCAGAAAGAAGGTTACTGAGGCTTAGGGCATTCTAATAGGATTTGAGACAAAGCTTTCTTTTTTTTATGAATATAAGTAGTATTCAAAATTACCAGTAAATAGGGTTGGAAAAACAAATTTCATGTTAGGAATGTTGCTGTCTGTTAGGAGAGGAACAGAGAATAAAACAGAAAACATCATTTTGCCACTGCATAAATTCATGATGCATCCAGATCTTGAATATTTTGTGTGGTTTGGTTCCTCTGTTTCTCCTACCATCACTCCTGCTCCACAGAAAAAGAGATAGAAGGACTGGAAAAGGTTCAGAGAAGGAATGACAAGAATAATTTAAGGACTGTGACAATTTCCATATTGAGGAATGACTACAGACCAAGTGTCTGCATTGTGGAAAAGAAACCACTTAGAGGAAATCTGGGATAGAGGCTTATTGAATCATGAGTTTCATAGTTGTTCGCTATGTCTCCTAGTACAAGAACTGGAGATCATTAATGAAGCTATTAGCTGGTAGACTCAAAAAAAATGAAAGGCAGTATTTTTTTTTTATAGTACTTGTAAACTGGGATCTTAGTGCCACAGGTTATTGTGCATGCCAAAGTTTACTTGAGTTTAAAAAATAAGACAAATTTGTGGAAGAAAAATCCATCAGGACCTATTAAACACAAGGTTACCAAGTGTAGGTGAGACCAAATGTCTTAGCTGTAAATAGCTAGGAATTAGAGCATACAGGGGAAGTATCCTTCATGATAAACTTGTCCTATTCTTCCCTTCATTTGTGCCCCGGTGTTGTGACAAAGAGAGACAGATACTGGGCAAGGTGAATTTTTGGTCTGATCCAGTTTTCAGTCATTGTCATTAAAAAAAAAAAAAAAAAAAGTCTAAGTTTCTTGCTTTAGGACATAATTGATGTTTCCTTTAGGCTAGTTAATTCCTGTGTGTACTTTCCTGAATCTGCCTCTAGAACATCTGATAATAATTTTTGTTGGGAGTAGTCATGCTGAATCATACCAGTTGCCATTTCAGCCAATATATTATATTGGAATGCATAGGCACATCGAGATGTAGGTTCCTTTTTTAATATAGAATATTTCTGTAGCCATGATAGTTTAATTTTCAAATTGTGGGAGATGATGGAATTACTAAAAGGATACTGTGAACTTTGCAGTCATATAAGTGCTTAGAGACTGTGGTGATACGCTGATTAGCATTACTTTATTGACAGTATATCAATTCCTTTTTCTTTGCTGATTACACGCTTAATATAAAACTGAAATTCAGAGATAAAAATGTTATGTAATGTTACTTAACACCTTATGTTACTACCTAAGTTCAGATCCTGACCTCAGGTTTGCTCTCTTTATACTACTCTACTGAAGCAGAAAATGTTACCAAGTAGGGGAACATCCCCAAGGGTATGTATGGGCACATTTATGTTGTGGTCTTAAAAGTAGTAGCAGTATATTTTACATGACGCAAGTAACAGTGTATACAAGGTCATCTTGAATTCCTGCTGCTCTGGATATCCTACACTCAAGCTAGCCAGTTTAGGAATGCGTGCTGAGATGGCCTAAACAAATCTACTCCACTTCCGGCAGACCTGTATCTGTATAGCACTTTTGTCAGCCCTGACTGGTAGGTAGCATGTTGGAGAGCATTGCCAGACTGTCGATTTACATATCTCCAGGTTGCTTCAAGTTGCTGTGGGACAGGCTTAGGATAAACTGCATACAATGGAATGAGCAGCCTATTTGTCAAGTCACACACAAAATTTTATGGTCTTTTTTCATTCAGTATAAAGCATTTTGCAGAATTGTAGATAAACAGGTACCCAGCTCGAGGAGACTCTGCTGCCTCTTCCCCTCCAGTTACATGCATCTCCCTAACCAAGAAGATGGGGTAAGTGATGTCCTGCTGCAGATCTCTTCCACTCCCTAATTTCTGGCTGTGTGGAATGGGATATCAAAGCGCCTGTGACCGACCTTTTGACTGTTTCACACACATGGGCGCAAAAAAGGCAGAACAGGTTAGTCGGAGGGGCATAGAGTTGGTGGTATACTGAATATAGAACAAATGTTGATGGCTTCAAGGCTGTGAAAGGGAACACATACAAATGGTAATTCATGATGTTGAAGCCTTGGGATGCCCTTAGCCACGTGGCTGTCATGTAACAACACATGGCCCTTTATATGCTCTCGATCAGTACTGAGTTAATTTGCAGTGCTGGAGGAAATTTTGCTTTAGTTTCAGACATGTCCTCCTCCTTTCATCACTCTTTCATTTAAATAGTTTTACTCTTATACTAAGGCCATTCCAGATAACCTAGTTCTCCTGGCTTTGTGACTTTTCATCCCTTTGTAGAAATGGCTGCAATGAGACTTTTGTGCTATCATTGGAAATTTTTTGATTGCCATAATAACTTACATGAAAAATACTCTTACTAGGATTTTTAGAAACAGAAAGGTGACTGATGCATTTGAAAGGGAACGGATGTATTTTAGCAGCAGAATCTGGGGATAACATGCTTGAATAAGGTGGTATTCAACTTGTGTTATGTCTGGAAAGGGGTGGGGAGAGCTTTTATTTATTTATTTTTTAATGAAATGTGTTGGCTGAGTCTCAGCCTGATCCATGCTGGCTATTCCTGTAGATGATGAAACCTAGAATCTTAGCAAGCAGAGGAGGAGATGTGAGATCAGTGGTATCTAGGACAACACCGAGTAACTACTGCTGAAAATCAGACAGTGTTGCAGATGAGGACTAATGCACAACTGAGAAGCATGGATGGCCCAAAGCCCAGGATATGAAGATGGTTCTTTGGCAAGGATAGAGGGGGGTGGGCATACTGGGTGGTATTTGCCTTGGGTCAGTCTTACTACTTTCTCAGTTTGTGCTCAGATTTAGCTCTAAGTTTGCCCAGATTTAAAAACAGAACCTGGGATTACTATGATGATTTTTCATTTTTAATGTGGTTATCTTTGTTGCCATTCTTTTCTGAAACAAAACAGCTGTGGTTACAGCTGAGTTGCTAGCTCATTTATTTGGGATTTTTCTTTTCACTGCAAGCTCACAAAAAGAGGTATGATTGAAAACTGTTTTGAGCTGTCAGCTTAGATTGAGTATGGTCTATGTAGCTCAGTGCTGTATGCAGTGTTTACTGCAGACAACAGAGAAGGAAGTATTGTTAATTCTTACTGCACCATTTTCACTGAAACCTCAAAAGAGTGCTGGGAAGATTTTGATTTTGTTTCTGTTTTTGTAAAAGTCATTTAATGTTTTCCAGGGTATCGTTCCCAGCAAGTCAGATGCCACTAGAACCCCAGATCAGAATTGAGTCCTGCTTTCTCCAACATCTTGTGGTACAGTAGGATCCTGGCAGAAATTCATCCATCCTTATCTCATCCTTCTTTGCCACCATTTCCCATGAACAGTAACCCAAAAAAGTCCTGTTCTGTGCTGGTCCCAGCTGCAGGCTTTTCAGTCAGCACTGATGATCAGACTTTGAGATAAGCCATCTGCTTGCTGGCCCCTAGTGGTCCGTGGGCTGAAACAGAGCTGCGGAGGCCTCGCACAGGTCTGCAGCAGGAGAAGCCTGTCAGTGACACAGCATCTGCTCGCTGAGATACCGAGTGCTCTTGCAATTGAGCACCGACGTGCTGGGGGTTTTAATATGTCACCGGCCAAGAGGAGAAAACAGCAATTCCATAAACAGCATTTACTCTTTCTCAGAAGTGTTGGAGAGTAAAGGGAAGGGAACAGTCTGCACAAATTAAGGAAAGTCAGGATGGGAGGGGAGAGCTGAATTCAGTAATGAATTCATGATTTCATCACACTTTCAAGCATCAAGGCAAGAAGGGATATCTTGCCCAAGTTAATTGTGGCTGATTATAAATTGAGGGGGGCAGGGGAAAACCTGCCTCTGAGATTTATTTGTTCTATGATTTTGGCAGTCTCATCTGCATCATGCAGATCAGCAACACTTAAAGCTGTATTTGCAATGGGATACTTCAAATTAAGATGTCAGAGAGAGCTTTAAAAGTACTATGCATCTGTATTAGGCTCAATACTAGAATTGGGAGACCTGCTAATCCCCAGCATCACTTCTGATTCAGTTCTTCCCTTTGTTTCTCCCCTTACATCACTATTTGGCTAGAAATTGCTTCGTTATTGAGGACTCCTTTCTGCTGTGAATCTGACATTGGAGTGCAGTAGCTTCACTTATTAGTGTTCTCCTAACTAGTCCAGTTCCTGTGGGTGAACAAAAATCTGCTTAGGTTGTTTTTTTTCTTTTTTCCTTTGTGCACAGAGCATCTCACCTGAGCAGAGAGATAAATGTTTGGTTTCTTTTCTTTCCAAAAGCAAGTGGAAGTTTAGCTCAAATCAGTCTCTCTCCTCCTGGCTGGATAAGCAGCCAGATAGCTGCAATTTTTGGTTTATTAGGCAGCAACCTTTTTATTTATAAGGATAACCCCATGAGTTCCAGCTCCTTGGGCTGGCCTAGCTTCAAGGACATACTGGAGGGTGTAATGGCCTCATTCTGGACTTCGGAAGAAACTGAAATCTTTTTATTGACTTAGTGGATAGAAGCTAAAGTCTTAATTTTTAAAGGTTAATTCCATTTACTTTCCTAGGATGCCTTTTATGTGCTAGTGATGGAGTGAAATCAGCAACAATTGCAAAGAGAAGACTGGATGCCCATCTCTCCTATCAAAAGAGGAAACCTGAGTGTTAGTATTATTTTAATTACTTGGGAGGTACTTCAGATTTTGCAGTGATGAGAACTATAAAAACATCTATATTCAAAACCAGATGCAACAGTGACTGCTGTGTGCAGTATGGGGGCAGGTGGAGTGAGCAAGTGTCAATCCATCAATTTAATTACAGTTGGGGTCTGATATTCCAAGCAGCAGCTTGCCTTTCTGCCTTGTCTGCCAGAAGAGATGAGACTAGTAGGAAGGGAGGAAAGAGATTTGGGAATAAGCAAAGGATAACGGGGCAAAGAAAAAGATCAAGGGCTATCAGTGGAAACCACATCAGATTAGTAAACTTTAATTACATTTAATTTTAATCCTTAACATTTATCTAAAAGGTGATTGAGGGAAGGTTTATTAGGATTCTGCATCCCTATAGCCCTTCTTTGCTTCTTTGAAAGAACACTGAACAAGATGATTGCTTGCGTGTCTAATTAGAAGTTTTTCCCCTCTTGATCACCTAAAGTCAAATTCATTTACTCTGCTTGAGACAAAGATTTAATTTGATTTTTTTTTTTTTTTGGCATCAAAAGATGTCTCTCAAACTTGATACAGAACCACAGCCTGCTAATCAAGACAGAACCCATTACCAGCCCTGTTTTATGAATATTCACATCAGAGGGCAGCACCAACCTCATTAAGAAGGGTGTTGCAATCATTATTAAACTGTTGGAGTCCATTATGATTCAGAGTGCTGTAATGATGACTGATACCCACTGAGGGCATCGGAGAAGAATACTGGAGCATAATGACCTCACTTTTTTTTTGTAAGCCTACTGGGCTTTTAAAGGCTTTCAGCTTATGTAGTTTGTATTCTTTTCATCAGCTCTGTGAAAGTGGTCTTAATATCCCTGATTCTTTTGCACGAGTGGTGTGAAGAGAAACAGAAGAGCAATTAGGGAACCTGTAGGTTATGTTTGGGTGATGTAGTAAGTCAGTAATACTACTGATTCTTTCAGATCTTGGGTCTCCATTAATGAGTTTTCTTGTCAGTTACACTGAAAGCTCGAAGTTTATAAGCTGTATCAAGCCCCTTCTGTTCCTTCCTTGTAAAGTGAAAAAGACGGTACTACTGTTAGACCTGAATTTGATTATTCTAGCAGCAGAAGTGCTGTAGTTAATGGACCGTCCACATTGTCAGTATAAGCCCATTCTCCACTCCCCTTTTGCTTTCCTGCTCTGAGGATGAAATCCACTTTAGATTAAATGTTACAACAAATGATTTGATAGCCCCTATCTTGCTTTCTTGAGATCCCCACTTTATTCAGGCAGCTGAAAGGAGGTGAGCCTGTACTCTCCAACTCACAGTCCAATTCATGTGACTTATTGTGTCCAGTAGCTCAGAGGTCTCCTGCATTTTTGTGTCCTCAAGACAATTTGCTGTCGTCTTTTAATGATCCTTCTCTGGGATCTCTCTTTGCTCAGCCATGAAGGGTGCTGAAAAGGTTGTGGAGGCTGCATGTGCTACCTCTTTCTCCTGCAGTTTGGGACTGGAACCTGGCTGTTTCTTGTGGCAGTGCAGTCTCACTACATCTTTTTTTAATGTGCTTTTAATTGACATTTCTTGCCACAATGTTATTTTTATGAACTTGCAAGAGACTCTGCAACCAGTGAGGCTGATCATAAATTATTCTGTGATAATGATGCTTTAAAAGGAGACATTATGGAAAACTATCTCTCTCTTTGGTCATCTTCCGAATTGGCTTCCGCACTAACTTTAGTGAGATTTCTCTAACTTGAGAGCTCTCACTTCTCAAGCTACCATCAGTGTGAGTGAATATGTCCTAGTTGCTTCAAGCATGATTGTATGGATGATCACAACAGAAGTAACATTGGTCTTCATAAGATAGAAGAGTGTTTCAACCAAATACAGTGTTAATTAAATGTAATGAGGGGAGCGGAGCGGAGGTGCAAAGGGGTGTTGTATAAAGCAGAGTTGAGTCCACCTTTGATTAATGATATTGCCAAGTGGATTATTTAGAAGAAAAGCTCAAATACTACCTAGAGAAACTGATGGAGAAGAATGTCCAGCATTTCAACAAGAGAAACTACAGTGGGCTTCTTAACAAAGGTTGGGACACATCTCCTTTCCAGTGGCTCGGCTTCACCAGGCTGTGAAGCAGACGGCCTCTGGCAGTAGAGAACATTTCCTAATTAGGCTATTTGCAGAACACTTGTTGGCAGCAGAACATTTCTTATTTAGGGTCTTTGGGGATGCTCCTCAAGTAAACCTTTCCAAGATGAGCATTTAGACTAAGCCATTACATTTCTGTGGAGTCCTGATTCATCCTGGTTCCCAGATTCTACCACTGGTAGCATCTACTGCTTCTCCAGCAGTGCTTATGTTCAGCAAAGACTGCCTCTATTTCGAGTTAAACAAGGACCATGTGGGAGGTGGATTTGGGGCAAACCATCACTGGATGACAAAGTGATTGTCATCACTCCTGTGTGAAACTTCTTACTTTGCTGACTGATACAAGGTCACCTTCTCAGGTTGAGGTATTTCTTCATTATATGTGGCCAAAAGCAAGAAGTGGAAAAACTGCAATTCAAGCCTTCCATTTTTTCATAAAATTATAACTATAATTTATTTCTAAAACAAGTGAGGGAAGCTCATCAGAACTTGGTTTGAGAAACACCTGTTTCTCTAAACTGGGAATTTCCCTTGCCCTGCATTATACTGTATGTGTCCTTTTAAACAGCTTTATTTCAAGTAAGTCTCTCTCAATTGATCCCCTGAGAGCATCTGAGTTGTTCCCCTTGCACCAGCTCTTGCTCATTAATGCATTTTACTATTAATAAAGATATGTAAATACCAAACTGTTTAAAGGAGGGCTTCACCTCCATTATTACACACTAGACCTGCCATTCCTGCAGGTATTTGCTAATGTTATTTGACAACAATGTCTGTTCTTAATGATCTTCTTGCCTTGCAAAATAACTTGTGGTGCGTTGTGTGAAGCTGAATGATAGGTCTGTCTCATGCAGTATATCAGCTCTGTTAGTGAATATCAGTGCATATAGTGAATATCAAGGCAGGAAGCAGAATTTGCTGTTCCATCTAGGCTTACATTTTCAAGGGAGCCTAGGATGCTAGTTTTACACTTGCATTGACTTTAGATAGTATTTGAGTAACCTGACTCTCACTACTGATTAAAAATCTCTGCTTTAGTGACTTGTGCAATCCTACTCTAGAAATTTAGAGAAATTTCTTCCTTGTACCTTATACAACTCTGAAACTTGAATTACTCACTTTTATTGTCACTCTGAGTACAGCTGCCGTTTATTAGCAACTCCTTTTGTTTGGCCATCAACAGAGCCATATAAACCTATAGCCAGAAGAGGAAGGCAGTGTGGAGGAAGCGCGCCCACCTTCTGAGACATGCTAATTATATACAAGACAAACAACAGAAAAGCCTTTCTAAGGAGGTGGAATTAAAGCACTGACATAGTAAGTATAAAGGCTGAAACAGTTCTGGTAACATCCCTTCAGCATCCTTCACAACTGGTCATTCTTGCAGCTTGTCTGGTTGTCTTTGTTAGGTGTTAGAGGATGACTAATATGTCGCTATTCAGGAAAATGGGGGTTTTATTGGCAGTAGTCATTTTATGCAGCAGTTATGCCATTTTAAAATTATAACATGCACTTATTTTACACATAAAAATGCTCTGATTTCACTGTACCTTTTTGATTATTTTCTACAGAAAACACAGTAGCCTAATTCTTCCTCTATTGGCTGGTTTTAAGTTACTGTTGCTCCACTAGTATCTAACCTGATGCTTTCAGAAGCAGAAGGCTTCTGTTTCTCATGTTGATTTTAGTGGGTTCATGGATATTCAGTGCTTATCAAGTATGGGTCACTTTAATTTAGGTGCCCAAATGTAAGATTTGGGATTCAACTTTCAGCACCTAGTTTTGGCAGTTGTGGTTGAGATCCACTGAAACTTACAGTAAGAAGTTTGTCCCTACTTAAATGGATCCTTACCCAGGAATTTTCAAGGGGCTTAGTTAGTTCAGAAATTGCACAGATGTGAGCATGGTTCTGACTGTCCCCTTCAACCTATCACAAGGATTATCTGACAGTTGAAATTTTGGAGCATTTGTCCCTGAAGCATTCAGAAGAGTAATCCACTGCCAGTCTACTATTTCCCCTACCAAGCAAGTGAGTCTTCTTTGAGATTTCACTAACAAAAGATGTTCAAAATATACACTCTAGATATGTGCCATGTTTCCCTTTGTTTTTCTCTATGAAGTGACCACATCATTTTGGCTAGTCTGTAAACCTGGCTGAGTAGGAGGAGGCTGTTTTGTGGCATCCACTCATGTTTATGGGCTCTTCAAGTCATTTGTCAATGGAAAATTAGTTTGGGACAGGTACTGGCTTTTTGATGTTGCTTTAGATTGAAACATGGTGGTTTTGACGTGGGCAACTTCAATGTAACTATTGGAAAATCTGTTTCTGTCATGTTTCTTTTGATAAACCCCTTAATTCTCATTGTCTTCGGGTATGGGATGCATCCCCCCACATAATTAGCCTGTCTCAGATCACACTTCACAAGCGAATGGAACGAGTACTTTTCCATCATACCAAAATCCTCCTCTGGCTTCCAACCCACACTCCAATTTCAGACGTCAGGCTTTCTCTGTGAAGCTGAAGTTCTGGTCTCAAAGAAGAGAAGGGAAGCACATTATAAATCAAGAATAGGTTCGTTTTAGAACGTGTCTTATGTTTAAATGCACAGCTGGATATGCTGTTTTAGTGTTTGTACATGTATGTTCAACATTTGTGTTTTGCGTAAAAAACTCCCTTCCATTGCCATCCATGTCTGAATCCTTTTACCAGAGTGAAGTTCTCTGTTGTATGGCACAGAGATGAAATTTCAGCTAGCTGGAATTGGAACTAGAATCCTGCCTTTGAAAAGGGGGAGCGGCATGCCTTTTTACCTACCTGTCACGTGTATATTTTATGTGTGTATTTCACGTATACGTGTGATGACAGTTCCTTCAGGATCTACAGCTATGTAAGTGTTCTCAGTTTAATATCCTGCTTTCAGTCGCTTAATTTTGCTTACATTGTCCACCTAGGCCTTTAAATTCTTGGGCTTCCTCTCCACCCAAAGGTAAATATTTCTAAGAAATCACAGGGGGTATCTTTGAGTACAAAAGGGATTAATAAAATGTCTCCTTGGTCACTGAAGAAGGGTTGTGGGGGGGGCTTATTTTGTTTTCAGAGCTATGTAGTATCAACAGATTGCCTGAGTAAGAAGCTGAAATTTAGCATGGAAATAATCCTTGTTAGGAACTGGTTTTTCATCCTCCAGTGAAGACTGGCTTGCTTCTTACAGTATGACCTGTGAAAACCTCTTATGTGATATATTGTATGACCCCTAAAGAAAAGGTGTCTGGCTCCAAAAAGCATGCAGGACAAATACTTTTCATTAGTAGGCTTTGTAATTCACTAAGAAAAGGACCTTTTAATGGACCTTGGCATCATATGTGAAGATTTCTTTCCATCACTTCTTTCTACAGTCCTAGAATGCTGTGTAAAGAAAAGCTTCAGAAACTGTTCTCTGACTATTTTCATGCTCAAAAGTCAGGCAGTAACAGCATTTGAGTTGCATATACAATCTTCTTTCTTTATGTGAGTGTGCCTGTGCATACTATAGTCTAATTACCTTGTCACATAATGCTTCTTCAGCAACATGTGCTTTTTTGTATAAACTTTAGATCCCTTGGATGGTATCTTTTACACTCCTTTATTCTTGTGTATTTCCGCTCATTTTGTTGTTGTTACGGGTTAGAATCTTTATAGATTTTTTTTTGTCTGTGATGCTGGTCTTGTAACTGAATTCATTATATGCAGAAGTGTTGACATACAGAGTATGTCAATATGATTCTGCAGAGGCACAAGTATTTGCCCAAGTGGTTACAGCGTGTGTAGGAGTGGGGCTGCAGACCGTGAGTTGCACGCTTCCTTTACAGCCTCACCTGCTTTAGGTAATTTCCAGAATTACAAGGGCCACAAAAAGGCACTTTTATTGGAAAAATAACGTTGCCAGAATGCACACATTTGCTTCTAGTTCTGGAAAGTACCAAGATACCTGGGATTTTAATAAAACACCATTTTTATATGCTTAAGAACTATTTTAGGGATATTACAGATTTTAAAACATAGCAGTTAAAATTTGCCTTTGTTTCCAAGGCATGTACAGTTGGAGTTGGAATATTAAGGTGACCTGCTTTTATAGGTCATATGGAAAATAGTACCAATAAAATACCTCAAAACTTTTTAAAATAGCTTTAAAATGTGCGCCATATATAGAGAAGCATGGTGTATAGTATAAAAATTTTATTTCTGTTTTATTTAGGAGGAGCAGTATAATTTCTTTGCCACCCATTTAAGCCTATTCACCATACCATACCAATTTGTATTTGTTTAGTTCAACATCTTACAAATCCCTGCCTTAAATGTGAGCACTGGATAGTGAAGAGAGTTTACACCTGGGGCTCAACCATACAATTGGTTAAATATCTTCTGCACTAACCAAAGGCAGAGGAGTGGCAGCTGAGCAGTTAAGAGTCTTGATCTCAGGAGCTGTGTTCTTTGAGAGAAAAGTCTTTCAGAGACATTGTATTCCAGTTAGATATCTAGCATTATGGATTGTGTCATGGATTATTTAGTTTAGTTGCATAGAAGTAATGCTTAGTTGGGATAATGTGAACGGTAGTGACATGGTGCCCTTTTGGAATAGTGAGACATGACAAGAGAAAAAACATCTATTTTATAGGCATATCTAACAGACTTGTACCAGAACAGCTAAAACTTCTCGATCCCTTCCGCAAAGGATAAGACCTGATGATAAGTTCTTGTGTTTTGTTAGTGGAGAAGGGAATATCTGAAAACAGCTCAAGTTATGTTTAATATTGATGGTGAAGGAAAATGACGCCTGGGCCAAATGCAACCTAAAATTCAACTGATTCCAAAAATGAAGCCATCATTTCCCCTTGTGATTTTTTTCACTCCTCTTTTTAACTTTAACAGAAGATACAGAGGAGGCAGGAGGTGGCAGCTTTGGCTAAGGTTGATATCATCTAATAGGTTCAATAACGCTGAGAGAGAAAACAGGCTGACTGGGAAGCTGTGAATTACTGTTTTACATAAGTAAACGTATGCAGACACGTAGGTAAGAAGTTAAGGCTCTTTTGTTAGCAGAGCTCTATTTTGCATGCCAATAATTCAGGCACTAAACTGATTTCCAGTAGTACTGGCATTGCAGATTAGAATATGAATGTCTGAAAGGGACAAGTCGTTAGACCTCTGTGTAATTGCATAGTTTAACTTTACTGTTAGGGCACTTCTACTAGAGCAGTACATCTAGCAGCAGTGTGCTAGGCAGAAGTGTACGGTGTGCTAGGCAATCTGAAGGTCAGAAAAGGATTTGAGAGATGTCTAAGGATACGCATCTGGTTTTGTTTTCCTCTTTCACGCAAGTGTTGCGTGGATGGTTTAGTCAGCTGGAGAATATGAATCTAAAATGGCCACTTACTTCAATAAGACCAGTTACCACAGGACCGGAGGGCTCAGGTGACAAAGTCATGTTTACTGTGCGTGTTAAATTGCAGGGAAAGAGATACAATGGCAACTTTCCCCCCAAATCTTGAAATCCCAGCCCTCTAGTCTAATATAATGGATCAGATTAGTACACATTGTTGCTCATACATTAACTAAAATAATACAGTATGAAGGATGACAAAGTGAATTAAAATGCAGAAATTTTTAAGTATAAATGATAACCTTATTGGTACACATGGCCTAGGACTTCTTGCAAATACAGGGGGAGCCTAATTGCCATTCTGAGTGGGAATTTGTATAGGGAGAGCAAGGCTGGAGGCGGGTTTGGGATTTTTTTAAAGGAATATACCAGAAGGATACGTGTCTATGAAATGCCTGTTTCCACAAGGTATCTTTAGAAACCCTATGGGCTACATCAAAGAAGATTGGAGGGGTGCCTGGGAAAGATTGTCTATCTGGTAATGCTGTTTTTTATGAAATTTAGCTACAGCAGAAAACAGATCACAGACCAGAGAGGAAACAGCCTAATAAGAGTATTCAGAGGTGTTGAAATAAAGATAATATTATCTAGGTGTTGACATAAAAGACAACTTTGTGTCTAGAATGGTAATGAGGATGCTCCCACCTTTTATGCTCCTGACAGACTTTGAAGTAAACAGGGGAAGAAATACAGAGGGAAGAGAAGTGTCAATGGTGGCCAGAAAAGAGGGTCAGACAGATCATAAAATGCTGGTAGGAAGAGCTTCCAGCAAATGCTGGAAATGCACCCATTCTGTGTCTTGCCATTTATTATTAAAATAATAAATAAAAATAGCAAAATGGTAAAATCATCATCTGCAGCCTGGCTGCTAGTCAGCCCCAAATGAATATAGCCTAAATAAAAATCTTAAATAAAAAAGGTGCTACCCTCCTTGGCAGTAGCCCAGAAAGAACAGAAAAGCCTTGTATCAAAACCCCTGCAATACCTTTCCTAGCACTGTTACAGTGGATCTGTCAGGACCATCACATGTACTGAGATGTTTGTGGCTGCGTGCCGGTACTAGTGGGACTGGGCCTCAGTACCTGCTGAAATTTTGCAGGCAGCAAGGAGGGGAGTTGTCCGCCCATGAGATCCTGCCCCTTTTACCTCTGCTGCCTTGAAGCTCCTAGATGACCTAGTTTACCACCTTGTGGTGCTTCACTTAAAGCCTTCCACTTCTCTCCCTTACAGCCACCTTATGAACATGCCTTTCTATATGGTAAGTTTTGTAAAAGTTGTGGTTGATTCGTATCACATGATTGCTTGGAAGCTGTGGTAAATCCCCTTTTCTGATTAGCAGAATGAAACCAGTTAACTTGACCTGGAAATTCAAAGAAAAGAGACAGAGGATGTAGGAGAGTTAATGGATTAACTCCACATAGCAGGTGAGATAAAGGGTCTGCACTTCATTCTGCTATTTCAACAGAGAGGGGGCTTTAAGTGTCTGCTTTAACCGATGTGGATGAATCTCTGCTAGTTGGTGACCTGGGAGAACAAAGCGCTTTCAGCTGAACCAAAGGAGTGCACAGGTTCTTTTTCTTCACTTTACAAGCACATTTAAAAAATACAGTTCTGCTTTATTTGGTCAGAATAATGAAGTGCAGAAGGTGGAGAGATGAAGAAGACAGAGGCAGGCAACAGAGGAAAAATGTTTTCCAGATAGCTTAATAAAGAACACAGTTAGAAAAGATGCTGCACATGGCAAGAGCTACAAAGGAAGATGCCTCTCCACGATAGAGAAGACTGATGCCAGATGAGCAGAGGGAGCAATTCAATGACCAAGTCTTCAGAGGTTTTCTAAAAATAAAATGCACAATTATTACTTGGATCCTGAAAGTGTTTGAGACACTTGAGTTTTCCGTATATTTTGTTGTGGAAGGCTTGTAGTTGGGTCAGTAGTGCAATCTGATCTCCATATTATTCTGAAGGACCCTAAATAAAGATCAGTATATGTTCATGTTTCTTCCAGATAAGCCTGTTTCGTGTTAAAAAGGTGCTGGTCATTGACACTTGCCCTCTGCACCCAGCAGAGAGCACTTTGTTCCCTAAGGGAGCTAAGGTTTAGGAAGGAGGCAGGGAACTAAAACTGTTTGTGTTCCATTGAGACATTCATATTTGCTGGTGTCCGAGAGATACTTAAAGGGATTGCCTGATAAATTATTCTACTGTCTTGCTTGACGCTGCAGACTGAACACTGGAAAGACAGCATTTTTACCATTAGATGAAAAATACAGAGACAATAAGATGTCTGTCTCTCTTTGTGGTCTGCCTATGCGATGGCTTTGCTGGCATCATCCATCTTGCAAAGCAGTATGCTTGTTTGTGACCTTAGAGATAAACCTGTGTCATAAACTCTACCCTGCTCCTGTCCAGTTGTAAAATGATCATTAAAAGGGCTCTGGCCTTTTTGTTTCTTTCTTTTATGTACTTTTTGGTGTGATCTAATGATACTAAAATAACAATCATGGAGTTGGTAGTTCCCCAGATGATTTTCTTTCCTTCATTGAGAAACTGACAGCAAGAAAAAAAACCCAAGAATCCGACAACATGGTTTGTAACAGATTTCTCGTACAATTCTGTGTTTATTAAAAATTCATCAATTTCCCTTTGCTTTTCATTGACACATTCAGATCCATGGGATACAGTTATTTTCCCTTTTTTTTTAATTTTACTTTCAGAGTTCGAAACGTTAATCTGATTGTTTAAGTAAATGTGAAAATGATGCTTTTTAAATATGAAAATGATTTCTTTTTCTTCTGAGGAGCCTTTATGTTCTACTCATATGATATTAAATTGCTTAAGTCAAGGGGCAGTCCAGATATCAGCTCTTCTTTTGGTTTTAGACAGTGTTTGACATGCAGATGTGGCATACATCAGAAAAATGAGATGTCACACCGCAGCTGCCTCGGCCCTGCAGGTAATACTGCTTACCCAGACTCTCAGATGGTTTAACCCTCCTGCCTCCCTTATCAAGCATTTCACTGAAGATGCCAAGGATCATTTTCTGCTTATGTTTTTTCTCCTAAATCAGGATGGTAGTCTGGCTGTCATCCTGGAGTCAGTGTCCTTACACCTGCTAATGACCAATGAATAATCCCCTGCTCTGTTTCAGGTGGTGCTCCTCCCATTCAGATTCCTCATGCGATCATCCCTTTTTATTATTATTAAGATTATTAAGATTTAACAACTGTCTTCTGTTAACCCTGTATTGTTAGCCCTTGTCTCTTCATTTCATACTGCATTGAAATTCCACTGGAAAGCACAAACAAGCCATACGTTCAAAATGGAGGTTTAGCCTGATGCACATAGAGAAATGATCTTCAGTACTGTAGCTAATTCTTTATCTGTACATTGACGGATTTCCCAAATCATGACATGGCTTAAGCTGGGACTTTTAGTTTTTCTTGTGCCATGAAATGCTGTCTTATACTTGTCAAACAGAGATTTAATGAAAACTCGTAATATCAAAATACAGACATGGAGAAATTAAATGATGTGTCTGTAATCTTATCCTATGTCATAATACTCGGTGTTGATAATATACTTTTTAAGATAGACTTATGACTGAAGAATAATTTTCTACTTTAGTTGGTTGATGATGCAGTCCTCTTGGTTCTAAAATATGAAGGCTTGAGGCAAGAGATGTTAATTTTTTAATGATAGCTAAAAAGAAAATATACCCAGAAGAAATATAGTACAGTTGAGGCCTTTGCTTGTGATTTGTGGACAGAGTCTCACCCTGAAAAGAAGTGAGATTCGTGATTGTCTGATCCAGACATGGCAATGAAATCTCTTTGTAGCCCGTGCCCTCAAATTCTGAGATAGTTACAATCATGAGATATTACAATAGTGTAACTTACATACATTAAAAAAAAGAATGCACATCATTTATATTTTTATTCTTAATGACCACACACTGAAACTGATTTTTATTTACGCATGAGATGAGATCCTCGTCTCATCACATAACTCTGGCAGCTTAAGCTTTAAAAACAATGCTAAATATTGCAAGCTCTGTAACAAAACCCAAAGTATGGGCGATGTTATGATGAGTAGAAGATTAAGTTGCTTCAGATTATAAACATAATCAATTCTCAAGGCCTGTGGTGACTTTCAAGTAATCTTTTGTTGGTTCTGTTTTTTTGAAGGAGGTATGGGGAAGATGAACTGAGAGCAAACAACGTCTAGAGTGACACAGAAGGGAGTTTTTCATTACTGTTGTATTTATTATTTAGCACAACCCTGAGCTCTGTCAGACTGAAATGGCAAACTCATTGTTAATTTCAGAGTTCAAAATGTTCTTTAATCTTCCCCTTATTTTGCTCACTCATAAATGACATTATGGGTTTCAGTGCACCATTCCAGGGTTCTTGCCAGCATCATCAGGTTGTCCTTGATAGGTGGGAAAATCCATCTTACTAAAGGAGCTGTGATTCAAGAGGTCAGAGCATTGTCTGTCTCTGGAAACAAGGCCCATAAAATGCAGCTTAACAAAGGGGTGTATTTGCAATGTGGAGTCTCAACATATATCTGGTAAGTACCTGGACGTCAGACCTGAAGAGATGAAAATAAAGAAAACAAATACCCTGCACAACTGAACACTTGACAGTATATTGAGGAGAAAGAAATCCAGAAAGGGAGAAGTCTTTTCTTTTTATTAAGGAGTTTTCTCAACAAGGATTATTTCTTCCTTTTGCAAATGTGCTCATGGCGTTCTCACTTTCTAGCTAAACGGAATGAGGAACGTTTTGTGAGAGGCTCCTGCATTTACTCTTCTGGGTATAATTCCCTTCTTTTCCCTGCATCTTTCATGCTAATAAGAAGCTGCATGTTTTCAATGTGGCTATAGCAAGTCTGTTAGTAGACTAGATAGTCAAGGTGGATTTGTAAAGTATGTTAGTCTGTTTGGAGGTTTTTTGAGAGATTTTGCATTTAAAACCCACTAAGGTTGATTATTTCCAGGAGATCTAAAGGTTTGGCAGAAATGGGAGAAATATTCCTTTCTAAACTACCTGCCCTTGTGCCTCAAAACCTTATCTAGGCAAAGGAGGCAGGTGATAATGTTTTTTGACCTTTTCAGTTCTCGAAAATGCTATCAGGGTAGCTAGCTTTGGTGATGATTCAGTAATTGTGTCTAGGAGGTGGTTCTAGAGCCCCAAATCCACATAGACCTGAGGACTGCTTTTTTATAATACAAACTTTTGACTAGCTTCCAGTCTAGATTGTATTAAGACTGGTAAACTACAATTGAAAATTTCCACTGCTAATCTGATGAGCTGGCTGGCTCCCTGCCTTATATTAGTTAATATCATGCTGACCTATTGAGCAGGTCCATGTCACCCTTTAATCAGCGCTCACAAAAGATGTTTAATTTTGTCATCCACTTCATAGGCTCTACTGGAGTTGTGTGATGCCTGTCTTTCAACCAATACTCTTATTCCTCCATGCAGATATTCATAGGCTTATAATCTCTTTGTCATTGTACTAAAAAAATTGTTGAAGTAGCGTTAATGATTTTCTGCTTGAAGTTGTCTATATTAGAAGTACGTTTTCTGTAAGGGAGCCATAGGAACAGAAACTGTCTTGGCTTTTTTGCAGGATCAGTATAGGTTTCTGCTGTTGGAGCTATTTCACAATGGCATGTTTTGTGAAGTTCAGTTCATTTTTTGTTAATACATGATACCAAAATGCAAATGTAGCTTCTCAGCAATAGGTAATTCTCCATAACTTTTATGGGCACAGGGGAGGTAATAGTGAGTGCAGTCATTGTGCCAGTCTGGCTGCTACTATACCTTCAGCAGTGGTGCTTCAATTCCTCTGTGTTCTTGTATGCTTCTCACCATCATGCCTTCTGAAGGCAGGAGAGCCAAATAAACAGAAGTATTCTAGGCTTTTCACCACTAGAGAAAGAATATCAGCTACGAAAGACCAGTGATTGAATAACTGTAATTTAATACCAGCAGGTATACTTGTTATTTTGATTCTCATCAAATGTTGTCTGTTCTGCTTTTATAAGATCAGCTGCAATTAGCAGCATTTATTTTAGTTTATTTATTTATTTATTTATTAAAATGATAGAAAAGCGAGATCCTGTGGACAGTGCAGGGAGGGTAGTAGGATCACATGCACATTGGGAGTAAAGAGTTCTTCTAAAACCTTCTGAAAGCTGCAATGGCATTAATGGAGTCTCTTGTCATGCATGATGTACCCACTCCATGTGTGCATATGCAGGTGGGGTCACAGTTGAAAATAGTCACAGATAAAATAATAATTCTCATTTTTTTGTCTGTCAAAATTATATTTGAGAATGGCCTTAATTTCTTTTGTCTGTGTGACCTGGCCCTTATTCCCAGGTCTCAGCTCATAGGATCACTTAAGGCCACTTTCCTCAGAGCCATCATGTTGTCAGGAGTCACAGAGAACAGAAGAGCTGTTTTAGCCATTTAACTTTTTGCCGTCTCAGTAGTTCAGCTCCAGCTCCCTAACCTATTTCGTGTTGCCAAACTGTATGGGACAGTGCAGGATGACTGCAATAGGGACCAGTGGTGAGGATGGCAAGCAAACAGCTTCCAGCAAGAAATCAGAGAGGAAAATACTGTACCTTTGACTGCATCAAAAGAACACTTTCTTCAAAAGATTTGCTAAATCAGGTGGTCTTTTTATTAAGTAGTCAACAACTGCAGAGCCCGTGGGGCCGTCCTTGAAGAGAGTGGAGCACTGCAGAATTCTCAGGAATAGGGACTGGACTTTGCAGAAGGTTGGACTGGAGAAGGTTAGACTGGCCTGCTGCTTTTAGGCTGTCCTTATGATGATGAGGTCTATAAATCTTTTTTCCAATCATGAGATTCTAGAGATCATATTGTACCACAAGGTAAATTCCTTGCCCATGGTAGTTACGTTACATAGATTCGTGCGACAGAAGAGGAGAAATAAAAATTTCCTTCTGACTGTCCAGTGGTCAGTCTATGCCTGGCAGCATGAAATCCAGTTTGTTCTCTCATTTTTCCATATAGCTGGCTTCTACTTTGATTAATTGTATTTTGAGCAGGAGGTTGAACAGTTAACCTCCCCAGGTCCCTTCTAACCTGAACGATTCTGTGATTCCTCATTGCAGCCTACCAGTTTAATTGCAGGCTTGCCCCCATCTCTGCAGCTGGCAACTTTGCCTGCAGCGCTAAGTTGCTTGTGCTGTCTGCAGGGACCAGCTAGAGTCCTTTAGAAATGTTGCCTTTATGAAATAAGTCATGAGGTACGTAGCATGAATTTAGTTTTCAGAGCAGTGACCACTTCCAAAGTGATGTCCATTTGTCTTTCATGCTAAACTTTTCTTTTGCTTGAGACTTCATATGCTTTATGATGATTGTTTCTGGTTTTGGAAGTTATAACAGTTCTTCAGACCAATGCTAGCTGTGTGCTTGCATGAATTTTGTGATGCTTTTTGTTTTGTTTGAAAGAAAACTTCTGAAATTCTTAGACTTCCTTGTTATGATGAAATCTAATTGCTCTCAAAAGCACAGATTATAACTTGGAAAAGAAGCCAGTTCCTAATAATGCTTTTGGTTGAAAGTAAATTCATACTAATGAGTGTAATTTTGTTTTGATTTAAATAAGGTCACTGCTCTGTCAGTAGATGTTGTGGTATCTTGTCAGAAACTCAGGAGATGATTTACTTTATATGAAATGGAGCACATTTTATTTGTTGTTATTTGTTGTTGCTGGGTTTTGTTCTTTTGTGGTTTTTTGTATTTTTGTTTGTGGTTTTGTTTGCTTTAAGTAAGCACATCATACAGACTGCAAACTCAGTCTACAGTGCTTTTTTATTAAGAATATCTATACTGTTGTCTGTTCTCAGCTTTTATGCTAAATGCACTGACAGCTGTGAAACAGTCTCTACTTTCAGGAGGTGAAGCTCAGTTGTAGGCTGTACTAGAACCATCCTGGTTAGGCCTACCAGGTAGGCAGGTATTATATGCATGCAGTTATGTATATGTGTAGCCGTATGTAGCCAAAAATGTTCTGATATGAGAAAAGCATTGCTGATGCAACTGCTTGTAGAAGTAGCTCAAAGAATTTCTGTTTTCTGTGATAAAGCAATTCATAAATTTCATTTAATATTTTAGTTGTGATCTGGATTCAGTAAGATAATGTCTGCAGTCAGCTTTGCCTCTGATAGGAGTCCCGTCTGCCCCCAGCCATTCATTCTCTCACTCAACTCTTTTGTTAGCGTAAACATTTGTGCAGTTTTATGGTAAATCAGATTGGAGAACTGAGGTGATTTGGGGTTTTTTTGGCCAGGGCAGTCCAGAGGCAATAAGAAGAGGTTGGGGTAGGGACTGGCAGAATTGCTTTCAGCAGCAATGTCAGCTTATGTCAGCTTTAAATGTTAGTGGTACCACAGCCTGAGGCTATGGGAATTTTCAAAAAGGAAGCATCAGTCATTCCCTGAAATCAAGTTTTGCGGAGCAGTATAGATTCCTGTGTATTGCTGGATAAGCAAACTTATCCAAATTCAAGGAACCAGTTTCTGTTTGATAATATTTGGGTGGATTAGGTGCATGTTTGACCTTTTAAATTGTCTTGTGCATTTGCCTTACGGGTGTGTGCGCTTGCTTCAACATCATGAGCTGTAAGCTTAGCTCATTGTAGGCTGCTTAGCTGTTCTCTCCGAATCGTGCCATCCATGGGCATGACAAAGCTGTCGTTCGGTACATGGGTGAAGAGTATCGAGCAGTTTGCTTAGTGAGAGGTCTGAGTCTCCAGATTCACCAGTCACCTGTCAGGTAAACCATCTGGTAGGAACAGAGGAACCACTTCCTGGCAGTTTCTTGTTATAAGGGCAATGATTGTATTCAAGAGGATAAAATATACGTAAAACAACAGAGAAAGAACTCTTTCCACTTTACTTGTAAAGATTTCGTATTGTAGCTGGAAGCAAGTGATAAGAAACACAGCAGAGCTGGAAATAAGCAGTGACCATCTTGCTGTGTTTGAAGTGTTGTGCCCTCTTGGGACACCACGGATCTTTCTTATTTGTAAAGGCTAGTAAATGGCTGATTAGTGAACAGAAAGAAGCTATAAATCCTTCCAAAAAATGTACTTTACTTGTTTATTAAACAAAAAGTCTCCTTGAATGGTTCTTGCATTTCATATCAAGTAAGCTAATTGATACAACTGCTCACTATACAGAAATGCCTCTCCCCGGTCGTTTGTTGCTGCTTCTTAGTCTGCACTAGCCAGACAACAGCTCTTCCTTATAGACTGGCAGTGACCTTCAAGACCCATAAATGAAATTTTTAAGTGGAAATAAGTGTGCCATTTCATTGTCCTCTGCCATTTTTCTGTAGCAAATTTTGATGCACTTTGAAGCCATCCACCAGTACAGCATTTTGCTGGTTCAGTGCTTTTGAACTGAGCAAAGTCTTAGAAAGGCAGCTGAGCTTCATTCAGTGCGAGCTGCCAATATAGTCATGAAAACAGCCACCAAAAATATTGAGTATAGCAGAAGTAGATGGCAGCCAGAGGTGGCCACCAGTCCCTTGACATAAACCCTTTATGCTGTCAACTTATTTTGAGGTGGGGAAATAAACTGAACTGAAATTTTGATGCTACCAGGGGGAACTCAAGGAAAATCTGTTGAGAGTCTGACTGACTCCAGGACTGTTCTGATTGCCCTTTTTCTTCATTATGAATGGTTTTGAAAATCTTCCCCATTCTCAAGGGAAATAACTTTCCAGCTAGAGAGCAGTGAGTCTGGATCCAAGTTTTTCCTGTATGGTTGCTTTAACAAAATGTATCTCTTGATTATTTGAATTACAAATGTAATTAATTTTATCAAATTACTTTAATTGAAGACAGCTGCATGGAGAAAAATACCTGGACGTAATGAACCTGAAATTTTTAAAGCATCTGTAGTTGAGGTGATCTTTAATTTCAGTGTACAGAACAAAAATAATTTGAGTACAATTAATTCTCTGTCTTCTAGGCTGTACCTTTAAAATTCTTAGCAGCTGGTGAAACAGAAATACATTAGTGCCTTATCTTTCCTTTTGCTTTCTCTGCTTTGGCTGAATTTGGGAGGGTGAGTGTTACTCCAGTGGCAAGTGATTAGCTCGTCCCTGTGCTTTTAGAAGGTTATCATTACTTGCCTGTCACTTTCAATCCTCTTCCCTAATTCTTTTCTGTGTAATATCTCATATGCATTTCCTCTATCATCTGGGCATCATTTGCCTCTCCTCTTCTTTGCTTACTGATTCCTTTGTTTTTCTTTCAAGCATGCTTATTATTAGCTTTTGCTGACTGAAGTCATGAAGTGTGTGTGTCACTTAGTTTTCTGTTGCTTAGAGACTTAACTAAGCACCTTCTTACATGGTCTGTGACTGCTCCTTGCAGAGGGATTATGTGCTAATTTTTAAAAAGGGACTCTGTGTCCAAGTGGTACAATCATCATTATGAGACTGAAGGAACGTTCTGTATTAACATAGTCACTATAGTCCCTTACCTGGCTTTATATTAGGTGGGTAGTTTTATCTCCCGTCTGTGGATTTGCTGACTGACATGCTACAGAACGTCACTGCTGACTCTGATTTTTGTTTTTTCTCCTATTTGGATATGTTGGGATGGCAAAGAGATTCACAGTGTACAATGGGGTTTATGCTAGTGCTTGGATGCTATAATCACCTACATAAAACTGAGCTGGTTTTTAAACTGAAGCATTGCATTCAGATTTAGCTTATTGCTATGCCCAAAAGCTGTGTGTTTGGGCTTGGTTTCCTTTTTTTGTAATTTTCTTTGTCATTTCATGCTACAACAGGTAGGGGAGTCTTTTTCCTTTGCTTGCTCAAAACAGAAGTATGTGCCACTAACTCCCTTAGAGTGGATACTACATCCTGCATTTCAAAGGGACTACAGCCAAATGACACCAATAGAACTAATTGCATTGAAGCAATCCTGATTTTCAGTTTCAGTTCACTCTACAAGACATTAATTTGCAAAGTTCTACTGTACTGAGAAGCAGCAGGATGCAAATCTAATAACAGTCACTGTTCTCTTTTCCCGCTGAATGTGCCCTCCTCAAAGGAAAGAACAGAATGGAGGCTAGGGAAAGGGAAGCTATAGACTTTCCCAGCAATAAAATGATGATGTTCATCTTGGTTTTAATACTGTGTTAAGGAAAGGATCTGTATGATAGTGCTGGTTTGGGAGATTTTAATCTTTGTTCTTCCCTAGAACAGATGAATCTTCTCTTGCACTTCTTGCCAACATGCTTCAGGTCTGCTCCAGTGAGAAAGGAAGTAGCTGCATCTTTGGATAGCCTGTTGAGACAGTTAGGAAAAGTGTGGTAGCAAATCAATGCCACTTTTTTTTTTTTTCCTCTGCATGAAAATTGGAGTTACTTCCTATTGGTTTTCATCAGTATAAACCCAGAGGAACTATTACGGTCCATAAATCTGATCTCTAGAATAAAATGGGCTAAAAGCTCATTTCTCCTTGGCTTTTCTTTTTCTTATTTTGTTGTCACATGTCTTAGCCTTTTACTTCCCATCTTTTATACCAACTAGCTGTACCTCCAAGATACTACTTTCAATGCACAACACTTATGACAAGGATTGAAAGAAGGAAAGCTCTGAAGACTCCTGCAAAACAAAGCCCAACACTGGCAGTGGCAGGGTCAGCAGATTGGTGGTCTGCCTGCCCTCCCTCCCTCCTGTCTTTTGTAACCCAACATTATATCTTCCTTCAAAACCTGCCTTTGATTAAGTCATCGTCTGTAGCAGAAATAAAACCAGCTGTGAACACTCAATTCCACCTGGAAGGAGTGGTAGGTGCACTGAGGGAAGCTATGGGCTCTTGGTCTGTTCTCTCTGTGCTGAGAACTAGCTTATGCAGAATATTCTTCTGTTCGCTAGTAAAAGCCAGCATGGTCAGCGGCCAGTCCATGAAGGTAGGCTGGATGTCTCTGCAACTACTCATTATACAGAGACAATTTCAATAGGAAATGTGACTTGAAGAGAGAGGACAAAGCTTTGTGTGAGACTTCAGACAGACTGTGCTGCCTGGCATAGGAGTCTCCTTGCCAGCTCTTTGCCAGGTTTACAAGGTGCTTCCAGTTCAGTTGCACATATTGTGTCAAGGATGATGACATTCATCTGTTTCCTTAATGAACTGACTGGAATAATCACTGGAAAGGAAATAAGAAAATAGAAAATGTTATTTGTAAGGAGAAGATGAAAGGTAAAGGTAAAGACTGCAACTTAACAATCCTTCATGATTCAGCAGTAATACAGCATTAAGCAACATATCTGTGTAGCCAGACAGGGCCTTCAGCAGCTATTGGAACGTATTAACTTTAACACCTCTTCCTTGCTGTGTTAAGGTTGACTAGAACTTAGGAAAGCTCCTTTATTGAAGAGAGGTGATCTAGCATTTCAGTATTTGGCACCATGATACCTTCTTTTTAGTCCTAGGAAATCTCCAGAAGGTTATGAGAGGCAGTAAGACATGTCCCCTTTCTCCTTCCTTCTGTCAAGGTTTGAAAGAAAAGGATGAGCTACACTGAGGGGGTTTGCATTCAGGAAGATTGTTTTTTTAACTGTGTTATGGTTTATCTGTTCAGGAGTTTGCAGAAGGCTTGTTTAAAGCTTCTATGTGGGTTTTTTATACTTCCACTGCTGGGCAAGAGTCCTGGTAATTTAACTAGATAATGAGCCTTGGGTGGGGATGGTAGCCCTGTCCTGTCAAAGTGGTATGGTTGGATTTGTTTAGACTGGAAAAACTTAATACATGTAGGACTGAGAGTGGGAATGAGACTGGCACTGGGCCCAACCCAAAAATCTGAGAATCAAACAGCAGGTTCTTGATAAGATCTGTGAACTGTTTTTCTCTAGTAATTATTTTTATAGACTGGCCATGCAGCTGAGAGGAAAATCAGAGCATGAGTGCCAGGTGTTAGTTCTGGAGCATTTTGTTACATGACAGAAACAGAGTGGTTAAGGTGGTGTCTCATCTGTCTCTTCTGCTGACTTAGAAGGAAATAATTTCAGAGGTGGAATCACTCAGTCTTTCTCCAGATATTTTAAAGTTTCTCTCAGGCTCTCAATGTCAGGAAAATCCATCAGAGAGAGCTCGCCATAACAAAGAATCAAAATTCGCAATGACTTGCTAGAGTTTGGTTAATAATAAAAAATATATATAATGTATCAGAATTCTCTAATTATTCTGGTGCTGTTTTTATGCCAGATAGACATAGATGTCTGATTTTAAGAAAAAACAGAAATTTTGCTGCTTAAAAGCCAAAGTGATAACTTTTTGAGATCTTCCAGGCTTCTCAATATTTGCTTAAGGTACTTCAGATTTGACCTAGAAAGAGGGGGTGAGGTAGTTGGATCTCATGTCTTTTCCATTTGGGTTTTTTTTTTTGTTGACACAGCAAAACCACCTTCTGATGTGTAATGAAGAGGTGATCCTGGCATACATCACTTTCTCTTTGAGTATTCTGCCTACATTGTGCCTGAGAATCTTGTAATCTCCTGAAGTCAATTCTTTTGTCTTAAAGGTTGTAAGACACAATGCAAGTGGGAAACACACCTGGTAAATGGGGCACAGGACTGCTACTCAAGCAAACTAATTAAATTTCCAGCTCTGCCACTGATTCTTTTTAATCTTTGGCACATCACTTAATTCTTGTGCCTCATTTTCTGTACCTGTAAATGTCACACATATCTTTAGAAACAACTACAGAATAAAGCTGTTTGCTGCTTTCTCCTGTGAGAACCTCTGGGTCACCATCATAAGAGACAGTTTTTGTGTGAGTGCCACACATCTGTATTAGAGCCCCTGCATTATCTAGAAACTAAATTTAACAACTGCCAAGTATTCCTTTGAAGGTCATCATATCCTAAGTATCCACCAAGTTCTATTACATTTTATGTCTGTGAAGAAATCATATGAATCCTATTGCTATGTAACCAGTATTTTGAAAACTGGAGGGTATTTTCTGAAGTGCTGTGCTCCGTATGCAACCTGGTCTCTCTGTGTCCACTGAGGGCTCCTGCCTCTCTCACCCTCAGTGTTTGTGCTTCTGGTATTGCTGACTGAATCTTGCAGAGCCTTCTCTCCATCCCTTCTAACTCTTATTAAGTGCAGTCTATCTCTGTGCTGTTAAGTAGTCTATTGATTTGCTTTAGAGTTTATTAGATTATTGCTGTCTGGGTTTTGAATTTTTTAAAGCAGTTTTTCAGCTGTGTATGTGTGCACATATGAAAATAAATCAATGAGCAGGGACAATGCACAATTATTTACATGGCTACAGCCGCCACTCTAATGTAGTATTATAATTTAAATGCTTGCTGAGTATTCAGACAGTGAAGGTCTGTAGTGCATGCTCTCCAGTGCTGGAGCCCTAGGGTAATGTTTTTCATAGCTGTTTATTCCTAAATACTCTTGATGGAAATACAAATGCCACCAAAGCTCCACATGTGGTTTCAAGTACTGAGAAAAGGGGGAAGAGAGGAGCCTGTATTGTTTCAGAAATGGCAGCAAAACTTTAAAATGCATCTGAAAAAGAGACTGAGAAGCAGTGGGGCTATTTGCAAGAAAAGAGTGATAAAACCAAGTAGAAAATTGATCTGCAAAACCTGCAAGTTTATTTGTAAAATTCCCCTCCAGCAGAAGCTTAGACACTGGAGTGAAAATATGCTGCCAATGCTGAGGTTAACCCTTACCAGCCCAGGATAGTTTTCACCACCTATGCCTTCCTTGGAAGACCTTTACTGTTGTCTTTGCAGGTTTTCTCTGGCTAGGGAAAGCAAAAATTTCATCTTAGCTCTGCCTTATAGTTGCGCCTGTGAAATGATTTGGATTTATTAAATTTACAAGTGCACTGCATTGTTTTATAAATGCAGTTTGTTACTGTGGTGGAGCTGGGTCATGCACAATGGTGTTGTATTTTCATTGTGCTGGTGGGGATCAGACTTTTCCTGCTGGATCACTTTCATTTTCACCAGCTGGTGGGAATAGTGATGGGAATTTGGAGATTACAGATGTTCATTCAGCCAAAAAGGAAACAAGCTAAGTTTAAAGGGACATTGTTCAATTCTATCCCAGAGGCTTGGCTTTTATTTTTGTGAAGATAAGAGGATCTCAAAAGGCTTTTTAGTGTCATAGTTCATCACTTCCGTTTACCCCCTCCCCCCCCCCCCCACCGCCCTTGGTAATCTATCCTCCACTAAGAAAGTGTTCCACTAAAAACACCTTATCCCACCAAAATGATGTAGTTACACCAAAGTAGATTCCTCCTTTTCATGTAAAACCTCCAGGTTGCTGGGGATGTGTTTGTACAGGCACAGACCCTAGTTTAAACACGTAACAAAACCCTACTAATGCTGACTGGACATTTGCCAAGATGCTTTACACTTGGGACCACCTTCTCTCTTTGTGTTGAGCAAAGTATGTAAGTATGCACCCACATACATACTGAAAGGAACAGAATTCACATCTACTGTTAAAACTGACAGAAAATAGTTGATGTGGGTTCACAGTTCATTTGTAGGACAAAGTCTCTTTCAAAGGGCTTTTTGTCTGTCACCATATTTTTTGGCAAATTTTTCTCTCTTTATAGAACATTCCTTTTTTAAGTCCCTATTTTAGCAGTTTTCTTAGTTTTTGTGGAGCAGCCACTGGTACAATCAGAGCCCTTCTGTTTCATTCTTCTGCTAAAGGCTTCCTCCAGCCCACTGTATTTTGTCCTCAAAGATCACTAAAAAGTAAGTCAAATGTTTCCTTGTGCCTGCCTTCTTATTTTAGACAAGCTCTGCTGTAATGTTTGCATTAGTTGAGCTGGAGAAAATGACACCTGGTTCTGTTCTCTACCATATTTTCCTTACTGCCATGTATGAGGTTTGATTAGGTGTATTTTGTTTTATTTTAATATGCTTCTGTTTCTAGGTCTCTCTAGAGCAGTCTCAGGTTTTCATTTCCTTGTCCCTTACCTGTGGTTTTACTTATGTAAAACCAAGGGTAAATTGTTGATGTTATTCAGACTAGATTGTTTTGCCTGAGGTGTGCAGATTGCATTCAGGGTGCTAAAAATTCCCGTTCTGTGTAACATGCTTCTCTCTACCGCCCCCCATTTCCCCACCCCCTTTGCTGGAACGGTTTCCATAGCAATAACCTCTTGAAGTTTTCCAGAAGTGTTACAGGAATGATTTTCTATCTGCTCCTCCTCAACAATTCAGGAAAATGGAGCTTATTACAGACACTTTTTTGTCCTCTGTGCCTTGATAGGAGCCTAGCAGGGGCACTCTGCAATCCCAGGTAAAGCTGTCTGCAGTGCACAACCACTCTTCTGTGATGAGAAGCCCAGCTGGGCTGCCCATTGCTGCAATTTGCTTGACCTAATACAGGTTATCTTCCCTTCCTTGTTGACTCAGGCAACAGTATTTGTAGACTGCTCCAACTACCTAAGGATAGTGAGCAGGACAAACGTAAAAAAGGGTATTCTGAAAATGAGGAAAAACTCTTAAATATCCAAAAGAATAAGAGCAAATAATACAAGTTGCCATCATGTTTCTTTCTTCTGGCAGGCATGTGACATACTACACAACAGTTCAACTTGCAGCTCGGTCACGTATGGGAAAATATAAATCCCTGGAGAAAGAGAACATTAAGCAGCTGCCTGGAAACCCTCAGGAGTCTGACAAAAGGGGGAGATGGATGTTAACATGGGACAAACTGATTATTTTAAAAGTTGATGCATCCAGGGACAGATATAATGTTGTGGTTTGAAACTGAGATATAGGAGATGTGATCTATGTCAGTGTGGCATATCTTTTGCTTTATGATCTCTTAGGCCAGAGCAAAATGGCCCGCCTTTCTTAGATGGGGTGGGATGTCTGAAAGAAAAGTGGCATGATAGAACATAGGCAGCCAGTTGGGTAAGGCCCAGTGAGTAGCACCTACATCCTGAAGATTGTGGGTCAGGGAACAACTTTGATTTCTAAATTGCTGATAAAGCTATTACACAAAAAAAAGTCATCAGGTGGAAATATGCTGAAACCAGTTTACAGGCAAAGCTGTGAAGTCTTCTGGAGTGACATACATGAAGAAAGCTCACGAGTATGACTGTGCTGACTTCATTTTAAGTCAGTACTTTCTCTGGTAAGGTTTGTCTAACAGGGACCTTGGAAACAGAGCTGACTTTGTCTGAAGCGTTATCTGAGATGAGAGTCTGTGGAGATCATGCTCAGCATTCACAGTTAGACTTCAAATAGTAGTACATAACTTAGCTTTATTTTTGCACTCCTCCTTCCAGATTTGTGACCAGACAACAGCAAACTTGCAGAGTTTGTGAGAAAAACCTCTTTCTCCGGATGCAGGAGGAGATGAACCCCATCTCAATGTGGAGATCCTTTATGTTCTCCATGTCCCCTTGGGATTTACTCCAGATCTGAAGTCTGCTAGAACTCTTACTGTGTAGGCTTTTCTATTTCACCATTTGTTTCAGCCCAGAAAAGACCTTTCTGAATGTTTTAAAATATCCGTGTTGTCATTCTTTAGTTATCAAAGAGCTTTTCTTCCCGCTGTTTTTCCCCCTCAACCTCAATTGTTCAGACTTTTTAATAATTCATATCCCTTTTGACTTCACATTTGTGCTTGTGCTACCTGTGGCGCTCAGTGAGAAATGTGCTCTTTGCTGAGCTTGAAAAGATCAACTGAGAAATTAGTTAGAAACAAGTAGGTGGAGGGTGTGTTTCACCTGCTAATTGAAGTACTAGACCTACGGGTGTTATGGCTCCTACAGCAGCCTGGCCAGAATGCTTGTGCTAAGGTCATTACTGGCTGATTTCTGCAGTAAAAATGGATTCTGGTTCCGTGGAAGTAGCGAGTTGTTGCTGAAAAAACTGTGAACTTGAATTTCCCATTCTCTGTGTATTACATCTCAACCATAACATTGTGCTATTGTGTTTTGCACATAGGTATTTACGCAGATTGGTACAGGGAAAGTTGGAGGAGGTCACTAGTCTTTCATCCCTTCTGCAGCTCTTTTTAAGCTTCCTTTACTTGGAAGTCCCATGTGTTGGGATTTCTCTCACAGACTTTAAAAAAAAAAAAAAAAAAAAAAAAAAATCACACAACCATTTTGACAACCTTATCTTGCAAAAAGACAAAGTCAGAGCATTCCTTCAGGAAAGTGTCGTAGCTGCATACATACAAGATTTGGTTTTTAATTATTGCTACACCCTCTAGCTGTAATAAAAGACCTGTCAGTGTATTCATTCTGTCCCTATTCATATTCAGAGGTTGGAAAGTAGAGGTTTAGATTCATTCTGGATTGAGGTTAGGCAAGCAAGGTCTTTTCTTTGGCATAATCACTTTCAACTCAGCTGAAATGATCAGTCACCAAACTATGTGAATTGCATATGCGCAAAGAGAAGCAGGGTTGTGCTTTTGCATACATTCGATTTTCATATTTATAAATCAGAATCTGCCTCCATTTAAAAAATGAAGTGCTGTTGCCTTCAGCTAATAAAGAGCAGCTGCCACCTCCATTAAAACTTTGAAATGTTCCCTTGAGAACTGTGAGAGTGCATCTGTCTGAGCCGCGTAGTGGTCTGAGCTTACAGGTGGGAGCGAAGTGTCCCTTATTACTTGAGAGTTTAGACAATAGATCAAAGCCTTGAGGTTTAAGCAGCTATCATTCTTGGATGAGCCTGTCTACATGGATAATTGCAAAGTTCGAACTGAAAAGGACAGTCTTGCTGCTGCAAGAGTTCTGCTGTTGACTTCTTCAGAAGCAATACTGGGTCCTAAACTGGGAAAATTCTTTACTGGCATAAATAAGACCTCAGGTAGCTTTTGGAAGCAATCTTTTTCTAATTACCCCAATGACTTAACTATGAAACTTAAAGCAATATGCTAATATTTCTGAGAGCACATCCACGCCTTACAGTCTGGATGCTTCTGAGTTAGCTGTGGGTGGGTTTGCTCCAAAACTGCAAGCAGTAGCATAGTGTTTGTGGTACGCAGGCCTGATTTGGTGAGCTCAGCCACACTGACATGGCTGTACTCCTTCCAGGACTTAGGCTGGTATTTCCATATGACATTGCACTGAATAGGCTGGGATTTATGAAGGGAAGGTGGAAGTGTAAACAATTGTTGCCCTGTCCACTAGGCTTAGGTTCCCAATCTCCTACAGGATTTTGGCACCCCACATGGTGCTGCACTGTGATTGTGAATGCTGTCAGCAGTGTGAGGGTGGAGCAGGAGGTGGCAAGGGCAGAAGTCGCATCCCAGGGCCTCGGGGTCTGCGGGCAGTGAGCTGTCTCTCAAGCTGCTTGCCTGTGCTCAGGTCTGCTCCAGAACGTGGTCTGCTTCCCCATGGCTGGTGAAGCTCTGTGTGGCCATGCTGCAATGCAGTCGGCTTTCTGAGAGTGTTTTCCCACCAGGTCTCAGCTTCTGGCAGCCTGTCGTGCCCCTGCTGCATGCATTGTACAAGAGGGAAGGCTCAGCTCTGTTCGCACAGATGTTGTTTGCTGTGGATGCGCTCTGAGGATATAACCACACGCATGGAACTGGCTTGGAGACATTACACTTATCCTTAAATATTCAGTACATTAATATGAGATTTAGTTGTGTACTGTAATATCTATATGCTGCAGCTGAAGCTGTACCTCAGTTTATGAAACTGTGAAATGGTGTCTACATTTCTGAGATGTTTAAAAATTAATTTGCAACCATGTCTTTCTCAGCTTTACCAAATCTTACTATTGTCTGTACCTTCTCTCTTGCAGCCCCCAGTCACAAACGCTCTCTTGTTTTCCACCTCTGAGCTAAATCAAATTACTTTTAAAGGCTTTTTCTTCAGGATTTTATATATAGAACGTAGGAAGGGACAGAAGAGCTAAAGTTGTTCCTTTACTCCATAGTGTCTCTCACTGTTCTGGATTTGACTTCTAAGTAATGAACTTCCTTGGTACATGTGTAGCTTGTACAGCTCTGAGCTCATTATTGGCACCTTCCAAATGATAATTGTAAAACGCTCTGAAGAAAATTATACTGTTCGTGTGTGTGTGTGTTCTTTTTTTTTTTTAAACAAGCAAGGTCATCTAGATTGTGTTCCTTCTTACCTCTTTTTTTCTCTTGTTCTTTTGTTTCTATCTCTCCTCTTTTATTTCTGAAGCTCTTGGAGAAGAGTAGCATGTGACAAAGAAATGTGGCGAGGATGGGTGTTTTTCTGCATTAGGCATTGTATAAGCAGAATTGCACTTTCCTCACAGAGCTTTATAGCTCTTTTTTGATCCATTTTAACTTAGAAATAAGGTTAGCATTGTGCAGTTAAGCTTCCAGTGCCATAGAATCAACCAGTGGCATTTATTTGAGCCTACAGTTTCATTTCATTTTTGAATCATGCCAGCCAAAATGGGGCAATGCTTCAAGTGGGTGTTTGCTGGCCTTTCATGACACAGTTAGTGTAGTAAGGCTGGTGCCTTCATACGTAATAAACAGCTAAAATTAATACTATCGATGTGGTCAGACAGATAGGATGCCAAAGAATTGTCACCTCAGACTGAGAGTTTGGGCTATGACATCAGCTGGTTTCACCTTGTGCACTGATGAGTGGTGTTTAGAGTTTGACAGCTGAGGTGAGGTGATGGCAGCGCCTGTATGCGTGTGAGCTCCAAGCTCCTTATGCGTCAGTCTCCTCTTGGGAGGATGGAGCAGTCCGCAGTGCAGACACAAAGGTGTCCGGACTTCTGGGATCAGTAGAGTCACAAACTGGTAAGTGTCAAACCTGCAGAACTTCCAAGTTCATGCATTTGACTGCACTTGAATTCTCTCCCCTCAGGAGAGAAGAAAAAAGCTTTAATTTATGAAGTGTCACAACACATTACAGCACATCACATCCCAACACGCCGCTGCATGGAGCTGACATTTGTTTGCTTTAATTCCTCAAAATAGCTTTTATTTAGAGCAAATGTTCTCTGTTAATTCAAACAGTTCTTATTTTCTTGTGCTCTGTACTTGGCAGTTCCCATGGGGACAGTTGTTCCTGCAATGCTTTGCCCTGTGTTGATGATCTGTCAGGCCTTGTCAAGGGTTTTAATTATTTTTCTTATTAGTAATGGAGAACTTCTTTGTTGCTTCCAAACCTAAATACTTGCTAGATAGGATGCAGTGACGCTTATAGTTTTTAATTTTAATACTGTGACATGCCAAGTGCTTTGCAGTTCTGCCAGTCCTGCAAGGAGCATCTCTTTTTTTTCTGCAGAGGAGTTACTTTGAGGTATTTGGTAGTCACCTTACTGGCAGAGGCACTGGGAGACAATAGAGGCCCTAAGCGCAGTTCCATGTGACTTTGCTGTAGAGCTGATAGTGGCAGAAACCACCTGCAGTCAATCTGTCTGCAGACTTGAGATGCTGTAGAAGCTTCTTTACTTGCCAGGCAGCAGCTGCATCCCACAGGGAGAACACAGCCCCCGAGCTCCAGGAGCCCCAAGGTTCCCCAGTGTGTTGGGGTGAGTGCAACTTGGGTTGTGCACAGCAGTGTCCTGCAAAGCTCCTAAGGATGAATGGGCTCCTCACATGCCTGGAGCTGCCTTTTGGTAGTGTTCTGTTTTTTGCCCAGATTTGTCAGCAAATAGTTGAGTTTAAGGCATAATCGGGATTGATATCCTGTTGCGGTAGGTGCTGTGCAGACACAGAAGAGGCACTTTCCTAGTGAAAAACTACTGAAAGTCACATCTTGCATGTTTAACAAGAAACATATTCAGACCTCAGACTTTTTTCCCCCATTTTCATGTGCTGCCTGAAAATGGCAAGTACTGCATATCATATGAAGGGCTGAAAAGTAGAGAGAAGATAAACTCAGCTACCCATCTCCTACTGTGCAGTACATCTTTTGCCTTTCATATGAGTAATTTCTGTAATGGTACAATATTCTGCATCTCTGGGAGCAGCCAAAGATTGTTGTTTAATGAATCCTAGAATGACCAATGATTTAACAGTTACCATATCTAATTTTACCTAGAGATTTGGTCTGATTTTTCCTGTCTACAAGATGACTGAAGATGATAGCGGAGGGGTAATACCTGTTTTGGATGTATTTGTTTTCTTCTGGGCAGATGCATATCTTGTCTGTTTGGCAGTTGGTGGATTGTTTTTCACAAGTTTAGGTGGACTCCTGCTCTTTTTTTAACAACTTTATTATGGTTGGGAAGATTATTGGAAGTATATAATTAGAGCAGGCATGATCTACCATCTTTCTTCCATTTGGAATAATCAAATGGGTCAGGTTATTGTCCATGGCATTGCTGTTTGTTTCACTGAAATCTTTTTACTTTTTACCCAGTCTCCTTCAACATCCCTCACTTTGCTGTATCTCCTGTGAGGAGAGAGCCAAAATGACTTAAGCTGCCTGCGCTCAAATAGGATTTCTGCTCCTCACTTCTCCAAGTGGTTCAATGCATTAGCAAATCCCAGGTTTGTCTTTTGCATCAAGCTCTGTGTCACGCTACTTCTGCTGGAAGCCATTGCTGTCAGAAAGTGTAACTAGAAGCAAGGTGTGAGGAGCACAAAATAAGCAGTGGAAAGCACTAAAATTCTTGATCCTTCTTGTTCCATGTGCATTCCTGGAAACATCTGCTGTCTTCTCTCTTGATACTCTACTTGGAGCCATTCTCATGTCCCATGACATCTTATAAAAACAAAATGGAACAATTTCAGTACAGCCAGGGAGCTTGCAAGGGTTAAGCATAATATGTGAAAGAGTCTCCATGAAGAGCTTGTCTCTGATGCCTCTTTAGATTACTGTCTCCTGGGCTTTGGAAATTGCAGATGAATTAGTCCTTCTGCAAACAACACATTGTGCAAATAAGTATTTCTCAACTTCTGAGCATATTTCAATATTCTCCTCTTCAGGTGGAGCAGTGGGTTGGACTGGAAAGCAAGAACTTGAGATCTCAGAATAACGTCAGAAATGTTTTATTTTCAGAAAACTTTCCCTTATGGTTTAAATAGCTGAATGAGTAAGGGAGACTGTTCTGGAAGAGCGAGTGGGGGAACAGTGTGAAGCAGGAGGGGATATGTGAGCAAGCAAGCGAGTCTGTTGATGTGGGAGTCTCAGCACAATCAGCAGCAGTGTTTCTGCAATTTAATAGCAGAGGGTGCCTCTTGCTTTTCTTTTCCTCTCCTCAAACCTTCTTTCCTGTATTATGTTGTAAAGTAAACTCTATCCATTTAATCATAGGTGGTCATGCTTTTTGTTTTCCATAGTCAACATATGCTGTGTAGGACTCGGCTTATCTCCTAAAGAGAAGAACAAGTCTGCAAGGGGACTCTGGACTGTGACGGCCCTGTCTGTAGGCTTTGGGTGTTTGGAGTAGTCCTTTCTGTAGAGGAGGGATCAGCGAGAGCTACTGCCACTCTACAGCTATCAAATGGCAGCAAATGCTCACTGTGGGTAGAAGGCCTAGTTCCACCAAGTAGCTTCCTCTCAAAGATTAACACCACAATGGTAGACTGTCTTTAAGCTGAGGTTAAGGAATTGTTCATATATAAATATACATATAACTTATGTATGATCCTTCTTCCCTCACTAACTGTGTATTCTTCCCCCCGTCTTGTCAGCAATTCTGTGGAGCTGATCTCATCTGACCAAATATCCACTTTCTCTAGGCAGAAACCCAACTTCTTTTCCTCTTTCCTATTTCCCCCCACTCCCCAAGATAAATAGTATCTTCCATAGAAACCACAGCAGCCCAGTTCATTCTGTGGTGCTTTGTCCTTTTCTTCTGCTTATCATGTTTTTGTCAGAATAATTATTTATGAGCTCTTATTCAGAGAGCAGAGAGCTTTTCCAAGTGCAAAGAATGCCCATGATTTTCCTGCTTTGGGCATGGAAGGCTTTAAAACATTTTTTAAACAATTTTTATTTAGTATACAAAAATGTCTGTTTTTGAAAAACAGTTAATATTTAGTATTTGAGGCACCACCATATTACCCAACAAGTTTGGCAAACCCAAGCGCTATGGGGCAAACCCCATACAGTGCTGATTTTCTGTGTATGAGGATTGCGTGTGAAACTGATTTTGACTGTGATTGTCAACTTGTCTGTGATTCATTTCTCTCAAGGGAGTATGTGACACTTCTGCCCTATACATGCATTGCATTCCTTGTGTAATTGAAGATGTTGGCTTTAACCCTTAAAGCTTGAAATAGGGTCAGTAGGATGTGGTATAGCTCAGGTGCATCTGTTGATTTCAGATCCTACTAACAGCCAGTTGGTTTAAGGAAGAATGAATTAACCTGAGGCCTTTGGCTCTGTGATGCTTTTCATGTGTCAGGCACTTGCCAGTGCCTCAATTTGTCCACCTTTCAGATGAATGATGGATTCTCCTGTATGTTTAGCATGGAAGAGAAGGATGCATTGGCCAGGGTGGGGGCCTGATGAGGGATTGCATGGAGTATGGTTATAAAGCATTATTTTAAATGTCTCCTGATGTTATACAAGAGTGAGAGAGGCAAAAGCTTAAAAGCTGTGAAAGAAATTACTAAAATAGAGGAAAAAGGGAAATCCAGACTGGAGACAGCTGTGGAATCTGCTTCTGACAGGTCAAACAAACAAGCCAGGGTCATAGTGAAATACCCTGGTGCCTAGGGCATCTCCCTTCCTCTTTCCTCTTTTCCCCCTTCTTGGAAAGGGTTGAACCAGATGTCAGGTTCCCTCAGTTGCCATGCTTAAACCAAGTTAGACAGAACCCATGGATTCACCTCCTTTTGTGTCCTTTGACCCATCCTAGGACTTGCACTTCATTCTCAACCAGTTGTTGGTAACTATTGTGAGGGATAATAGGAACTTTTTGGGGAGCTTTCTCTTTTAATGATATTTTTGTATTGCCTAGTGCCTTAATGCATTGCGTTGCCTTCAGCGAAAGGCAAAGGTACTTGAATGAAAAGAAAGGAGTGAGAGCAGTCAGAGAGGGTTGTTCTGTATCATAATGTTAGCATTCTTTGGAGAGATGCTACTGTAGTTGGAGGAACTAATCTTTGCTTGCATAAGTAGACAGAAATGCTGGCAGTTTACAGCATCCGCTCATACCCAGATGTCAGCTCACATTTCCAAAGAGAATCATCAAGGCAGGAGATAAACAGCTGGTACAGGCAAAAGGAAAACAAGCTTGTAAGTGTTTAAAGAAAAAAAGTGTTAATTTTTATGAAGTGCAGTGTGCTGGCATCTAAACAAATGAAAGCTAACAGCCAAGAGCAGAGAAGTGAAAGGGCTTGTTTTTGTTTTTAACATCTGAGAATTAAAGTCTTGGTTTCTCTTATAGCAGCTTCAGAGCACCCCCGTATTTTTGTTTAAGTTTCCTTCTAGTACAACTTCACGTATGGTAGTAATGAAATGAGAGCTAGTGTTGACAGTTTTAAGACATTCCCACAACCCTGTCTGGACGGGCTTTAAACAGACCCAAGGATCAGAGTATAACTGCACATGCCTCTAATTTTAGATTTCTACCTGAACTGCATACATACCATGTGACTGGAGAGAGATTTGCAGTAGCTATTGCCTACAGGGGTACCGATGGCCTGCAGACAAGGTAGGCTTTGGAGATGAGGTTTGGATGCCACATGCAGGACAATTAAAATTAGAAACCGTTTCCTCCTGAGAAGTGCGCTGTTTGCCTAAACTTGTGAGTGTTGGTTACTACATAATTATTGAACAGTTCTATGTCAAAACAAAGTGTTTTTACAGTCAGAAAACATGGAACTGTAGCTGCAGGTTGGGGATATTGCTGAAAGAGCGTCTAATATATAATACTGGCTTGTATTGTCCTTTGCAGGGAATGAGAAACAGCAGGTCTGCTTCTGGCCTGGGGATATCCTTCTGTACAGGCTGGAGATAGGTCTGCATCCTAGCTGGGTTGATAACAAAGCAGAGTAAACAAGTCTTGAAGAACCTGAAAACAACTATAAATTCTCTACTCCTTGAAGAAAAATAAAGTGCAGAGTATTTACTGTCTTCCCTCCCTCCCTCCCGTTCATTCTCACTCCAGTCCTCTAATGCTCACAGGGCCTAGCAGGGTTTTATGTGGAAATCGTTGGGATTATCTCCCAATTTTTTCTCAGATAATTCAGTTGAGAAGTTATACAGAACTGAATGGTTTGGAGACTTGGAATCACTAAGCTAGAGGTTTTAAGATGCTCGCAGGCTCCTATCCAGACAGAACAGTTCAACATTTATTGTATGTGCTACTAATTGGCTAAAGAATCCATCTTTCCTACCTTTTTATTTTTTCTCAAGGTTGTTCACTGAGGTTGTGCAAGGGCAGGAAGGTGACTTGTGTGTCCTAGTTTTCTGTGATCTCCACCTGGCAGAGTACACTGAAAACTGCTGTTGCAACTTGTGCTTTATACTGTGTGTTTCTCCATGGTGCTTCCCAAATGAATAGAGGCTTGTTGGCAGTCTGTACTGGCCTGATAGGGGATTCCCAGAGTCTAGCCTGGCCCACACAGTACCTCCAGAGTTGGCTGTATATCAGAGTATGTAACAATATGTAGAAAAGGCCAGATAGCACAGGCTTAGCTGCCCCTGGGAGAAGTCTTTGGAAAGTAGACACGGAGATACATTTGCATGGGTGTTTTACTGAAGGAGGATCTTCTGGTTGGTTAGCAGGGGGAGAGCATGCATCCCCCACTGTTGCTCATCCCCAGCCAACTGTGCTCACAACAGCAGACCCCTGCTGCAATTCTGTCCCACATCTCTTACAATAACAGGAACCTCCATCTGCCAACCCTTCCCTACACTAGTGTTGGAAACAAATAAATTGTAATGAGATGAGCTCTTAGCTGTTACTGTGTTTACAGGATAAATAGTTTCCACTTCACAGCCATCAATACCTCCACCCTTTAAATCCATTAACTTCCTGACTGTTATATGGCTGCTTCAGTAATGGGCTGACACTGATTTAAAGCTAAGAAAAACCCTGTGTGGAGCTCTGCGTTAGGGAGAGTGCACATAAATTGTGACCGCACCATTTGGCCAGGAGGATTAAATATGTCTGCAAAAGCGACAAGTTTCAAACTCTGAATTGGGTTGGAACAGGGATAGTGCTGATCATGCTTCTTGTCTTAATTTGAGAATTAGCAGGAAATTTGGAAATTAGCAATGCAGGTTTTGCTGATAGTCTGTAGTCTCGAAAACCGGAAAAACTTGGCTCTATGGATCAGTCTATAGCCTTGGTTAAAACCTAGGTCTGCCCTGGACCAGCACATTTGCAGATGTTGATGTCTTGGCTCCCTGCATTGGTGAAAGTCTTCCAGAAAGATAAATACTTTATTTGAGCTGTGTTCAGTTCTTCTCTTGGACCTGTCACAGTAGCATCAAATGATTACTATTTTTAATCTTCTGTAGCTGATTGGTGACTCTTCCTTTGCTTCCATTCTGCCTTGTTTTAAAGGGATTGAAGCAGACTTTACTTATTTATTGATGGCTGGAAATACTGGCAACACTGCAGCCTCCCTCTTGCATTCCTAGTGCGAGTGAGAGAGAAGAGGTGTAGAATCAAAATGGAAGATCTATCACATTCAGCCAGCAAGGCCATTATTTGAGCTGCCTCAGAAATGTTTTAGTTTTTGCTGTGTGCTAAAACATTGGCAGTTGGATTTTGTTAGATGACACAAGCTGAGAGGTTTTATTTGAATTCCACCCACATGATCTTTGGGGACTTGTATATAACCGAATATGAAGCTAAATGCTCTTTCTCATTTTTGCATATCCCAGATTGGCCTTCTTATCTTGTGGTATAGGGAGTGCATGTATTTCAGAGGGAGAGGGAAGCAAAGGAGGAGAGGTATGTCCTTTTTATCTTCCCCGGGATATATTTTGTGTGTGTCAGTCAAAGTGGCTATGGCCACCTGTGGCTGGATACTGAGCAATGTGAGCTGTGTAAGCACTGTTCAGCTGCTTACAGGGTAGCGGTGGGCTGCCACATCAAACTCTCTTTGGCCTCTCTGCAGCAAGAGATTCTGCGTTGTGCTGTATCCGTGGGCAGTGATTTTGCAGATGGACGCGTATGACCCCTAGCAGCTAATACAAGGCTAGCTATACTGATTTCCTCCTGCATGAGCAATCAACACTGAACCCATGTTCTCAAAGGCACAAATCTCATGTAATTTTGCTGCTGCTGTCTTTCTCATGAACCTTTCCTCTCCTGCCAAAATTGTTTCAGTGAAGTATATAGGACAGGCAGTGTGAATATGATTTCTGACACTGTATCCTGCAGTACACAATGACGGCTAGTCTGAGTGTCTTTTTTCTGTTTGTTTCCTTCCATTTTTGTAGTCCTGATAGGCAATTGCCAGTCTCCATCAGAAATAACCCTCCTAATTCCATTTGAGGGGGAACTGTACAGAGAAAATACACAGCAAGAACTTGTGAGACACAGCCTGTCACTTCCAGGATGTGAGAAATACAAGGACAGGTTGCTCTGCGGTCTGCAGCAAAGTCCACTTGTGCATACTTTTGGAGTGAATGGTGATTTCCTGTGGGGCTATTCATGCATAAAGGAACCAAGCTACATTAAGTATCTGTTTCATTATTAAATCATTATCATTAGCTAATTTTTCAATGTCCAGTCAGTGGAAGAAGGGAGGCATCATGCCTTTCGCTGTGTGTATACCTGCAGGTTACTTCATCTCCTTTGGATATGATTAGTCTATTTGATGGTCATTACCAGAAAAGCAGCAAAGTCATTAAAGGGGCATAAGTGCCCTGTGGAGCCACTTGCTGTATGTTGATAAAGAAAAATGGCAGTGTAATATAAAGTATAATCTGATCACTGCATCTAATTACAGACAAGTGTAAGCTGCTAAGGAATATTTCTGTAAGAATATTATAATTGCGTTCATACAGCATTTCCCAACTTGAAAGCTGTGAGCAAATATCGACTAATCCTCCAAACAGCCCCTGAGGGTGGGAGGGTAAATCTATTATTATTTATTAAGAACTTGTTTCAATTAACTTTAACCACTGTTAAAATAATGATGAAATGCTGAAAATATAACAGCACATGCCTTGCAACAATTTTGAACATCTTGGATGTTCAAATACTGAGATGCATTTCTTGTATCTGAAATAGAAGGACATCATTTGACTGGAATAATGTTTGGAAGCATCAGAAAAATGGCTATTATTTTTTATTTCCATTAATCTGTACTGTCTTATTAAATACTAAATATTCTTATTTAGTAAATATTTAACTAGCTCTCTGGAGTTCTGTAGAATGTGTTTTTTTTCAGTAAGCATACACAGCCCCATATTATTATTAATAATAATAATATTTAAGGAAATAGTCTGTGCTGCATAAAACTGCAGAGGGTGGTAGTAATGTCTTTTTTACAGCACAGAACCACTGCAGTTTTGCTCCTGTACTTCAATGGGTAACATTCTCTCCCAGCCCCGGAGTGAGAGGGAGAATTTACACACATAATAATTCAGCATACACTAGGTTCATGCAAGGAGCAAAATGGACAAAATGTTATTTTGGTTGCTTCTGCTTTCGGGTCCCACATGGTGGACTTTGACCTTGATTGTCTGGCTGATGGCCCCCACAAGCTTCCCCTGATGTCAAGTTGTGCTATGGATGCTCAAACCTTTCGCTAGAGGTTTTAAGTTGGACATTTCCTGTGAAAGGCTACTCTTGGAAATACAATATTTTAAAACTTTCCCTTTGCCTTAGAGTGAAGAATTCATCTTTCTTTTTATAATGTGTGTGTATCAACGGCAGGTCAAAGAAGGGGATGCATTCCATAATCTTCTTTCTGTGGTTTTTTGTGGGGTTTTTTGGCTTTTTTGGCAACGGTTGAAGCTTTATTCTCAATTTATTCTTAATGTATAGACCAAAACATTGAGTATTCTGTGCTTGGAGGAGGAAATGGAACATTTTTATTAATTGCATGAGAACTGGGTGTACCTCATTTGATTGCCATAGATTTGTTTTTATTTATATATATAATCATGTATATTTGTTGTGTTTTTGGAACTATCCCCTCCATGTAGCAACCTGCTCCAAAGCTATAGAGTGTGTACTGTATTCTGTAGTTTCTTTAGTGAATGTTTTCTATGTCATTTTGTTACATAAAGCTCCTGGATTTGACTTGGTGCTTAAATAGTTTTCAGATGCTTGCAATAGACGGCTAAGTGTGTTGTGCCCCTCTCGTGCTCATGTATGCTGGATGAAAAGCTGCTGTTTGTCAGTTGTCTTTTGGCAGACTCTCAGTGCCCATACGCAGCTGGCATTAATGTTAATGGGCACTGCATGCATACTGAAGCACCAAATGAGCCAGGTTCCTCCTTAGTCTACGCTATAGGATAGTGAATGCCTTGTCACAGTACCCGAGGTGGCCTTTCACTGCCCAGAAATTCAGTCTACCGTGCCCTTATTGCTTAAACTGCACCTAGAAGCTGATCAGATTCCTCCCCCATTCTGACAGGTGAAATATGTAGTGGTGTATGAAAGAGAAAGCTTGAATGAGCAGTAACAATTGGACAGGCAAGTGATGCATGTGAAAGATTACTAGATCTTTCTTCCATTGGCTCTGGAAATGATTGGGTTTAGGTGGGAGCACTGAGGAGCATCATCGCGGTGTGGCTGATAGTTTTGGGCAGCCTTCCTTGTTTGTTCCTCTGCAAACCTAGCTCCTCACCCTTCTGCTCTTGGCTGTGGCTGATGGGCTGCATAGCAGGTTCAGTGCAGCAAACAGTCTGGGGAAGTTTAATGAAAGAAGATCAAAGACAAAGAGCGAATAAGTAGCTGATATCTTAACAGCATAGGGCTCTCCTGAACTGTTCTTGCTTTCCCTCTTCTTGGTCTTTTTGTCTTTTAAAAAAATTCTTATTTTATGCTTGATCGTTGAAGAATTGCCCTTGCTTTTTCCATGTCTGACAGTCAAATGCCAAAGGAGTTTGGACTGGATAGAAATTCTGCCGGAAGCTGTTTGAATGTAGAGTCAGCACTTCTTGCCTGTGCTGCACTCGCAAATGTGTTTTTCCTCCCAGCTTCCTTCAGACACATTTTTTTCCCTCTCAATACAGTGTTTTGAAGTTTGGTCATTTTTGTACTTCACTTGGATTTCTTTTTTATGACAGTTCCAACCCTTAAGAGCAAATTAAAGTGGCTGGGGTTTTTGGTGGCTTTTCTTTTTTATTATTTTGCCTTCAAAGGCATTGATTGAGACTCCCAGCTGAGACGCTAGGCACGCTCTGTGTGCTGCCTGCTTCTACTCTTTGCTTGTCCTGATATGTTCTTGTTGCTCTTGAATGCCTGAGGAGCCTTACAGTTGCTTCTTCCTTGGCCAGAGTTAATTACAGTGATTTTGAGACAGGAGAGTCTATCTTATTGCACCTTCCCCACAAGGGCATGCAGGCAGCCTGAGCGTAGCCCTCCCAGTGCAGCTGTTGACCTGCTTTATGTGGACTAGCTGGCAGAAACAGCAACTGTGGGCCTTAATCAGTTACTGTGCACCTTTTACAGATTAACCTCTGCTCTTTTCATATGACATTATTTTGTAGGCATGTTGACAAGCCGCTTTGATAATAAGGAGTGGGTGCGTGTTAACTGGGAAAATGCTTTGGCTCACCTTCACTTACTGTATGAGCCAATTAGGCAGCTGCATCCCCGTTGTTTGCAACTGGAATCTGTGTGAATAAAGCTGTTGGTTAACTATAGGTGGCAGCAGCTTTCTAGTGCTGTTACTATGTGTGCGTGTTGTTCAGTTTCTCCAAAGCTGAAGTGATGCTTCATTCAGACCTCAGCTCCTATTCTTCTTTGTTTAGCTGAAGCTTTTTTAGCTTAAGCTTTCACAGGATGCGACCTATCTAGTTTGGTTAAATTACTTCTCTGAGAAATTCCCACCTGCAGAACAGGACATGCTCTAATTGTCACACTCCTTAATATTTATTCACTCGTAACTAATACCTATTTCCAGAACTACCATTACAATGTTTAAAAAGATTTCTGGCTTGAGCTGTTTTCTCTGCCATGCTTTCGCAGGTTTTCCAGAATTCAGGAGAGATTTATAGCTTCCTCCACCAGCATCGTACTAGTGTTGCATTCTCCATAATCACCCTTTGAACTGCCTCGCTACAGCAGAGCAGCAGCTTCCAAGCTGCAATCTGCAGGCCCTTGGGGACCCATGGATTACTTCTAGGGGGGCTGCAAAGAGCAACGAAGAAAAACAAAACAATTGTCTGTGGACTTAGACTTGCTTATAAGGTTCTGCACCCTCTCTGGAAAATACCCTTAGGGGTCTGTAAATTGCAAAAGGCTGAGAAGCATTGAGTAATATACTGTAAAGAAAAGCAAATCTTTGTACTAGAAATCACCATTAAATCTGTCAGTATTAATGCTATAAATGCGGACATTTTGGACAGCAAAGCACAAGCACCTCTCTTAACTGCACTGTAATACATTGAATTGCGAGGGTTGAGGCACACATGGTGATGGATGTTCTGCTGAGGCAGAAGAAACATGCATTGCTCTTAGATCCCTTGGACAGAGCTGCATTGACTTCCCGTTCTATTTGCTAGATCAAAATTTTGTACTTGCCCTCACATCTGCTTTTTTTTTTTTTTTTTTTTAATTTGCTGGGAGCTACTGTTCAGTCTGGTGGGTAAAACTTCCCAAGCAGTGTGGCAATGATAGTTAGTGAAACAGGGCCTGCAGCAGGACGTTTCCAGGGTCTTGCACTTGAATCTACCTGAAAACATTTTGGGAAAATTAAATTATTAGGAAATGCCAGTTTGTCAAAAGTGAATGTTTTGCATTAAGGAAACTTTCATGGGAAGAGTATTCTGTTTCCAGGAAGAAATTTCAAGTAAAAAACTGAGAAGCGCTCCCTTCAATGGTCAGTACTCTCACTTGAGGTGTGAGAGACCAGACTTCAGCTTCTTCCCCATTAAGGCCAGGGCTTGAACTCACTTTCCCTATTCTAGGTGAGAGTCCTGCTCACTAAGTTATTGACAGCTCTTAGATGGGGGCTTTCTTGCTCAGTTTCTCTTGGAACAAAAAGTCTGAAAAGCTTTTCAACTTTATTCAGAGAGGAAACAAGAAAATGTATGAAATCCTGGAGTGACATAGGATGGAAAAACCATTGTCACTTGCCTGTAGCCACAACACAGGTTACCATCTGGATGTGTGTTGATTCTGTAGGTTTTCCTTCATTATTCTGGCAGATGTACGTATGCTTGTTCTGCACAGTGCATAGGTGATTTTCCTCGTAAGGACCTTGGTGTTAGTGCAGCTGCACAGGTTGTAGTATACAGAATAACTGGTTAAGACTAACTTAGCTATCTTCAATGCACAATAGCATTCAGGGTACTGAGGAATTGAATGGGACCATTCTTGCACAGCTGAGAGGGAAGTGGTTTCCCCTCTTTGCATGCCCAGTGAGACTTTATTATCCTTTTACTTCTCATGTTGCTCCTTTCATTCCGTTGCCCATCTTAGCTGTATCTTCAATCCTGCAGTCAATTAAAAAAGCAAAGTACTTGGTTTCCCAGAAGTTCAGTGTGTTCATGCGAGAGTCCTTTAGCATTAGTCCCTGAGTCAAACCAGCAGGCGGTAGAAGTGTCTATCTTGCCCTTGTGGGTGTACACACACTGCGGCTTTCCACTGACCAGGAAAAAACAGCTGCATGTCTGACCCATGATACTTTTGGTTGCTATTGTGGCCAAATTTGATGCTTCATAGCTAGAGGGAAAGTGTTTTGGTGTTCCTGGCGCAGGCTCAGGAAGCGGTGGCTCTGAGCAAGAGCTCATAAGCTAATATTCTTTGTCTACTGATAGCAGTTACGGAGCTCCGAAACTGCTCGTTTTGTTTGCAGTCACTGTTCCCTCTTTTCTCATTTGTTTGCTGTATACTTTTGAGTGACGATTGTGGTGGGACAGCAGATGAATAGAACCATTACATTTTTCTGAGAATGATGAAATGAAAGTACATTTTATATTCATACCTGATGCATCATTCTCGCATCATTCTCCTGCATCTACCTTCCGGCCCATCACATCCCAGTCTATTTTGGAGATTTAGATGCATTTAAGTCAGATCTCCTATCCCAGAATACAATCTGCATCCAATTATCAACCCTTAGGGATACATTAGACATAACTATTATATCTTCTTCTGTCAATAAAATTTAATTGTGGAATGCACAAATGTCCTACTTTGGTTTCTAAAAGCATCATGGAAAAGCATGAGACAAAATGAAAGGGCTGTTAGCTGAGTCTTACACATGCTTACATACAAAAGATTGCCAAAATCTCAAGCTGAGGGATGTGTTTCCTCTCTCTGTCTGCTGCTGACAAATACTCAGTGCTGAACAAGGAAGTGCCTGCGTAAGATCTGACAAGATTAGTTGCAAAGATGAATTAGGCTTTTCTGCCATTTGTTCATGTGCTGTGTCCAGTAGAGTCAAAAAGGCCTGAGTGACTTGTAGGGCTCCATTCTGGACTGTCACATAAGGATTTTACAGGCCTGTCTATACAGAAGCACTTGTCGAGGTGAAACCAAGTCAGTGAAAGGGCTGAATTCCAGATACATTAGACAGAGCTCACTAAACCCCTTCAGCACTCTCCATCAGAAGTAAATTGCTCTGAGTTCCCGTTAGCTTGCTCAGACCCCATTTTACTTCTGACTGAAAACATCTGTGCGGGGTTCCATGTTCTTTAGTTAATGCACCTTAAACTTACGCCTGTACTTAATTTGGCTTAACTTTCCTAAGTCTCCCCTAATTACAGATATGCACTAAGTGAAACAAGCCATATTTAATTAACTCAGCACAGTCCAGAGATCAGTAGTCACTCTTTATCAGGTAAAAGCCCTGTTCTCCTTTTCAGCCAGGCATGGTTAGTTACCTGTGCTCATGAAACAATCATCTCTGATTATAAAGAAGAATTTCATCTCCTTGAGAAAACTGCACCGCATTTGAAATTCAAGGAGTAAGAGGGAGGGGAGAATTTATTCTGTGTGTAGATAATTCTGGAATCGTCTGCTACCATGTGTTTCTGCATCTTCATTTAAACTTTATGGTTTTGACTGCTGTTTGAGACAGAAGAGAGGGCTAGACCATCCATCACTGAATCAAGAACATAGGAATTTCTCACACACAGTTAAGCCTCTGTGGCAGGGCTGCAGGCAAGGGTTGATGACATGGCTAATTGCATCCCTGTTAGTGTCTAAAATAGAATTTTGTTTTCTGGTACTTCCAACACAAATATTTCAGCAATCACAAATACTCATTTGGTATACCAGCATCTGGTAATTTCGATTGTAATCCTTAGTTTTTAAGCTGGAGCTCTTACCCGAGTGCAGTTTAGCCTAGGAAATGGGAATGAAAGAAATACCTAAAGTCCCAAAGACTTGGTAAAGGATCTGGTGACCACTAGCAGTAAGGAGAAAACATGTGGACTTAGTTAAAAAAAAGAACAAACAAACAAAGAAAAAAAAAAGAAGAAAATCTGTTTTCCTGGAAGGTAATTAAGGTGTGAAATTAGCTTTCTTGTCTATGTAGCAGGTTAGTGAACACCTCGTACCTTGCCCCAACAGAAAAGATGTGGTAACAGTTATTCTACTGTGTGATATTCAGTGGAAAGGTTCACCTAGATCCAGAAGCATACTGGGATATAGGTGGGATTTGTGCATTAGCTTGTACATAGGTTGTGTGGGATTTTCGGAGGGATCAGGAGCATAAATGATGGTTAATGTTTTAGGAGCACAGAGTTTAATGACCACAGAGTTAATGTCAGATCTCCAGCGTGGTTCTTCTATGGGATTATATTTATCAGAAATTTTGCTGAGAGATACAGTGGTGAGCATCTGTAAAACTATCGTATTTGAAACAAGCTTCCAAGGATTGAATAGTGCTAAATTTCATCCCTTCATGTTACACCTTAAAGGGTTTGTTATCCATAAAACCAAGCTACAGGTTAGAACTGGACATAGGAACCTTAAAATGAGACAACTTAGGACTTAACACCATCAAAAACTATGTGCTTATCCTTTCAGTTATCACTGTTACATCCTTTCAACGGCTTGATATTGCTATCTAAGATCACTAGCATTTCTGTAATAAGACGACTTATTGCGTGTTCGCATATAGCTTCCTTGTAGAAATTGCCTTCTGAGGTTTGTGTCTGTATGCACACTCACATATAAAAGAACTGACTGCTTTTTCTTTCTTTTCTTTTTCTTTCTGTGACTTTAATTCACAGTGTCCTATGGGCTGTTTGTGCTTGAGTAAATGACACTAATATAATTTCAGGAAGAAACAAATGAGACTTGGAAGCATCAAAACAGGTCCAGTTACAGGAGGATGCGTAACAAAGGAAATGTACTGAAAAAATACCCTCAGGCTTTCTGTCTTTGGAGGGCTATATAATTTATAACTGTTCTCCACAAAGTGTCTGAGTCAGAGCCAGGCAGTGGAGAGTTAAATTAACCCCTGGGGTGTGTAGTTATCGGCAGAGGCCAGACCTATGGATCGATACCTCGGTGCAGTGAGTCACCGTATCAACTGGGGAAAGTGAATCTGTAAGCTCCTTATTTCTCTATTCTTTTAATCGCAGGGCTGTGTCTGGCAGTGATGAAGATGGAGCAGACGCAAATGTCTGATGCTTGAAGCTCTTTGATTTCTGAGTTGATGGGGTGAAGCCAATGAAAAGCTGTGAGAGACTCAGAGAGCTGATAGTGTATTGCCTTTTTCCAAGCCTCCTCAGTCCCCATTCTCTCTTTTCTACCCTTCCTCTGCATACCTTTCCCATAGATCTAGTTACACTCAGTAACTGCATGGTCTATGCTTTGCTTGATCAATGCAGACTATTTCTAGCATCGCTAGTTAAGCCTATTTTTTATTATTACTATTAATAAAGGCTGCTTTAGTCTCACTTAAATGGATTAGCCCTACTCCTGCCTGCTTTTTGATTGTTTTTGCTGCTGGAGGTTGACTCCTCCGATGAGAGTTCTTGCAGATAGAATTATTGCCAAGCTGGTCCATCAGAGGCATACCTAATATGGATCAGAACGGGGGATGATGCCATTGCGTTTTCAGAGAGCCACAGCACCAGAACTGTGCGCCTCACTCCAAGAATGAGAATTTTCTTTGTAGCTATGGAAGATGCTTACACAACTGCAGAGCCAGCCACCTCCATTCACATGCTCTCAGAACTTGTAGGCGCACCCATTTTTTGCACGCAACCCCCTGAATTTGTGCCTGGTGACAGCTGAGTCTTCATGCTTCCCTGAAGACTCTGTCTGTCTTCCAAATCTATGACTGCCCCCTCCACCTCCCTCTTAAAAAAAAAAAAAAAAAAAAAAAAAAAAAAAGAAAAAAGAAAAAAAAGCCAATTACATTCCTCCTTTAGTTTTTCTTTCTAGTTTAGTTGAACTCAGAATTCACAGTTACCCATTAATTGCCCATGTGGCAAACCAAGAGGGTTGACATCTGTAGATGTCAGAAAAATAAACAGGATTAAACAATTGCAACAAGACTCCTATAAAGCCAGGTATAACATGCTCAGCAAGCCGCTCCCATTCTTTCCCCTCACAAGAATCAGTGTTTTTTTGCCTTTTGAACAATGGTGATGGGTTTGGGGGTCACTGGCCTTAAAACTAGTTGCTCCCCAGCTGAGACTTACTTAAGCGCTGGTGAGATAAGCTAGTCCTTTGGCTGAGCAGTGGTAGCTATGGATGGGCATCTTGGGTGACTGGCTTCTGTGATTAACACAGGCTGAATTTACAGTTTGCTCCCCAGCTTAACAGCTGCGCTTCTGGCTGTTGTTCTAAATCTTCTCCTGTCCCTTGGCTTACATTCTGGCTTCTAACCTCACTTTCTAGTTCAATACCTGTCCTTATTTTGCATGGAATTTGGTCCTAACCACTGGGCATGACTGTTCATGCCCTGGTCTTCTGCTCTTCAAATTTTTTCTGAACCGTGACTGAGCTTTCAGGGTTTTCTACTGCTTTATTCTCAGCCCATTGTCATCCTCTCCCAACCATGGAGAGTAAGTACATATCTGCAGATTTCTGCATTGTTGTTCCTAGCAGGGCCAGAGACATCCCTGCATAACGACATGAGGTATTCACTGACCGTACTGTCCAAATCAGTTGTCCCCATCTGTCTTCTCCCCAGCTTCTCGCACAGTCAGTTCTTTATCCCTCAGCTGCCTTCCTCTCTATTCATGTTTTAAGGCACCTTTTGCTACCTACTTAATAGTAGTGTGTGTTAAGTCAAATCAAAAATGACTCTCACCCTGAAATAAGACTGTCTAGAGAGGGATTTGCACCCCTTTTTAATTAATTTGGAAAGTCATTAGATAAGGCCTTGACTACACAAGTATATTTAGGTTTTAGCTATTTTTATTGTAAAAGCTGTATGAGCTTGGACAGAAATAACCAATTTTAATTCCTACTGCTTTTACTTCAGTGAAAGTTTGTTTATGGTCCCAAGACACTGAGTGAGGCTTAAGTAAAAGGCTCCATGGTAAGTTTGTGGGTCTTTGAGCTGTGATGACAACATCATGCTTCATCCCAACCTTAACAGAACAGTAACTGTGATCATAAGAATTGTGTCAGCCGCAGGCAAAGGGCTGATGTTGCAGTATAATTGGATTAAAGATACTTTCTTTGGCTCACCAACACTTGAAGAGGGATTGTAAACAAGCCAAAGCAAGGAAGCTAGTACACAAACAGGTAGACAGTAGCTGATACTGTCTGGATTCTGCAGATGGGAAGTTAGTGGTATTACTTTGCCTCTGACTTGGCACTCATTATGCTTAATGCATCAGCTCGAAGATTCTTGCAGAGGAGAAGGGATTGAGGTTCAAAAGGTATTGGAGTGAAAATAACAGGGAGCAGAATTAGGTGCAGAAGGGGGTGAGGAAGGATCAGCATTCCCTTTCTTCATCCCAGTGTGATTTGCATTTGAAAGACTGTCAAAAAAGTTGTGAATGGGTTTTCCACAGATGGATTCTAACTATCTAGGTGAGGTCACTGTGCTTTTAAAATATTTGAGGTAGTGGTTTTAAGCAAGTGACTACCTCAACACAAACAGGAATAAAGCAATCTTGTATAGTCTTGGTCATACAGTGACCACTTTGTTCTGCCTTCACTGCTCTCAGTGAGACGATTTGTGTTGCTGAATTGGAGACTTTGCATTCCTTTATGGTGATCTACCTCCGTCTGAAGTCTGCCTGACTCTGCATTGCAGATACTCTGTGCTTTTGCTCTTCCAGAGCTGAGTTTATATTTTCAGTCCTTGTAGTGAAAGTATTGAAGCTGTGGTGAAAGCAAATAGCTAGGATTGGAAAAATCATTTGATTTAACCCTGGCATGACCAGTATGTGATCCTACACAAATGGCTGAGGGGAAACACCCTGCATCCGAGTTGGTGTAGAACAGGCCAACAGCTGGCAACCTTGCTGAAATCGGATGCCTTGTGGTAACAGTACTACGGTTACACTTGTATGCTAAAAGGAGTTTTAATTAGGGATTTTTTTTTTCATTCTGAAAGAAGGTGACTAGCCAGGGATAGATTCCACATAGATGTAGTTTTAGTGTCCCCAAATGTTTCTCTGTAATTTTTGTTTGTTCTTTTCTTTGTAAATGTTTAATATGAAATCACTGAATTTGGATTGAGGGTGAATTACTTTTTCTTTTTTTGGTGGTCCTGGTTTCCATTATCCTTTTCCATTACCAGAAAATTAAAAAAAAAAAAAAAACCATTGCCCACATCTATGAGAATCACTCAGAAGTTCATCTTGAGTAAATTGTCCACAGTCTATATATTTCTTATAGTGGATTTAGGATCATCTTTAGTTTGTGTGCACTGTGTACAAGCCCAAGTGCTGGAGGGTTGGAAACACACACGATTGAATGGGTCATTGTATGAACTGGCAAATGCAAGATTGCCTCCTGCACACCCTGTGCTTCACCATTAAATGTTCTGCTATAACAAAGAAAGATTAAACGTTTTGTCTGTAAGGTGTATGCTGGCTTTCTTAGAGGCTTGCTGTCCTCCTCCAAATCCCCAACCTAAGCACTTCAAATAAATAAATAAACAAAGCAGAAATTTTAAGCACAAACTGTAGCTGTGAAGCAGACATACACTACACACACATCTGATGCAAGCCTACAAAAGTAAGGAAATGAAAAGCTGAGTCCTCGTTAGGTGTTTAAATAGTAGCCTTCGACTTGCTCAGAGCCCCTTGCCATCACCATATTCATGCCAGTATTTCTGTGGATTATACTGGGTATGGGGGGCAGTCAGTAAATCCAGCTGCTTCAAAACAGGTTTGGGGCTTTCCTTTTTCCTCCTGTTAAAAAGAAAAAAAAAACAATTTTTACCAACTCCTTCATACAAAAAGAACTGCCCATAATGTTTTAAAGGTTGCTCTTGTTTTACTCTCTCCTCCCTCTCCCTCCCTGCACCTTGATTTTTGGAGGGCCAGGATCAGTCAGACCCATCACTTCCCCTCGTGAAATGTTGCTATCTTTCTATGATACAAAGAAGAGGAATTTGAGCAAGGGGAAGGCTGTGGCCCCACCTCTGCACTCCCATTTCCGTCTGTCTGCAAGCTCTGAGAGAGAGGGCTTTAGTCATAGTGCTGCCAGAAATGTGTGCTCTTTCCCTTGGGGATCTTGCCCTAAATCACGAGAACAGCTCCATATTGCCATAGACCTGACTCAGAAGGTCAACACCACACTCTGAAGCAAGGCCATGGTTTTGCTGTCTGTGCGGAAGCCAGGTTTCCCACTGCTTAAGTATAGCTGCCTCTCAAGAGGAACATAGCAGCCATTTTATGACAACACTATTCAACAAAACTACTTTTGCTAATGGTGAATGGTTGCAGTACAGCATAGTATTAGTATTTCTTCCCAAACATGAATTGTAAGTGCAGCCTATATATCTCCTGGGTACTGATGAGAGAATAACTCACATGGGCTAACTTTCTGCACTGAAGAGCACTGGCAATGGGCTGTGAAATAAAGGCGGTTTTGGGGTTGTGCAGCTCCAAGTATCGTATTTTGTAGTAGGACATGTAGTGTCTCTGGGAGTTGCACAGCACTGCATGGACTGAAGCTATATTTGTGGACACGTTGTGGGCAACATAAAAACTTTACACTTTCTGCAGTGTTTTCTGTCTTCCTGCATTGGTTGTGGAGCAGGTGAGAATCTGGGGCCCTTGCAGCAGGATTAGAGAAAAGCTTGAGTCTTGACAGATAATCCACCTGTGCATCTTACATCTGCCTCTGTTTGTGGCTTTTGAAGCAATACATTAATAAGCTTTTTAGCCTTTGTGACTTTGAGTATTTGGTAGTCTGAGATGACTTGTCTGCAGTTGGCATTGTTTTGTTGGCAGCCTACATCAGGCAGCTTGTCGGAGAGCAGCTGCCCTTCGCTTCTCTCCCCTCCCCATCCTATCCCAACCCACTTGCCTGTCATCCACAGAGAATGCTGTTTTATCAATGATCTTGGAGAATATAGGTGATTTGAATTATTTTCAGTTTGCAGTGAGAAAAATGTTTGTAATTCCATCATAGACAGGAAAAGATACTGCTTGCTCCTTTGTGAGGTCCAGTAGCCTCAAGATAGTTCCTCAGGTTTTCTTTTCTTACCCTTCCACCTCAGAGATTGGCTGCCTGAATTGCTGAGTTGTATGAAAAGTCAAAGTGATCAGCCTGTGTCTGCAACGTCATAGTTCTCCTCCGTCTGTGTTTCCATCCCTCGTGTTGTTTTAAAGATTTAATTTGTGCGCAGTTCAGCATGCATGTTATTTCCTGCTTCCTGCAGACATGAGCCCAGCAGAATAATACATATAACCCAGGTGTTTGGATATCCTGGTGACAGAACCTAGGTGGGTGGTTGCATGCTGGATGTCCCTAAATCTCCTATTTTCATGTAGCTGATCCAGGAATTTGTGAAATGACCATGGCTCCTGAGTCTATGCAAGATGTGAGCTTTACATGGTAACAGTATTATGTGTCACAAGAGATGAGAGCTTTCTCAGAGAGAAAAGACATTGGAAAAAGAGCATGCATAGTATATTATCATGCTCAGTAGGACCACAGATTTTCTGGAAATTTGAGCTAAGCAGAGCTAGAAGTCAGTTATGTGAAGTCATCCAAACAGGATTCTGCCACCTGGTTGGGGATTTTATGACTGGCTGAACCATGTGGATTTTTTTAATTCATCACAAGAGTCAGAACTTTTATTTTAGTAAATAATCTGTAAATGGCTTGATTTTGATTAAATGTATTTCAAGACCCTTTTTCCACCCTTGCGGTCAGATGGGGTTAGGAAGGAAAAAGGCATAAAACTGAAGGACCTGGAACAGTAGATTGAGTCAAACATAGAATAGGTAGGTATTAGGCCTCATATAAAAATCAGGGTGTGCTTAAGTCCCAGACTACAGCAGTCCCTCTGTTGCCGGTTCTAGGCTTCTCTTGAACACACTGCTAGTTAATAGAAAGCTCAGAGCCTGACTGAGGGCTGAGCGTTGTGATGATGCTGGTATGCATCATGCTGTCTACTGGCAGGAAGACATTAAGATGTAGACTAGAATGATCCCAATTACTCCTCCTCCCTTGCTACCCTACTTCTGAAGTGAAAGGCCACTGCTCCAACCTACAGTTCACTCTCTTCCATGTGGTTTTCAAGGCATTCAAGTATAATTGCAGTGTAAGGTTTTATCTACTGTCAACCACCTGCATTATCCTGCTGTCGTGACTATCAGCAATAAAAAAACCACTGGTTGGACTGTAACCTAAGCAAGACCTCAGCAGGCAGTGGTACTTCTGCCACTCTGCCCAGGCAACACACAGGCAGGAATGTCACCTGCTATAAGCATCTTCACACTTCTTTCTTGGAATTCTGTTGATCACGGGACTGCACAGCAACAATGGAAACCTCAGGAGAAACAGAAGTTTTCAGACAAGATTTTAGTGGAATGATAGAGATTTGACTCAGCTGGTATTCAAATGATTTATCCTGTTTTTGCACCTCAAGAGTTTCTTTGCTTTGTAAGATGAGAAAGCTGGGCTTGAAGTAATCCCTGGGGCTTTCATTTTTTTGCTTTTTATCCAGCCAGCCCAGACAAACTCATGAGGAAAGACTCTCCAGAGTTATTGTGTTTTGGATGTTACTTAGTAGAAACTATAACAGTTGGTGACGGTAACAGCAATGGTTTGAAACGAGCAGAAACACAGCTCTAGCATATGGAAACCTAAAATCTACGGAGCAAGAAAATGATGGAGCTAAGGAACATGAGATGTTCAGTTGGGTCTTGAGTTTAGGAATCGGAGTTCAGATTTTACCGCATCAAGCTGTTTTGGAATTGGGCTGCTGCAAGCAGTTAGTGCTTCTATAGAGAAATTTCCAGCTAACCTCTTTTTCCTGAATTTGCAGGGCAGACTGCACTGAGTCAGCTCAGCCCTGTCCCCACTGTGCAGCGGCTGCAGCCAGTCTCACTCCATCACTTTTAATGAAACCAGGTCTCTGTGGTTTTCACTAATTTACTCATACGCAGGAGAAATGAGGAAGTATTTTCCTGTCTGTCTCCGATAATGAATGAGATATGAAAGAGCTTCATGGCCAGTAAGCACCCTGGAGGGACTTGAGTTTGTCAAAATGTGCAAGGCGTCTTCATCAAAGTAACAAAATGATTTTCTTTCCCCTTATTCTATGAAGTGAAAATTCACATGACAACAGCCAGAAACGTGCCCAGTTTTGCTTAGACAATGGAATTGACTTTGAAAAACTGAACGTGTGGCAAAACTGATGCATCTTATGCATCAGTATTTTTCAGAGGTGTATCATGCAATAATAAATGGTTGCCTGAGGCAAACTTTAATGTGGGGCTTTTGCTGTAGTCTGTCTTGGTGTCTGCACTGTGAGCCCCCGCTTGTATAATATAGTATGTCGCTCTCAGAGCACAGCGTGGGCAATAAACATGTTTCCTTCAAGGGATACGCCGAATTTTGTTTACCAAGAATTCCCATTTCTGTTTCCTGCCCTCAAATGTATTTTGTATACATCAGAAGGACAGAGATAAGAGTTTACAGAAGATTAAACAGGCACAAACACATTAAGAGAGACAGTAAGAGATGCAAATTGTTAAACAGAAATATTAAAGTCCACTTTAGATGTCTTCAGGGCTTTTCAGTACCCAAGCTTAATAAAATTAACCAACTATTGCAGCTTAGCTCTTGTGCTTAGCATTACCGTCGGAAACAATCAATAGGAAATCCAGCCTTATATGGTATGGTTTAGGGTGCAAATTATAGGCTTTGCTCTGAAATGGAGAACAGTTCCCCAAGATTATTGTCAGCTGTGCAATTTCCAAAACATAACTTGCCTCAGTGCTCCTCACTGCATTCCTGTTCTTCCACCCTTTGAAAGTCCCCTTTGAAAGGAAGAGTAGATAATTTGAACCGTTGCTGCAGTCACAGATGTAAAAACAGACAATGCTTGTAAGGAAAGACAGGTCTTGAAAAGTGATCTGAACACCTGCTAGCCCAAAGATGAAATTAGCTTGATTTCTAAAGGGATGCAAATACATTTTGCTGTTTCATTTGAACATATGTTTATTCAGTGCCAACAGATATTCTCCGAATATAGTTTAACAAATATTGTTTATTAATTGAATATTGTGTTTGTAGTGTGCAATTTGAGCTTCACCCTGTAGTCCCCTTTCTTATGCTTAACACTTCAGAATGATTTCAGTATTTCCTGGGCTTTTAAGCAACTATAATATATTGATTACCCTGGAGTCCCTAGCTTTTCATCCCTCAGGGAGCCTAGGCATGTCTGACAGTGGTGGAAGGGGAGTAATATATTGGTGCTGTCTTTTTTGTATTCTGGATATATGCTAGATACTGACTGGGTGTCATATTATTTCAGATTCGTCCAATTTTTGTGATTTTATCACCTATATCGAATAGAACCCGGCGACTCCAATAAATTCAGGAGCCTGTTGTGCTAAGCGCTATACACACTCATAAAAAGACAGTTTCTGGTCTGTGGAGGTTGTGCTCTGATGAAACCCGACAAGAGGAGCAGCAAGGAAGCAGAGGAGAAAAAATAAGATAATCGTGACCCAAATACCTCGATATGCAGATTGTCTTCCTGCATCTTTTTCAAGTTCCGAATCCATTTTTTATATGACTAAACTATTATTAACATTAATCCCTGTTAGCAAAGAGGAGAGTGTCTCCAATGCCTTCTGCTGTATGTGCAACAATTAGTGTCACAGCAATTAGCGTCCTGCAGTCTGTGGCTTTTCGCTCTAGAATGGAGCATACAGCACAAGCTCTTCTGGGGAGAGCTGAGTAATGTGAGGTCACACGAGGAAAACTGTGTTGCTCCTGCGATTTATTAGCTTTCATATTAAGCTAGCTTCATCTTAAAATGCAGGCCTGAGCAAGTGGCTCCTTCGAGACCGTTTTGCCTCTTCTGTCCTGAATTCTGGTTGTATCAGCACATCTTCCTGACCTGTGGTCTCTGCAAGGGATGGTTGAACGACAACAGGATTTATTGAAACAAACTCCCATCAGCTCAGAAGAACCCTTGCTGCTGACAATGGCGTTGTAGGGCAGTCCACTCTTCAGCATTTCATTAGCCACTCAGGAGATACCATCTTCTTTTATCAATTTGTCTTACTCTGCCCAGTCACTTAAAATGCTTTCCATGCTCAGTAGCCAGGTTAGAAAGTTAACTGTAAAACTAAAGATTTGTGATCATGGTAGTTGATGCTGAGGAAAGACAGGGGCTGGTGCATATATGTGACCTTCTTCTGGGAGGAGCCAGGTGACAGCCTGACTGTCACTGGACATCTGTGCCTTATCAGTACACATCAGCAGACTGAGCAGACTTGCAGCTGGTGACCTTTAAGAAGCAATCTCTGAAGTGATATTTCCCTTGCAAACAGATCCTAAGCAATAGACCTGTCACCTGTGATACCGGTTGCAAAGCTGCATTGATATGATTTCAGGCCTTCTCAGGCTTTACATAACATCCCCAATTCATCACTTCTTTTTAAGAAAAGCTTAGCACAGTTCCTATGCCAAGTGAAGCTGAGTTCTGTATTAATTGAGAGCATGAAATATATCTCACCTACAGAAAGAGAAGTTTCTGCAAATAAATATTCAAGTCAGTAAGAATGCAGTCATGGGGGAAAGCTCCAAACACGGTTTCTACTGCTGTGGGTCCTTTACCAGCAGAAAGAATGATTCTAAAAATCTATTTAAAATTAACAAAAAGAATCATTAAGCAGAGTAAGATTTTAAAAAATGCACTTTCAAGCTGAAAAACTGCCTCATTTAGTTTAATGAGTGAGCAAATCCTTCGGCCCTAAAGAAAAACAAATTGAAACAAAATGGCTCCAGCACTGACTTGCATAATGATGGACAGAGCACGCGTCCCAGAATGTAATGATCCCATTTTTCCAACGGGGCTTCAGAAAATAGTGTTTATTGTAACGGAAGGCTCCAGCCAGGGCAGTGGTTCCAGACAGAGGAAGAAAAGGTGTGGTAACAATATGAATATGGAGTGGAAGAAGAGGAGGAGAACAGTTGGAAAAGTTTAAGGTCACAAGCACTGGAGAAGGGAATAGTAATAATGCTCACAGAAGTAGAGTGAGAGACAAGGTAAAGGAAGTATTCAAAGGAAAACAAATGTGAGAGGAAGGATGAGTGAGGGGGAGTCCGGAGGAGATTCCAAAGCACAGTCAGCTAACGGTGTCCAGAATGAACAATCAATCCTTGGTGGGACACGTAACCCTCATGCGATCCCTCGTCACTCCTGAAAGATTCTGTCTCCTCTTTCCATAACAGCACAAGCATGTTTTGAGAGAAAAGGAACTGGCGCTGAATGTTGCCCTGCAGCAAAATCACTTGTCCACCTTTTAGGTACAATCTGGAGAGCTGAAGATCCTTAATGAATGACCCGCTTTGTGCAGGAGGTAGTGGGATCATGTTCCCTAGCACACCCGTCAGCTGGCCCAAGTTAAGTATTGCTTGCAGCGTAAGTGATTTAAAGCTAGATTACTAGCCTTTAGAACAGCATAAAAAAAGTTTACCTGTTTTCATTCATGCAAGCTAAAGATTCAGGTAGTGCACAGGAGTGATGTAGGAGCTACATGCATACTCATCAAAACTTTGTGGTCCCCAGTGGAAAGAGGCTGTGCACTCTCTGTTCTGCATGCAGCCTGGTTCCTCCATGATCCCTCATCCATTCCCTTTCATCTGTCATTGTGCATGGGAAGCAGGGAGGCTCTTTGCTGCTCTGTCTGTGGCTTCTGTCATTTTTTTCATTATTGCACACTGCCAAATGTTGTCTCTCCCCACACCTCTCTTTCTCCTGTCTCCCTTTGGAATTCCTGCTGAAAGATGAAAGCAAAATCATCTTTCTCGGTCACTGAAAAGGCAGAAGGTTCATTCTGACATGTGCATGGCCCGTGGAGAGACAGAGATCGCACTGGGGTTGAAGAGCAGAATATTTGAATGGAGAGAAGCCATCTGTTTTTCTGGCTAGAGCACAGCTTACATTCTCACAGGCCCTGGGAGGTGTACTCACTGAAAGAGCACCTCTACTCCTGTCTTCCTGAGCCTCCACCCTGCCAGCTGAATGCATTTGTGATCCAGTCCAGTATGATATTAACAGGCAACACATCAACTTTGTCTTACAGATAAAAACGCACAGATCAGTGTTTCATCCTCCTGCAAATCTCCACTGACCGTAAAACCGTCCTGCCCTCTAGCTAAAGCCTTTCCTGGGAAGGCAGGCACACGTCAGTGTCTGTCGCTGTGTTTGTACTGTATGCAACATTCAGAGCTAGCCCTTTCTTTCCAGAGTCTAGTTTCCGAGGCAGAGTCTCCTTCAAAGTAACTCAGACAGGAGTATGGGCTGTGGGAACAGGCCGATGTTGGCATTCAGTATTAGAGCCCCTGGAAGAAATGATAGGCGTTTTAGCTGTCTAATGGCAGTGCTGTGAATTGCAAGGAATGCTGCTGCCTCTTGAAACAGCAGTCTTTCTGGCAGCTTCACAAATTACCAAAATTTTGAGTGAGGAATTTTCTTTGCATCTGGTCCAAAATGAGACCTGCATGTCCCCTTTCATGCACGATCCCCAACACTCTGAGCAAGAGCTGTGTTGATGAAGAACTTATTAAGAAATGCAGTCTCTAACATTACCTTTGCAATCTGACCTTGTTGTTTTCTTCTTCGGGGTGTGTGTGTGTCTGCGTGTGTGTCTGCCTTGTTTGTGTTTTCAGTAATTGTTTGATAACTTGTACTCTCCATGTTTAAATATATTAACACTGTGTTGCAACAGAGAGGACTGAAATGCTACTACTGTTGCCCTGATTTTGTGAAGCACCTGAACATAGTAGATTTAGTAGTTTTAGCTTTTCAGCAATCTTCTGCCACTAGGAGCTACAGTGGTACTGGAGAGCGATGTGTACTCTTTGGCTCCAGAGTTAAGGAAATTGCCAGAGTTCTCATGTTGCTATTCTGGATCCCTCATGCCTCTCCCCGCAAACTGCCATCCTAAACCTGGTTCAAAGCTGAGGTCCGTTCTGACATTCTATGGTTGTTAAAGATAGCAGGTCTCTTTTCGTAAAAGCTGAGCTGTCTAAGCCTAGCCCCCTGGCTGGATTCCAGCACGTGCAATTCAGTTCTGACAACATGCATCTTCTCCATTTCGGCTGAATTCTCTCGTCTTTGCTTCCTTTCTTATATTTTTATTTAACATTGTTATGTCTGTTCCCTCCCATATCTGGGCGTTTGGTTCAGAGGTCACTGGGATTTAAGGTTTAAAAATTGTTTTGTTTTTCATTTACTGATTGCATTCAGTGCAGTTCTAGGAATACTGTCATCTGAGTGTGTCTTTAGAAGGCCATTACATTTATTTTATTATGGTCAGTTCTTAGTTACTCTAGTGCTGTTACTGTGAGTCCCAGAAAACACTGATATCCCAAAGATTTGCTGCAGCATTATGGAGAGCAAAAGACCCCTGCTTTGTACAACCCTACCATACCTGTCCCAGGAGTTCAGCTGCTATGTGAATTATTAGTGCCCCACAGGGCGATCCCGGGTGAGCAGCAAGCACTGACCTCCTGAAAAAAAAGGATTGCTGGCAACTAGGGTAGCAGTGTGAAACACAAAGAGGAGAAAGGGATTATGTAAGCACTGACTACAGATAATTGAATGGAGTCTGTTTCAGCGTAGAATAAGAACTGAGTGGTTCTACAGGAGTTTTTCCTGTTTCCTTAGCTGATATATGAGTTCGTTTCAGTTATTCTGCATTCACAGTCCTGGTTCCCATTTAAAGAGTCAGAAATTCTGTCTAATATCTTTACTATTTGGGAAATCAAAGGTTTATCGCTCTCCTTGAAAATAAGGATTAATGCAGTTGCTTCTACAGTGACAATTAAATCCTCTGTTTAATTCTGGGAGCCAGCTGGAGATGTATGTGACTGAGACTTTAGATGTACTCATCTTAATGCCTCTGTCTCAGTTGCTGTTGGTGTTTTCCCTCTCTCTGGTGTCTTGTATCCCTGGCCAGTTGCTTCCAAGCACATTAGAAAGCCTCACTTTCTAACTTCAGACATTCGTGGCCTTCTCATTCAATTGCTCTCTTTGATCTCAAAATAACATAGACCAAAACCTCCTTGCATTCAGTTGTCTATACATCATGAAGCCCAGGGTGACCTGATCCTTACATATGGAAGGGAACAATTATAAGCTGGTTTAAAACTGCCCAGCTGAGCAGAAAATGGATGCTGGTTGTTAGAGGGTTCCTGCACCTTCTAGCAAATCAGACTGCGTGGACTGGGGTACCAGTTAAGAAGAAGAGTTGTCTGTTAGTCTAAGTTTTGAGATGTTGGCTCATGCTTCTCTAAAGCCTCCTGTTCTACACCCAGCCTTATCCATTTGCCACTTCAGGCTGGTATTCTCGTATCCCCCCCTTTACTTGTGCTGTTAGTCTCTTTAAGCCTTCAGGAAAGCCAGTGGCCTGTAACCACTGTGGGGAGTGCGAGTAAAATATTTGGGTTTCTTCTGTTAGTGCCAATTTGGTCTTCTTGCTTGTGCTACCACTGGAGCACCTTTTCAGCTTCTTGCCACAGACACAGACCAAGTACAAGCAAGCAAAGTATCATATCCTGTAAGTAAAGTTTGATTCAGACTGCTGCCTCTGATTCATAATCAAGCTTATCTGTGTCCACCCAACTAGAGTAGCTTCTTGTATGTGTGTTCTTATCAAATGCAAGGTAATTTGATTAATTTCAGTTTACAGTGAAAGAGGATTAGTTGGTTTGCATTACCTCGCATTTCCCAGTGATAAGCACAAACCACAGCTCAGCAGATACTGCACAAGTGTCCAAGCCATAGTACCTTGTGAGCTGGTAACATGATATGGTGGCAGATCTTGAAACTTTAAAATAACTGTGTGAGTTTAGCAAACGGGTGAGGAGGTGTTTCTTTGTTTCTTAGTTAACCTCTGTTTAAAACTTAGTGAACCTTTTCTGACTGTAGTTTTGAAAAGCCTTGCAGACTCAACCATCTGTAATTGTATTCAGAAATACTGTAATGATGACAGCCAATTGCTTGGACAGCATGGTTTTCCTATGGTTGCTTGCTCTTCGTTCAAAGTTCCAGGGTGATCCGTGAGCATCAGTGCAGAAGTCTGATCAGTCCAATTTTCCTAAGAATCCATCCAGGATTTTCTGGACAGAACCTAATGCCCTTTATTTAGGGCTTTGTGTAGCAATAGAAAAATGAAAAAAGGCTAGTCTCAAGATATTCTCTGGCAGGCAGTTAAATTATACTAACCTGCGTTGTCAACACACGTCATGCAGCAGGAGAAGTTAGCGCTCTCTAATCACTTTACTTGCGTTCAGTCTTCTACTTTTCACTTAGACTTGACTCATTGGAGTACTTGCCAGCTGGCCTAGCTAGCTTGTCATGTTATCTGTTGTGTCGCTTTGACCACTCTGACTCCCTTGCATGAATAACAACCATTTAATTAGGATATTATGGGAAGCTGGACCTGGCTGCAGGTCTCTGTTAAAAGCGTCACCACCTGTTCTTGAGATGAACAGCTACATTGCCTTATTTCCAAAAAGCTCATGTAACAGGAGCTAACTTTTCAAATGAGATTATTATTTTTTGGTGAAGAAAACAACTTTTTCTTCCTCTCCCTCCCTCCCAGGAGATCTGGTATTAAAATATTCAGCTGTCTCATTTCTTAACATGTAATTTGTCAGGAAGTGAGTTTCCATTAAATTCTTGATAATTAGCATACTTGGACTTTGATAGACATTTTTCCTTTTTGCAACAATATTTTTTTCCTTAGGCTCATTATCTGCATGCAAGATCAGTCAGCTAGATCTCTGTCTATCAGACATCTTTTTCTTAGTTCATTTTTCACCACTTTGAGACCAGTAAGTGTTGCAATGAATTACTGCACTGGATCTCAAATTTTAAATGGATCATGGGTGAAATGAGTTAGGAAGGCTCTGGCTAGAACATGCTAAATACTTCTACCTTTCATGCTACCTGTTTTAAAATTATGCTTTTCCCTGTTTCCTGTGCTAAAAAAGGGAGAGCGGGTGTTCAGGCCTGGATATGCTGCTGGTCAGCAGTGGGGTGTGCTGGAGGTGGTATTTAGAGAGCCCTAGACCATTAAAACAGGAAATACCCTACAAAGCTGCCGGTAGGACTTAAGGCCACCTATCTATGAACTTTATGCCTAGCTCTAGCTGGGTTTATCGAGTTTGTCACTATCACAGGCACTGGATTCAACTAATTTTTTTTATTATTCATCGCAATGCGTTCTTTGAATAAATGGAGTTTTCCGTTGCTGTTGCAGCTGCTTCCTCAAAGGAGCTGGATATAAATGTACAGCCTCTTTTTCTGAACATGCTGCCTAAGAAGCACATGGACATGGCTGTATTAACATAAAGATCACTTCATGTTTATTGCTGATCCACTGGCCTTTTCTCCCATGGGGGCCTGTTGTGAAAGCTTTTGAAAGTGCAAACACCGCTGCAAATTCTCAAGTAGTTCTGTCCAGCAGCTTGTCAAGATGTCAAAGGAGGAGACAACTGAGGCAAAAATCCAAGGCTTTCCCCCAGTGTCATCCATGGTAATGTCTAGTAAGTTTTACCCCAGGGTAATGCTGAAATAGAGGATATATTAAATATGAGGTAGGAAAAATAGTGAGGAGGTAGCTAATCCCACTCAGCCATGGGCTAGAGAGAGCTTTCTGCTATGCGTAGGGTATGAATCAATCACAGCTGGCCGCAATGGGCCATCCAGTCACATTAACTTCAAAGGGGTTCTTAGCAGTTTATGGTTCTCTCAGGCATGCTAATACCTTCCAGGAGCAGAAAGAAGAGGAAAGGATACTCAGAGGGGGCCAACTGGGTTGCCCATTTGACAGTTAGTGAGAGGAGATTAAGGGAAAAGTGAGAATTGCCATGGTTCTACATAAGTATATCCCTCAGTGAAGGAGCGTGGAGGCTCTGGGGTGCTCTCACAGTAAGGCTGGAAACATGGACCGCAAATGACATTAAAAGCTCTGCTAAAAGTCAAATTTTATCAGACTCTTCCGTGCATGTGTGCTGTGGTCACAGTGCCTGGTGTAAGATACTGTGTAGCTCCCACTTTGAAACCAGGACAGAGAAATGGCATATGGAAAGCAAGGGAGACTCTGCCTGGCCTGCTTTACATCCCTTCGATCTGGACTGCAGATGGAAGAATGAGCCAGCTCTTTGGACTTTCCTGGCCCCAAGCAGCACGTCTGTTGATGGGCCTCAGGTCCCCTATTTGCAACTGATCTGAATCTTGTGCACTTCAAAGGTACCGCTGCAAAAGATAATCCCTTGCTATGCCTCAGCCCATGGCTGCTGGCAGGCTCACTTTAAAAGAGATAGAGCAAACTTTGCAAATAATACTGGTGGATTTTGGTTCCTGTCCCTCTTTCACATACCCAAGCCTTGCTCCTACCACTGCCTAGTTAGTGAAATGTATGTTAAGAGAAGGAAAGCATATGAAAATCAATCTAGAAGTTGCCTATAAACTAAAGAACAAAGGGTCGCACTGTGACCTGTCCGTAATTCCAGTATTCCCCGCCTTTGGGAAGCTTCATTCTTCAGTACCGGCTGTTGGGGGAACAGGGCAAGGAACAGACCACAGATTAACAGGTCATGAGCGTTTGCTGCTGGATTACTCTCTTCAAATACAAATACTGGTGTAGGACCGTGTCTGAGGCGATCAGACTTCTGGTTCAGGTAGGTGAGTTGCATAAAAGCATGGGGCTGAAAGGTTAGCTGAGGACAAGAGCAAGCTGCTTTCTCTGTTGAGGTGGCTGGATGCCACTGGACGTAGGCGTGAGGTCGCAGGCAATTTACTTGCAAGCACGCTGCAGAGGGGAGCTGGCACACAGCTGCTAGCTAATCAAAGGCAAGGCTGTTCCTTTCTCTCCTTCAGGAGGGGACCCTGTCCTGGTTTCTAAGCTGCTGCAAGCCGAGTGGCTGCTTTTAACAGACAGAAAATGGTTCTGGGCAATTGAATTAGGATTGCGTTATTAGTCCATCTGTGCAATATGCTGTGTTTATTGACAGTCTGGTTAGAGTGGCCGGAGCTTGTTAAAGGTAAAGTGTTTCCTACTGTTGGATTTTGGGAGTTCTCCACCTGTTAACAGGAAGCACTGCTGGAGAAAGGGCTCTCTTTAGGCTAGAGAGGCACCCCGTATGGACCGTCTGGACACTGGAAGCTTCTTCGTTGTTATTTGTTCTGACTTTCTGGGGGGGGCTGAGGTGTGTGGGAGAGGATCGTCAGAGAGTGGGATTTGGTTGTGCAGTTTGGTGTGAGACGTGCACGCTCCCCTTCACCCGCCCATGGCAGCAGACAGCTGTTGGGTGGTGGCTCCGGGGAGGGACTCTCTTTCTCTCACGTTTCTAAGGGTTGCCTGGTAGGATCTGATGTGCGGCAACCATAAGCCGAAGGCAGTCTGGGAATGTCATTCTGTCTGTGGGGTATCTTTGTGAATGACGCGCATGCATCAGAGGGAAGTGTGTGTGCTGCCGTGCTGCATCAGAAGGGCTGTGCGTGACCTTTTGCAGCAGGTTTTCTGCGTGTGCTGTAGGCATCAAGCTCTTGCCTGTGACAGTAGCCTTACTGTGGTATTTGAGATGGAAAGCTTATCTTTGAGGACGATCGCTAAGAGACTGGGGAGCAAATACAGCGATTGCTTATGCGACGAGTACATGGCTTTTTGAAGACAGCAGGTGCATTCTGTTGTCTGGGGAACAGAAAAATGGTTGGAATCATAACTCTTTACCAAAACCATGATTATCCTTTAGTCTTATGTCTTCCCTAGAATCCCTTATTTTAGAGCATGGCTATCAGCGCACTCACATTCTCCTTGCCAGCATCAGATATTTATTTTTGTATATCAGGGCTATGTGTAGTGGTCTAATCGTGTGCCTGTCAGTAATTTTGATGTGTTGTTTTCAGCGTTGGGTCCCATTAAATGAGCTTGATTGCTGCACATTACGAGACAACATAGGATGTCTTTATTTTTCTTTGCTAGCTGTATCTTTGTTTTTAGTGAAGACACCTTGCAGAGAGAAGCAGCAGCGATGGTATAAGAGGGTGTGGGACTTACTTAGGAGAATAAGTGTTGAAAAGCCAGATATGTATAACTTGACTATAAAGCAATTTATAAGACACTGTTACTGTTTTCAGAGCCTGGTAGTAACAGGGAGAGATGGTTTAGAATGGTCTAAAGGAGGTTCGATTTAGGAAAAGGATCAAGTATCAGAATTCTTTGTGACAGGGATGTATAAAGCCATCACCCTGAATAAAAAGTGGCTCTATCCCTTTACTTGTACAAAATACAAAGTAGGATTAATATGTGAAACAGCACTGCATAACACAGAGGTGTGTTTAACCCTTGTAGATTTTATATCATTAGTGAACCAGAGTTGTGAAGCAATTCCGGTTGCTTGAACTTCAAACTTAAAGGTCCTGTCTTGAGCATTGCAAGGATTCTTATTGCGGCTAGTTATTTTCAAAGGAATCAGAAGGAACTACACCTCAAACTCTCACCGGACCTCAGTCAGCAACTTGGAAAAGCCCAAATTTTAAGCAGTATAGTTTGTGCTGGCCCGAAGGGTGGTGTGAACCTTGAAATGCTGCTATCTGCAGTTACCTGGCAGTGGCCAGAGGCAACACAGCATGGAAAGAGGAGAACAATAAAGTTGCATAAAAATTTGCTATTTTTGAGAGCATGTGCATTGCCATAATATGCCAGTCTTGCACAGGAGCTCTCTTCATTGACAGCTGAGAAACTCTAAAATTCAGTCCATATGAAAATGAACAACACCGGCTAGAGACAGCCTGCATTTCTAGAGATCAAACCTCAAAAAGCCAAAGATCACATAAAATGTCTGCATCATATATTCATGCTCCCCATCTGGAAGAAGGAAGAGTTTAAAAAAAGAAAGCTAGACTAGGAAATCCAATCCATCCAGTTACTACAGAGAGAGAAGACTGTAGAATATCATTGCACTTTGAAATTGGTATTCTCATAGACCCTGATGTATTTGTGATGATTTGCAAGTAACCTGACAGTGCATGAAATAATTGTCTTTGTAGATACAAAACAACATTGACATCCACTTTGAAATTTAAATGACAGAAACACAGTAGAGTTCTTTTAGATGCATAACCTTGGTGCACTGACTTACTTATTTTTTCTTTATAATAGGTTAATTACTTGAACAGGTATTAGTTAAAGAGGTTTCCATTTTGCTACAAAGCAGTAAGGCCCGTGTAAAACTCTGTGTTCTTGAACAGTTACAGTAAAATGCTTCCCAGTCTGTGTATAAAATATGACCTAAAAACAAAGTGATTTAATTGCCTGGGTGTAAATAATTGCTCTCCAGGAAATGCTTTGTTTGGCCTGTCCTGTTGCCACTGTGAAATGCAAATCACAAAGCAAATAGCAATAAAGAATAGTCTCATTTGGTTATTTGCTGGTCTGGTGTCACTGATGCACATCCAGCAGCTTTGATAGCCAGTCGGAAAGCTCCATTTGTGTCCAGTGTCTTTAATGCCATTTCCTAGCAATAAACAGTTGTATTTGAGGAGAAACGTTCATTGAATGGTTTTGTCCTTTTCAGCATCTCAGTTTTGCTATTGTGTGGTATCTGCAGATGAGCAGGGAGTTACTCAATATTTATAGGTTTATTTTATCAGGTAAAATGTTTGTTAAAGAGAGTTCCCTAACATATGATAAAATCTTTATTCAAAGCTATGAAGTGATGATAGAATTTGATGATCCTTCTAACACATTCAGTAGGAAACCATTTTACCTCTCCAATGAAGACTATTGCTGCCCTAATTGTGAATTGTTATACTCTAAATAGTAGAACTTAATCTCGTCTAATCTCGGTATCAATACGTGCTTTATCAGTCTTGTCAGATGGCATTCATGAGGGGGGCATTCAATTTCATGCCATTTTAAGCAATTTCACTGGCAAAGCACAGAGATTCACAATGTGTTTAAATGGAAAATGGAAATTCTCAGTAAAAACTTGTTAAAATCTCATTTGAGTTAGCACATAGTCCTCTGTGGGACATGCCTCTCTGTATAATTCTAGCCCTTTCTCTAGCAGCATCCTTCAGCTCTGTTCTCAGAATTGCTTTGTAGAAGAACATTGGTTTTAGTTTTATGTTCAACATCCCAGTTGCTGGATTCAGTAATGGAAGTAAATTCACGGTATAAAATACACAGAATGGAGAATGTCAAGACAAACTCAGCTGCCTGGTGAGCTCTAGTTGTTAGCCAGAGCTAATGAAGAATGTGCTATGTTGTAGGTACTTTAAAATCTGTTATTTTCCAGAAATTCAACACAACAGTTGCACAGTCAGTATAATCTTTGGTAGAGGGGGAGGACTGGTTACATTGCCATCTGTGGCTTTACTTGGGTCAGGATGTGCACTGAATCCAAGTGCTGTCTGGGGAAAACATTTTCAAGTCCTGACAGCAGTATATGTGTGAGCACATGTGCAATGAAATAAATTTGCTCTTATGCTATAAAATGTGGCAAGTTACCACTGTAGCCTGGAAGAATGTGCTCCGGTAGGAGATTGAGCAGTATAGAGAGACTTTTTCATATGATCCCAAATTAAAGTAATCCGCATGTTCTCCTTTCATTCTTGAGACAGTTTGACCAAGGTTGTGGCAGACCTACTGCCCTGCTGGTGTTTTCCACAATACAGATGTGAGGATTGCGTATGAGCCAGGAAGGAATATTTGTTTACAAGGAATACTTACTTTCTCTCTCTTCCTTCTTTTTCTTTCTCCACCTGCAGCACAAGCGAATAAATCGATAATAAGTGAAAAAATACCACTTAGGTTTATTGTTTAATTCCCTCACTGCTTGATTTCTAGAGAACATAGGTCTTGTTTAAAGCAGTCCCCAAGCAACAATCTGTCTGTAATTCATGCTCCCTTTTCTTTCCAAGACATCATAGGAAGCCCCAGGTCTTCACAGAGATGAGTCTTTCCGAGGTTGAGAATATATCCTTGTTACCCTTAAGCGTAATCAGAATGTTTTCTCTTCCTGGACAATATACACGTAATGGGAACGTGAATTCCAACAAAATCACATTTGGCCTGAAATAGGTCTTTCGGGCCAGATTTTTCAAAAGTTCTTAGCATTAGGGTAATACTTGGCTCCTATTGAGAATCTGGCTGTCTCTTTCTGTGGGAAATAAATTATTTTGAAAATCTGGCCCCTATTTGTGCTTGGTGAGCACTTCTGAAAATATGGCACTTTCTGTCTAAACCTGGCAGGCAGAACATGCTTCAGACATTGCTGTGCAGACATCTCATTTCATGTCTTACTGCAGAAATCACTGAAATCAGGAGAGACAGGAATGCAGCTGGCAATTTATGCTAGCCAGTCTTTTTAGCTGTCTGGACCTTGATGAAAGCACCACCTCAATTTGATAATACTAACAGCTAAGCCTGGTTTCATTTTTGCTTCCACAGAATTTTGTGTAAAAGAGATCAGAAAAAAAGCTGGAATCATAACTAAGAACTAAAAGAGGAAGTCAGAGCAGGAAATGGACTTGTCATGTCCCATCATTTGCAAGTGCATCTTAGTCTTCAGTTGTTCTACACTTTATATTCTTTTTCCATTTGTCCATTCTTTTTCCAAGGCTGATAACCAAGAATAGCCTTGCCTGTGATATCCCTGTCTGTGCCAGCTGTGCACTGTTTCTGAGCAGATACTGCCCTTTGCAGCATGTTGTCATACTGTGCAACTTTCATGATGGGCAACTACCCACCAAAGGCTACATGTACAGCACCAAAATTTATTACATCGGTGACCTCGCTTAATTCTCCAGGGATGGAAGGTTAGCGCACTAATTTGTGATAACAATTTACCTTCTGCATTGGTACTATTTCAAAATACCTTTTGCATTTCAGGGAATGTCTTGAATTCAATACATTTAAATAATTTTATATGATTTTAGGTTCTATAAGGTAAATTTGTTGCCAGGATAAAATGTGTTCAAGTACTTCAGAAAGAAGGGTTTGTTTGAGCTGGTGTTCATTTTGGGAAGATTAATGAGGCCACTGATCCCATTAATTTGTTATTGAACCTTAACTTCCTATAATGGGTCAGACATCCCTACTTTCAGCCTCAGGACAAGTTTACTCAGTGAGCAAATTCTCATCTTGTTGTATAATATCTTTCTCCAGGAAAGTTCCATTCATCTTTAGCATCTGGTTTTAATAGGGCCCCTGTTTTATATCCAGTCCTACATCTGTGTAACTTGAGCTGTAGAGGCAGGTTACACAACTTAGGCAGGGTCCCACGGCACATCTTGAGACCTGATAGCTCCCCAGTTCTCAGTACTGTAATGTAAGCGTGAGGAGACCTGTGTTTGTTGAGTCATATGTAATACCATTTTCAGTCTGAATCCACCTTGAGTCACAGCTTTTCTAGTGCATATGTACACATAGACACACACATGAAATGTTTTAGAGTACTCAAAACACTCTAACCTGCCTTCACTTAAGACAGACTCAAAGAGAGTTACCACTACTCTAAAAGTTTTTGTGTGGTCTAAAGCACAAAAACTCAAGCTCAGTCTGTAGCATGCATGGAGGTGTAATTTAGTTCAGCCTACTGTGAAAATGAGTTAAGCTGTGTTTGTTACAGTTAAAGCAGCTGTGCTGACATTAGTGTCTCATTAAGCTGTACTGACATAATTGGGAGTATGAGCCTTTAAGCATGTGATTCTGGCAAAACTCTCATTGGTCATGTGAGGTATTTCTGTTCAAGTATTATTGTAATAGAACTGTTTGCTTTTCAGTAATGCATTTGTTCACCTTCCTGGTTTCTCTATCCTTCTGCAACAAACAGAGCCTGCATGTCTTCCTTTGTAAGAGAAGCTCTTCAGAAAGACCTCCTCAGACAGCCCTGAAAAGTACTGCATGCTGTAACTGTGCCACATCAATCAGGGTGGCTTTTCATCAGATATCCGCTGTTGCCATCGGCAGTTATTTTGTCTGTACGCCTTTTCCAATCATTAGGGTGGCAGTCAGACCCCTTGTGAGATGGACAGTACAGTTACGCTTTTCCATGTCTGGTTAGAGTATTCCGAAGCCTGAGTACGTTGTCTCATTGTCTGTGCCACAATGGAGAGAGCATCAAAGTTAAGGGTGAGGGGGAAGGGAGGAAGTGAATGAGGAAATAAATAGACTTTTTCCTTTTGAAAGTGTTCTGACAATTCATCTTTCATCTCCAGGCAAATAATGTCCTTTGACATTTTTTTCACCTTCAGGAACTCACAGGTGTTGAGTGGTGAGCCTGGTTTCAGTCCATTAAGCGCCTGCAGGAAGCTGCCGTCTTGTCTGAGCTCTCATCTTTTTGTCCTTTCTGAAGGTGCAGAGATTTTCTGCACCATGCTGCCCAAAGCTGAGGTGCAGTCCTACAAAAGCAGGTGTTGTGTGACAGTCAAGGTGCAACATACCACCTCCCAGTGATCTGGTTTTCCAGGTTTTCTAGGGAAAAACAAAAAGTGCCTTCATTTGCATTCCCCTGTATATTTGTAACCCCTTTACCAGACCTTTTGCACGTACCATCTGTACAACCTACCAGCTTACTGTGTCCCCTTGATACTCTTCTTGTCTTCCATGCCCTGAAGGCATGTGATGTTGTAATTGTATTCAACAGCTCATGCTCTCTTCTGTGCTCTGTGGTTTGTTAAACTGCTGCTGTCCCATCACACAAGATGCCTTCTGTCTTGACTCTCTTCATGTCAGACTTAAACATTATCTGCTATGTGGGAAACATTGCCATTCTTATCTGGTTGTTTGGGCTGGTCTTTTGCCATACTATTTGCACTTCTAAAGGACCAGAATTTCTTTTAGCTTCTTGTTCTAAAAAAATTCTTTCTAGCAGTCTCTAAGTTCATGTTTTCCAGTGGGACTTTTCTATTAAGGGATGTTATTTATATACAAATATATATTAAGCATGAGAAGGATGTACCTTGCTGAAAGTGTATTGACTATAACTTAAAAGGTTTTGTTTTAAGGCTTCTATTTTAGTTTCTGTATGCTTTTTATCTCTTACGTTACATGGAACAGTTTCCTCTGATGCCCTCTGCTTTGGGGAAAATTTGTCATTGAACTTTTGGGTTCCAACCTTCTCCTGTGTCTTTTATCCTGTATCTTGTAATTTTAAAGGATTTCATTAGCCACTTATGAATATTGCTTTAGCTAGGAGCTACTCTACTTCATAAGCCTTTGTAAAATCTTTTAAAGCCTAGTCTTTCTTATGCTGGCTCTTAAAAGGCTCCATTTGGCACTTGAACCAAAAATATTGGTCTTGTTTAAGTCTGCATCTTCCCTTCAACTCTTTGGATGAGAAGTACTTTTAGGATTTTTCCAGGATTCATGTATCTTTCTTTTATTAGCACTTTACAAGGCTCTTTCACTCACACCTACAGTTTTGGAGTTCTCTCTCTTGCCCTTCTTCCCCAAGGAATTCTTGCCGCACACCCTGTGTCCTGGTGTCTCTGGAGTCTGGGCAAAAAAGAGAAGATGCTCCCAGCTGGGAGCCTGTTCTTCACATTGTCTGTGTTTCTTCTCCCTTTTAGCTGGGATCTCCATTTCCTAAGCAAATGTGGTTGCAGGACCAAATTTTTCTAGTGTCTTTGATTTCAATTTAGGATCCTGCGTTCTTGTGTAACTTCCTAGAACAGCTCATCTTCTCCAGAAGCTGTGCTGCTTTTGCTAATACTACTTAACTGCAGGTAAATAATGATCTTCTGGGCACTGTGCTTCTTATTAAATATTTATATTACGGTAGCACATAAAGGCTGTAATTGGGATCTAATTGTGCTGATTTATTCAGACAAGTTCTGAGACCTTTGGTGCTACTAACTCTATAGCTAGCAACCCTCCTACACGTCCTTGTCCTTCACTGTCATTTTCCTTGGTCAGGTCAGCACATGATTCCCTGATGTGGAAATGGAATGGCCAAAAACCACAGTGTGCCGACAGCTCTGTGCAGTTGTTCTCCATTCATCCCTTCTGTGATTTATTCTTGGATTATACAAAAAGAAGGGGACAGGCCAGTCGCTCTTCTGAATTCCTCTGTAAATTTTTGCCCTCGTCAGTGTATCTCTTATATTTCTGTTGATTATAAAGATTGTCAGGCAGCCCAGGTGAGCAACTGATTTCTTCCCTTGCACACAATGCAAATTGCTTCTCAGCGTAAACTACATAGCTCAGCTGCTGTCACTGCCTTATACATGTTGAAGAATCTGAATACCTTTCCCACTTAAAAAAAATTAATCTTCTTTAATCCTGGCAGCATTGTAAGGTCCAAAGATGTTTTACATTATGTACGGGTAGGATTATGGCTTATTTGTTAGGAGACAGGAAAGATTGATTTTTTTTTTTTTTCCGTTGCATCCCTGGTAGTTTTTTCTTTGCTGCAGTCCTGGTTGATGCTTTTTCTTCTGCTCAGCCTTACTGCTGAAGGTGAAGATATAACCCTCAATATGAAAAGTAAATGCCTCAAGTTCTGCTGAAAGCAGCAAACTAGCACCACTGTTTCTCTGACAGAGATGTAGTCTTCCAAATGAAGCTGCGCAAGATGATCTGTCCTTACACCCTCCACTCTCCTGTCAGACACTGTATTATCATCTTAAGTTTTCATTGTTTTAATGGTAGCTCTGGTCTGGGAGAAAGAGAATTTCAGATCCACAGACAGACGCATGCTTATCAATAACCCCTTCCCACCTTAGGATTTCCTTAAACTCTTAAGTCTAGTTGTCAGTACAAATCTGTCATATCTTAGACAGCAAATCACTCTAAGGCAAAGCAGAAGAAATTCTCAGTGTGAAGTGCCTGTAAATCCTCCTTATACAGATAGGGATACTGCAAGATGTGCCTTGCTTCATCTCCCTAGATGATTGAGAATGGAGCTTTGTTGACAAGCCGTAGACCAGTTGTTTATTTTAAGAAAGTGGGACAGAATACAGTGGTATGTTACAGAGCAAAGCCATCTAGCAGAAGTAATGAAGTCAGTTTGGGTATAACACAGTTGTTTTTAACTTTGCCTTTTTTCTTTTTTTGTCTTAAGGGCTAAAAATTATTTGGCTCCCAGTCACAGCTCAGTAAGTTCCATTTGTAGAACATGATTGCTGAGATTTGAGATGGGACCAAGTCCAGGGAAAGTTTTAAGAGTTTAGGAAGTTTCTGTCTAGATTCTAAAACGAATGTGAAACTATTGGTATCAGGAAAAGGTGGAGCAGAGTATGGATTCTTCAAAATTTGAAAAAAAAACCCACAAATAGCAAGCCTGGTGCAACACTGAAGATCTCCACAATTTACATAACTGGTGTGGAAAGGGGAAATTACGAACATGAGAAAAGAGTAAGCAGTACAAAACTAAGACTTTCAGCAGTTCAGTCTGGGAAAACTTCTGATGTGATTTAGTGACTGGTAAGTAATCAACAAGGAAGACAGAGGGAAAGAAAGGCAATCTAAAAAAATCCCCAATAGCAAGCAAACAATAAAAACAGAAATCAGTAACTATATGGCCATGCAGAAGAGCATGATGACAGTCTCAGATGCCTGGAATGAGGATTCTCCATCTAGAAAGAGAATTTAATGAAATCTCTGACGTAACCAGACACTGAAATTGTAAATTGGGTACACTTAGATCAAGGCGTGGCCATAAATGTCTCCCTCGTGCTGAGTCTTGCTTTCTGCAGAGTGTGCAGAGTCCAGCTAGGTGACAGACAGGCACCTGCAGAATGAGGCGGAGGTCTGGTCCGGTCTGAGCGGGAGCACTTGTGCCCTCTCTTCTCAATGCCTGCAGATGGCTCTGTCTAGTGGTGTGGGGGATCCAAGCCTGATATGATGTAGTTCCTGGGATCCTGTTTTTAGACTGACTCTGCTGGGGTACCCCATAAAGCCACTATTCACATCCATGCTAACCCAACGTTCAAGTTTGCAGAAGCAAATGGGGCAGAGACTAGTTAGCCAAGCAATAGCCACAGATATGAAAGGTGGGAAGCCGGAGGAACATTCCTCTCCTTCCTAAAGAATTACTATTGGTCAGGTATGAGATAAGCTTGTGTTCTGGCTGCTATCAGGTTCATGTCCTCAAATACCTTGCTCCTGAAGACATTCATGCCAGCTTTGTGAAGTTAAAACAGTTCTGCTTTGTTACTGTGAACTGAAGTGCATTGTTCATCAAAAGAACTGGTCTAAAATGCACGGAGTGCTTTCCCTGCCAGTGGGTTTTTATCCTTGTTGTGCAGGAATCAAAGAATGAGATGATAATTCTGCCCTCCATGTGTCTCTGGTGAGACTGCCAAGAAAAAGGCACCCAATTAGCATCTGCAGCATTTAGATTTTTACTGTGTAGACTCTTGCCTAACGAGGAACCGGTCTGAATCTGTCCCCATTTCACAAAGAGCCCATTCCAGCAACCTAAAGCTGAGAAGTTTTATATCTACTTCCTCTCTTCCTGATCCCCCCAGTTCCCCTGTACACATCATTTCAAATAAAGAACCTGTTACGGTAGTAATGTGAATATGAGCCTGTGCGACAAGAATCCAGAGAGGCGAGACTGCCATGCCACTTAAAAAGGGGGAAGAAGGAAGTGTTGCTTCCCTGCCCCCCCATATCTTTTCTAGGCTGCCACCTTCTGTCCCCTGCGTACAGTATCTGCCATCTGCGTGAGTGTAATTTAGTGGCAATTAAGGAGTGAGTGGGAGCCATAAGCTCATTTCATTTAGAACCTGGAAATGGGCTCCTGGGAGTCCAGAGAGGGTACCGGCTGCTTTCGCAGCACAAAAGCTTCTCCACCCCACTGCTGTAATTCTAACCACCAAACTCCCGATCTCAAAATTCAATGCCAGCTCAGATTTACAGAGCATTAAGCGACTGAATTAAATCCTCAGCATTCAGTTGGCGTCAGCCTGACTGAGTAAAGGATTTCACGGGCTGGGGTGCTCTACAAGGCCATAATTTATAACATTATGCAGAAGCTGCTCCTCTGAGTTTTATTTTGACTTGCTGCAATTTCTTTTTATTAAGGCCCCAATAGTATTTGCTGTTTTTCTGTTTACTTTGATGTGGGAGTTTTAGATTAAATCTAAATAAATAAATGAGGTCTAAAATTAAATTAGGTTTCATTTGCATGAGTTGGGGAGTGAAGTGCATCTTTCTTTCACCATATGAAACCTAACAGACCCGTTAACCATCACAGAGCCCAAAGTTGCTCATGAGAAAAATGACATTTCCCTCTGCGTAGAAAATACTTAAAAGTCCCAAGAATAGATTTATAGGAATATTTTAACCTTTTCTTTGATCCTTGAAATGTCATTGTTCTGTAGGCTACATTGCAAAACGTGACCTTTTATGGGAACCATGGGATGGATTTGATCTTTGGAAGATGTTTTAGAGATAATGCACTACAGGGTGCAAAGAACGTTCACTCCCAAAAAGGACCTGAAAATGTTTTTGTCTGTGGATATTTGTTATTTGTGGTGTGTATTAAAGACAAAAGGATTGTGTATAGTGAGATTTGTACTCCAGAGATGGCAATGAAGAAAATAATAAGCAAACATTGCAACTTCTTTTGTTTTAATGTGCAACAGCTTTATTTTCATTATGTTTAAAAGAAAAAATTAAGTAGCAGAAATGGTTCACGTGGGAGTTGCTTGCAAATGAAGATGTTTGAAATGTAACAGCTTTTTATAAGCACTAGCTGTTTGCTTTTCAAACAGAGTACACCTTGACTTCCTGACTGGTAAAATACAAAGCTGAGCAGTTTAGGAAGAAAGAGGCATACTCAAAAGAGCTGACCCTTTTTGTGATCTGTGTTTTCTCCGGTAGTGTCCCCTTTCACTGTTCTGCAGCTTGTCTCTCTGGAGTCCTTTCTATAACAGTCCTTACACCAAGTGTTCTCCATGCCACCTACAGCATGAGTTCCCAGGCAAGAGATCTTGGTGTGAAAACACATGACCTGTTCTGACATGTTGATGATGACCACGGAAAGCTTGTGAAAGCAGCAGATGTGAGCCTGAGGGTCACAGCACTGTCTCTTTGCTTTGCTGGTAGCTGTTCTAAACCAGTTCTGAATGAAAGATGCCAGAGCACCAGTCACCAAAGTTTGTTAGGTTGTAGCTAATTCTGTAGTCTTGCATGTGCAGAGCAGCCTGTTGTTGTTGTTGGCATAACATAATGTTGGTATCCAACATAATGTTGGATTTTTCCCAGAATGCAAGAGGTGGAGTTTCTGCCACAGCAGAGCTTGCAGTCTGAGCACAGAGGAAACCTAATCAGTGATGATGCAGTAAGGAAAATAATAGATAGATTGGCTTGCTTCTTGTTGGTTATACAAGTTTAGGGAAAAGTAGTAGGTAAAAGCACAGAACAAATTCTGAGCCACATTGTTGTTCAAATGCTGCACAGCACTGGCTCTTTAGGCTTCTGGTTGCTAAACCTCCTGCCTTCCTGGGGAGACTATGGTGCATCCCAGTCACTCTGGAGCTTGGGAAGTGGACATAAAATCAAGCAGTTACAAGTACCAGAAGAAGTCAGACTACAGAAAACTGAGAATTAAGAAAGAGATACTGGCCTAGAGCCGGTGAGGTTCTAGATTGCAACCACTTGATTTGCAGAGACTGGGAACCATGACATGGCACAGACTGTCTTAAGGGCTGTTCAGGAAAGCCATGGCAATCTGGAGGACGTTGTCTTTATAGATATCAGGCCTGAAAGCATTTTATACGTACTTAATGTGCTGGAAAAAAAATTAGTGTCCAGGAGTCACTGGCCTTTTTCAGTGTGACGTGACTATTGGGAAGTGATGGTTGGTGACATTCAGAGTACAGGAGGTGAAATGAGCAAAATAAAGATACCCTAGTGGCAAGTTGCACATGTTGTACCTTATGTAAAAATACAGTAGGCAAGACCCAGTCAAAGAAGCTTTTCATGTGACTTATCTCCTCACTTTGCTAATGCGATTGAGCTGTTGCTCTGATGTATTGCATAGATGGCTGGCAATACTTGTTACGGACTTCTCCCTTACTGGACAGGCAGGGCTCGTGGGGGTTCTGCACAGGACAGATGCACTCTTTCTTACAGTGTCTTTTGTGCTATCATGTCTGCTTTCTGTGTGCTGCCAGAGATGAACTGAAAATCATAGGTGTGATAAGATGTTATGTGAACTTTTTTTTATTTTGATACTTGTTAACTATGGTGAGACTTGAGTAGTACATGGTCAACTGAAAAATACTGTGAACAGCTAAGAACAGCTTCCAGATAAGCATGGGATGTTCCATTTACCTTGCAGGGAGAAATGTGGTTATGTATAAATCCTCAGTTGTCAGGTAAGTCATCAGTAATACTGATGTGATGTGTAGTATCTATGTGCATCTTGCAACCTAGTAGAGGTCATAAGATTATCAGAAAATGGTTATAGGATATGTACATTCTATGCTATGTGACTTGTACAATGCTGTAAAATCAAAAAGAGGATTTTACTGTAGGTTATATTCTCTATGGAAGCATCCAAATCAGTGATAATCGAAGCATGTAGTAAGTCATAAGAAATCACTACATCAGAAAACCCTCTGAGAACCAAAGGTGCATTTGTCCATAAATGACTTTAGGGGCGTTTCCGTTGTCTTCCCCCACATGTCACTTAACTCTGGCTGTAGGTTAGTGTATTTGCTTATATTAAAGAATGGGAGAAGAATAGGAAAGGGATCATCAGATATCACTGATATCATCAGGTGCCTGTGCCCTGAAAGAAAACCCATTAATTTCTGGGCATTTAGTGAGATTGTACTCTTAAGTCATAGTTTTACTACATGGAAAACCATATCATGTCATGAATTCAGACCCTCTGCCCCAAAGTCTGCTCAGTGGTGAAGTGTTATCAGACTTGTCCTCTGCACCCTAATGTGAGAGGAAGCACTGGAAGGAATACAGAGCAGAAACTCAGAACTAAGTTTCAAGTAGATATTAATGCACTCTGTTATTTTCCTCATTTCCCTGAAAGACTGAGAGTCATCACACAAAGGAGGCATTCCCAAGAGCTATTCAAGGAGACGGTGGGAGCCTACAACATAGTTCCTTCAGAAGTACTGCATCTGTTTTTCATTTGTGTAAACCAAATAATTACCTTTGTTCTGCATAGAGTAAAGCTGATTTTTTTCTCTCCTTAAATCTCATTTAGTAGGCACTTTCAAGGTGATCCAAAGTACCAGGCATACCATTCTGCAAACCATAGTGAATCAGTCTGCAGTGGAGGCCAGACTTGCCTTTGGAGTGTGACATTTTTGAGGCTTTCATGTGTTAGTGTGTGTTCCCTACTCACTTTCTAGAGGAAGTTTAAAGTGATTCTTCTCTAATACAGCCCTCTAGCTTCTAGCAATCTGCAGTTCAGACATTTACTGTGTCAAAGATTACATCTGAACCATCATGTTTAATAGCCACTGATAGACCTGTCCTCCAAGAATTTATCTAATCACTTTTGGAAGCATTTGTACTTTTGACCTACAGAAAAGTCCATGACAGTCTAATTCAACAATTCAAGTATGTGTTGTGTGAAAAATTGTTCCTTTCATTTATTTTAAACCTGCTGTGTGATGATTTCACTGGCTGCCTGCTAGTTCCTGTGTTATCAAAAATAATGAATAAGCATTCCCTATTCCAATTCTATATACAATTCATGATTTTGTAGCTTTTTGTCATATTCCTCTTCAGTAATATCTTCTGCAAGCTGGAGAGACCTGAACTATTTATTTTTTTCTCATCTGGAAGCTGCTTTATCCTTCTCAACCAATAGCATCTCAACATTGTTGTCAACCCTTTTATTATTTTCTCTGGTTCTATTATGTCCTTTTCAAGGTGGAAAAAACAAAACTGCATGTAGTATTCTAGATGTGCATTGTCCACTGATTTATACAGTCGCATATTTAGGTCTTCTTAATTCCTTCTTGTTCATAGTTCCTTCATGATAGCTATACCCCTGGTTTAATTTCACAAAAGAAGAATACAGAGGGATGTAATTGAAAAGCAGTGCTCTAGCAGAATCCAGTGGAGTCAGGAGAAGCTGTGTTCCCGAGAACTGCAGGTCTGTAGCTCAAATCATGATTTATTATTTTCTTTGCTATGGTCTCCATCCATCACCCTTCACTTCACATTCTAATGCTCTTGTTTTTTCAGTGTCATGAATTGCTCATCTAGAAAACTTACTAATGGAAGATGTCAGAAATGTAGGTGTGTTCTCCTTCTCTGTTCCTTAGAGAAATTAACTGCTGGATACCTTGCATTTCTGAGCTGTTTGTTTTTACTGAGGATGCTGTACTTTCAAAGAGTTATTGTTTAATAGTACCAAGTTGCTCTAAGATAGAAGGCCAGATACTAGGATTTACTTCATCTTACAAGTTTCGTCTTTGATATGAATGCCTTCTGGATGACATACACCTTCCACAAATGATTCTCGAAAGGTTGTTGGCCTTTATAAGCTTGTAGTACATTTGTAAGTGCAGTGTTTCCCACTCAAAAGATAAAAATTGCTGAATATCTTGGTGGAATATTGTAGATCCAACCTGGTATTAATGAAGTGATTATGTGTGTCTGAAAAGCTTCTCTTGTCTGATTGGAGTGACAAGAATGATGCCAAACGTCTAACTGGTGTGCTGAAAATCACAGTGCAAGCCCCATCTCCTCAGTAAAGACCACTTTCCTCCCCTTTTCAAGAGGTACTGAGCAGGGATTATGAGACAAAATTATATTTCCAAGTTATTTTGTGGGCATATTGCATGAACACAAATTCTAATTTGAGAGTGAATTTGTCATTTGGCCTTTGGAGGGTTTCAGAGTACTCAAGTGTTGCCAGCCCTCCTACCCACAAAAGGTAAGGTTTAAGTTGAATGTTCAAGGAACATAAGTTTTGAATTGTGTATTGAATTGCTAAATTCAGAATTTGTAATTTGTTTTCATATTGCAAAGTGCATCCCTGTCCAAACCCTTTTTTCTTATCTGCCACTTCCTTTCCCACCCACAAGCTCCATGTCCTACTATCTGTCCGATAATTGTGATTACTTGTACAACTGTTCCCAGTTTAGGAAAACATGATCTTGGGGAGTGTCCTCTCCAGAAGACATTCCGATTCTTTGGCACCTGCTAGAAACAGAGTAGGAGAAATGTGACTGGGAGGAGATGGCTGTGTGAGGAGCAGCTCAAGGACTGCACAGTTGTAGCTGTCTAAGAAGAGTCCAGCTAACAGGAGGGTGTACTCAGGAAATGGAAAACAAAGCTGCCCAAAGCAAAGCCAAGATGCTGTTTCTTGGATAATTACTGGGTTACATCCTGCCCTGGGGCTCTTGCAGAAAGGTATGGTTCAGTTCCACTACTCCTGGAAACCATGGGTTCCCTTTTCTTTTCTTTGTGCTACGTGCCTTCCTCCCACAGCACTTTTCATGACTGCACTGTTTCTCCATTCCTGTTCACAAACCAGCCACTGTTCCTCACTGCATCCCCCTTCTGTTCCCAGTGACTCGGGAGATGCACAGTCACAGGACAAATTACCCATCCCTCTACAGGGACACAATTTTAAGTCCACCACACTGGCACAATATTTGCATGTAGGGGAGTTTGGGCTAGAACAAAAACAGTCTGTGGAGAGCATTCACAAATACTTTAAAGTAGATCTGTAATTTTTGCAGCCAGCCTCCCGGCAACTTGTACTTGAAGAGGAAGGAGGAAAACTAGATATATCAAATTATGGGCTGAAAAGTGTTTACTCAGATCTATTTGAGACTTTGCTGTCACCCAGTGCAAAGCCATGACACCCGACCAGGGAGCACAACAGCAGCACTGCAGTATGTTTTTAGTCCCCAGTGGTGTAATGTCACTTGCAGTACTGACAGAAAAGCTGATGGCTGTGTAAGGAGACACCTGAACCTGCTGTCACCTTGAGTACTCTGCTCATAATACTCTTTCCCTTCCCCTGTTAGCCCTTGTCTGTTTTGAGGTTCTTAGAGCAACAGTTTTTCCAGATGTTTGGAAAGTGTTTTGACACACCGACCTGTATGTGCTGTTGGAGAGCATAACGTACTTCTACGATGCTTGCGTTAGGATGTCATCACCATCTTTACCTCACAAAGTCCAAATGCATAACTCTTTGCTCTTATTCTCTTCCCCTTCTCCTACCCATATTGACAGCAATGTACAAGTTATGCATTAGCAATGCATCTGAACTCTTGAGCCACGGCTATCTGAAATTTCAGCCTTCATGAGAGAGAACAGACAACGGAGGCCACAGTATTTCAGTGTGCGCTAAGGTCATTGCAAGTGAATCATAAAAACAGATATTCAGTCGTAGCCTTGATGTTGTCTTTTCTATGGTGTCAGAAGCATGGAAATGCAGAATTGATATGCTCTGAGTCCTGGTCACAGGTGTCGTCTGATCACTTTAATGCAGGGACTATAATAGCTCTTATTTCTATTGGATCTAATATCTGGTATACAACTCTTCTTTCAACTTGGCTGTCTGGATCTGTCTCTTATGCAGATACACCTCTCCCCGCTACCCCCAAGCTTTTTTAGGTCTTACCAGAACACATATGGAGCCTAATGCCATAGTGCTGTGAAGTCTGTATTGTGACATATCAGACAAACATCTCTGACACAGATACCAAACCAATGTAGTCAGACTGCTCATGCCGCGGGATTTTTGCTTGTCTTGTTTTGAAATGACTGTCACCTGTGCTTCACCAGTTTGGGCCCCAACGCTGTAACAGCATAAGCAAACTTACTTGGGGAACTAATACTTAAGAAGCAAAGATTAGCAAAAATAAGAAGCAAACTTATTATATTAGGGGAAAAGAGGTGGCTGACACAGGTGTTGATGAAGATTAAAGAGTAGGTAGTTCTAAAAACTTGATTTCTTGGTATAGTTCAGGTTAGGTTTGTCAGATGGTCAATCTGTAGTATGATTCATTCCTGAGATGTTAAGTCTGTGTCTGGCTCACAGGCTAACAGTATATTTGCCTCCATTCTTACCCTAATGACAAACTATCTTCCATTACTGTTCCTACGTATAAAATGTGCCATACATGTCAACCCTCTATTTCAAACCAGACAGTAGCTGCAAAATCCGCAGTGATTCCTCAGTAAAAGTCTATGAGGTTTTTCCCCTTCTAGCCTTTCTTGTTTTTCTTTCCTCTCTTCCCTTCTCCCTTCTCCTTTTTACCTTCTGAGAGCAAGACGATACCTCCACAACATGTTTCAAAACAGGAAACAGGTTTCGTCTTAGGGCTTCTGTGCTTTCCACATTCTTGTCTTCACACATGGGCTCACATTGTAATTGTATGAGCCTTGGCTCTTCATCTCCTACCATAAATCAGCCTTAGTACTGTTCATTATTTCTTGCAGTGACTGTCAGGAAACTGGATGGAAGTTGCCTCTTCAGATCTTCTCTTTCTCCCTCTCAATATTGAACATGACAAATAAATGAAGATCTCTGCTCCATAAAGTTTACAAAGTCCAGAGGAAGAGAGATACCACGGAAGGCGAAGATTTACATGGTTGCATTGGTTTGTGGACCCATTGGTTACCTCCCTTTTAAGGTGCTGTTGTGTCAGGCAGGACTTGCTTAAAAGACCCATGAATGTGTGTCTTCATAGAGAGTTGTCATGGGGTGGGGGCAGGTGAAATGAAGCAGGAGTTAGAGCAAGGGAGAATGTTCAGAGTAAACACTGAAAGAAGCTGTGGGACAGCAAAGACGTTAGCATCACCTGTAAGTCTTCAGTGCATGGGTTGGTTCAACTAGCTTTTGCTTACCAGATCTCCATCCCTTTCCTGAAGTCACGTGGCTAGAGGCTAAGAGTAGGACCATGTAGACCTTGACAGCCATGTAACTGAGGAGAGAGGTGGAATCATTGCCTGCTGTCCACTGATTTCCAAATATCTTTAGAAAGCATGCATTTTTCTTTCACCTGTTGTGTTTTTTTCCCTTTCTGCTACTCCTTTATGGGTAATTAACTCCCCAAAATTCCCATTTTTTTACATAAGCCCATACAAAATCCTCTCTGAGTTGCTCCATGTTGTAGTGCATTTTTCATAGTATGGTCACTCCTCAGTGCCCAATTTTTGTGTTTAGTTTTGCATCAATCCTTTCAAAGACATGCTGAGGATGAAATCCAGTGGCTGGCTTCTTCCAAAAGATTGCTCTAAGCTTGGTGGGAGCTTAGTTTGTGGGATAGAACATTACAATAGTGTAACACGATGCCTGGGCAATACTAATAGGGCAAGCAATTAAACTACAACAACCGTGACCTCTGAAATGCAATGTCTTGGTGTACAGTAAATTTTTTCCTGTTAGCAGTTTATGTTGCTTCCTCAGGAACTGGTTTTGAAGGTTTTTCACATTACAGTCTAGATGTAATTGGTGCGTGCTGCAGATTTATTCCTCAGAGAGGTCAAATAAACAGTATATTTCATTGCTAGGCTGACTAGGGCTTTTATTTTTTCAGATTATATTTCTATCAAATATTCATTTGCCTGTTTTATAGTCCACAGAGGATTTGGACCGCTTGGTGCTTGCAGCAAGTGGATTCACCCAATGGATTCACTTCTACTCCAGCTTCTCCTTTAGCATGTTCTACCAGTGGATGAGCAGGCTGAGTGTGGGTATCAGTGTTTCATTCATCTGGCTGTGGCTTCTTTTTCCTGAGATGAAAACGAATTATGAAACATCTTGGCAGATGGCTTAGAATCTCTTAGTATTGCTGCAGTCCAGGATCTAGCAACAATTCCTTTATTTGCTGTGTTGTCAGACTTGCAGGCTTCTGGTGTGAGCAGTTTATATTGAACTTAAGCTTAGCAGGCTGTGTCCTACCATGGATCCATAGAGAGTGCAAGACTGCATGTAGTAAAAAAGAAAATATCCATTAGGAGAATGTTAAGGTTGTAAGGGGAATTATGCAAAAATCAGAAAATGTGTATTATCAGTTTTGGCAGAGAAACCCTAACTATGCCCTTTGCTGTATTTGCATTACAATATTGTATTTAATAATGCCATGACTTAATAGTTCTCAAATAATACACTGTAGTGGAATATGTTATTTCTATGCATCTTTAGAAACATTTGTAGCATTTTAACTTTCTTGCTCTAGGTTTCTGTATTTTCATTATCGGAATGTGTCTGAATTACACCTCTTATAGGTGTTCTCAGTAAATAATTTACACCAATAATTTTGCAAGTAACCTTATTAGACATGTTCTTTTATGGAGCTGAGGCAGCAAACAATGAACCTGATTTGACCTTTGTACATATGGCTATTGCAGTACTCCTTAGCTGTAATTTAGGGAATAGGGTAAATAAATAAGGATCTAAATTATCTGCGAACTTATGTTATCTCCATGTGCAATTCAACTTCTGCTTTTCCCTCAGGGGAATAAAGTAGAACGACTGTGATCTGTTAAGATCAGTCTGCTTATTCCAGAATTTAAAATGATGTTCTTTAATTACAACTGCTTCTCGTACACTGTTGAGTTGGGCAACATTTTTTGTAAGGCAAATATGTTTGAGGAGAAGGATGGGAGACAATTCCTTAGCTGTCTACTATTCAACCCCAATTTTTGTAGTAATGTCCATGAAGGAAGCAGAAGGGGAAAAGTTAGCAGAAGCGAATATCATCTTGATGATAGCCCACCTTTTATCCAAACTGTTGCTTGAGTGCTTGTGCAGAAGATAGGAGAATCAGATGAAAGTCCGTGCTTTCAAGTAAGAAGTCTTTCCGTCCCTCAGAAAAGCTCCTTTGCTGCCAAGCTAGAGTGTTTTGAGGCTGATGTCCCTTCGTAGTTCTTCTCCGCAGCCTTGTGGAGGTAGTGACTGAGCCTGATAGTGAGAATTCTCAGCTGCGGGGAGGGGGTTGAGTTCCACCTTTTGCTCCACTACACAGCTAATTATTATGGCACAGAAAAAACACGAGAAGAGGTCCATCCGAAAATACAGAATAGCCTAAGCGCCTAGTACTCTGCAAGCAATTTGGAGATAAAAATTTGAAACTTGAGGGCAACTGAACCTAGTTTTCCTCTGTCTTTGGTGATAGATGCTCTAGCCTCTGAGTTACTACAAAAAAAGGAAATGCACCACTGGTTTTGTGAATCTGACCATTTATTTTCATAACTTTTTTTCTATTCTAACAGGCACTATAAAGGACATGTTTTGTTCTGAATTAGCTAGAATATTTCATGTTGAGCTAAACAGTGTTTTCCAGTTTCCTCTTTTCCTTGCTGAAGAATTTTAAATTGAATTTGATTTGAAGCAGATCTTTATCTCATTCAGCTTAATAACTTTTCATAAAGTGTCCATTTCAACACACTTGGAGTACTATTATTAGTATTATTATTTTAAAGTATTTTATTGAATAGTTTGTGACCAGCTTTACTGGATATTCTGGTCCAGTGAATTTCGGTCTGTGATCTCGAAGCAGTTGGGAGGCTCTGGATTACTTTGAAGAGGTCTGCAAAGTTGGTTAAGAAAAACAAGCTCATTTATCCTGTATTAAATCAGCAACATTTCTTTAGGATCAAGATCACTGTTAGAAAATGTTTCTGGGGCCCGAGAGTGAAAGCACTGAAAACCACTGTTCTAGTCTGAGCCAGCAAAGCACATAGACACCTCCTTAATTTTAAGGAGTGTGAAATGTACCACGGACTTTTGTGAAACTAGTCTCGTGGTTTTATGAAGCATTTTTCAGGATTGAGGTAGAGCACTCAGTGCAGGGCAAAATGAAGTCCCTAATGAGCTTACCAGAAAACCCGACAGGCATACTCAGCATGTGTTTTTAATACATGTATAATTGGGTCAAATGAAAACTAATTCCCACTGGAGTCAGGCCATGCCCAAGGAACCCTTCCGGGATTATTCTTTGAAATCCTTCAGGCAGAACTATTTCCGTGCCAGTTTCAACTTCAAAACCTTTCGACTGTGGAACTGTTCAAGAATAGACTACAAGAATTCTTCTGTGAGAATTTTCCTGTTCTTCATATCCCCCCCCCCCAACATACTTCTCTGTCTTGCTTTCCCACCACCTTCCAGTGTACTAAAAAAGGTCAAAAGCAATTTTATCAAACTTCCCAAGAAACGGGTGTCTTTGAGCAGAGTTCAGGCCTGCAGAATTTTATTTTAAGAAATCAATATTTTGAGGAACTGTTAGACCCTGGAAATAGAGCTTTATAATGAAAAATCACCTTTGAACCTTACATCTATCTAGTTAGGTTAAGAAAAACCTATTCATTAAAAAAAAAAAAAGACTTTCTACAAAATGTATCCTCTCCACCCTTTTGTGCTTGGATGTTAAATTTGTGGCATACAATTACACCCACTATTTTTTCTGTCCCTTGATACACTTTCTGCAGACGCCATAAAATCTAGGGAAGAAACAAATGAAATAACATGCCTGGAGGGCTGTCAAAATGTAAAAAGTTCTAAATTAAAGGCAGACTTAGCCTAAACTGGTGTGTCTGAATCTGTGAATGAATTGACACATGGCTGTGCTTATTCTTTGAAGCTAGAGCTGCTAGAGCTCTACAGTTACAGAAGTTATTCTCCTTCATCAGAAGTGCCTGTTCTTTTCTTTAATAGATCGTGCATAATAGACGCTGTATCTTTGTTGAAGTGTACATTATTCTCATCTGCTAGTAGAACTTGCAAAGCTGTCTGCATATTTATTTACATAGCAGTATACTCTTAGCCTTCATCCATTTCCTTTCACTTGTTAGCATACGCTTTCTACTTGATATCCCAGTCTGATTTGTCTATGCTGAAGATAGAGCATCTTCCCTTCTGCTAGAGTGCATTTAAAAACCTGCAGTAAGTTTAAAAGCAAAGCAGGTACTTAGCTTTCTGAGTGGAGGGTGAAGTTCGCACATCCGAGTGCTGTACCTCTGATCTGGAAGTGAGCCATTTTGATTTGGCTTCCACATTTCGCTCTCATGTGTTGGCCTTTTCAGTAGTGGCAGCATTCCTCCTCTTAACTGATAGATGCAAGCTGGGAAATCTTCAGGCACTTGAAGATGGGCTTTACCTCCAAAAGTTGGTGCATTTCATTTTGATCTGATTTCTGAAGGTTCCACTTTGCTTGAGATGTATCAGTTGCTTAAGAGCAGACACACTATGTGATAAGTTTCATAGAAACTTGGGGAGCACTTGCCAAAGGACAGTGTTACCCCATAGTGGTGTAGGTCCTTTAATTTGTAGTCTGTGTTAAATGGATTCTCTGACCTCCTCTGGGGTATTTTTCATTCTTGACAGTGAAAACAAACCTAGTCTATTGGGACCAAAGAGGAATTATAGCTTGCTTTTTGGAAAGGAGGTCTCTCTTCAGATTAGGACTGCTGTGCAGAACAGGTAGATTTAATCTCTCACTGAACTCTTGTTTTCACACTCCTATACGGATACTTGCAGGCAAGGACGGTTAAAATTCCAGTCATTGGCAGGGGAATGTGGCTAATGCAATCAACCTTCCCTAGCTGTAGCTGCTCTGCTTTCCACTCCTCATGTAATATATAATCATCTCCTTCTCCACTTCTGGACTGAGCTAGCAGGGGCTGATAACGTCCAGCATGGGGTACAGAAATAATGTTACCCTTTTTATTTGAGGTGGAGTAGTCTGCAGTTTAGGATTTTTGGTTTACGTGTCTGTTTTTCAGACAGCAGAGTAGCTTATTGCTTCTGTACAGAAGAATGAGTGCTCAGGGTGGCAAGCACAGGGAGAAGATTGGTCACCGTTCGGGAATAAAACAACCCCTTGGAGCTAAGCTCTGCCATAGGGGCAGACTGTCATTCATGCAGATCCCATTAACCTGGAGAGAAGCCTCATGAGTTTGCATAGCCAAGGGCAGAGTTTGGCCCCCAGCATACAAGCATAGTGCTGGGGATTGCAAATCTTGGGAGGTAACGAGCAGCAGCCCTGATGTTTGGTGAATTTGTAGATGAGGTAGGCTGCATGCCGTTTAGCCTAATGCACGGTGGTGCTTTGGGAGGTCCCAGAGCTTTATGGATTTGCTGCATTTATACAAATTAACATAGTCATGGTAGCAAATGACTGTGATTTTTCCTAAAGATGAACAAACTGTGGATCTAACAGGGACCTGCTATTTCCCAGTAATTTCACAATGCTGCTTCCCTAAATAAGGCCAGGGAGGACTTTTTTACCCAAACTGGCCTCAGTGCAGACACTGTTGAAAGGTCAGCCCTCCAATCCATTTTAGATTTTTTCTTGTCACAGTGAATTATCCCTTATCCAAGACAACAAGTAGCACCTAAGAATGATGGTTTCTCTGCTTATTATCCAGCACAGCTAAACTTGAAGTCAGCCCTGGGAGATCTGTTTGTATCTGGTGCAGTGTTCATGGAGTTCATCAGAACAAACCAGAATTGACGACATCTTTAGGGAGGAAAAAAAGAAAAAAGGAAATCAATTGGAGCTAGTGTCAGAGCTGATCAAATGTACGAAGAAGGAACGCATTGCCAGACAGTATCTGAGGCTGGATAATTCTCGTCAAAATACCACCTGTGTCAAATAGCTTCTGTGATAGGAAAATAATTTTCTCCCATTTAAGAGGATAGTGAGTACCAAGATTTTTACATCTTCTTAGAAACCTGAAAACAGCCTCTTTGTCCCTATCAGTGCAGGGTTTTTTCCACTGGACAAACATTGATTTTTCTTGCTGCCAAACTCTGCATTTCTAATGGAGCTTGAAATTAACATGATATTTTTTGTTGTTGTTGTTTACCTCCTTGTTTGCGCAGCAGCAACCTAAATGATGTTGACACAGCTTTAGGAACAACATTTCTTAAAGTTTTAGTTGAATGCAGCAGAGAAGGCAAAATGCATTGCTTTATCCAGACAGGACACAAACGACTACCATGTGGTATCAAGGGGTGGTTTTATGTATCCGTGACATTGATAGGAAGGCTTGAGAAAGTTTGCATTTGTTTATTTTAAGATATTTGGGATCCAGAGGGTGTTCTTTATCATATTCTCCTGGGATGAGCTCTTCAGCATGCTGTACTCATAACCTTGAGGTAGCAGCTGCAGCAGCATCCTGTAATTCTGCTCCTGAGGTGTAGAAACTATTCCAGTGTTTCTGGAGAAACCTTTTGTGAGGTCAGTAAATTAATCAGGTCCCAAATTCCAGCAAAGATATCTTGATTCAGAGAAAATGGGCAATTAAGCTGAGAGAAGAACAGTGTTCCTGATACCTTCTTACAAGTCAAAATTCACAGTCCCTTCTGACCTTATGAATTCGGAAGCTGAATTGGGGTGCTACCCTTGTACAGAGCTGTAGTCGATACAATAATCCACTCTTGTCTGGAGTGCCATAGCAGCTGGCTAACTTTAGCAGTTTCAGATGGCTGTAAATTACAGTGGGCAGCTTGTAGAGTAATTCGAAAATCTAAATGTCTTAGTATTTTCTTGAAACTGTACAGAAGTATCCTTTGGTCCCTGTGCCAGTTCTACTTACTCCTTACAAATATGGTTGAAAGAATCCTTGTAGTCGAAGATAGTTGTACTGTATGGCTGAACTTCCAAGCCGTAGTTATGACTAGATTATAACAGTAACCGATTTCTCCTTTCCTTTGGTATTCACACAACACAAGGTTAAAAAAAAAAATTAGAGCCCTGTAATTAGAAATAACTAAAACAAAGGTACTCCTGAGTCTCCCCATCCTTGCAACCAGGGCCTTTTGGCAATATGGGTGATCTGAGAGAGCTTTTCACCTCTCCAAGACAAGAAAGACTAAATTATTAAATCCCATCTCTACTCACGACAATTCAGATTCATATGGGCCTAGTCTCATTTTCTCAACTGTTTGCCAAGATTAAGATGCAGTCTTTGGTGAGGGTTCGCACTCCCTTGCACTGAGAGCAGAAGATGCACACAGAGAACAATTCTGTATCAAATCTGACCGGCAGAGTGGCCTGAGTATTGGGTCAGCAGTTTTCCATCAAATTGCTATCAGTTATTGTTGATACGGAGTGAAGGTCGTTAATTAAGCAGAAAGAATTTGGGCAGTTCAGGGTCAAGACTTGAGCAGCTCTTATTCAGTGAGTAAGAGCCTGCTATCAACATCATCGTTAGCTATTACAGCTAGCAATTCTTTTAAAATTAATGTGCTAATGTACTGTTCTACTTAGGAAAGTGACTGAGTGTGAACATGACACTACATTTGGTATTTATTTTCACTCACTGACTTACAAACTAAAATCTGTTCACTTTCCAGCTCCAAGGATGATTTTTCTTTCTGCCAGAGGCACAGACTTCACCATGGATCTGGAAAAATCAGTCTATGGAGTCTTTATCACCAGTGATGATGTATAAAGCAGACATAAAGCAAGATTCAAGGCATGTGCTGTAGAATTGTAAAGCATCCCTGTTAATGACGCACACAGCACACTAAAATCCCTCTCATTCTCTGCTCTTGCCTCTGCAAGACCAAAAGGAGTTGAAAACTCATGCATGTTAGTAAAGTCAGTGGTTTAAAAAGAGAGGAGGGACAGGGAGCAGAGATGGGGAATAAGATGGTCAGCGTTTTGCAGCATTGTCTTTTCTTGCTGGTCCCCCTGAGTTTTGTGTTTGTGAAGCCCCCAGGGATGAGGTTGTGCGCTGGGATAGCGTAGCTATCATATATGAGAAAGCCAAAAGCTTTGTACTTTAGGATGGAGAATTTGGAAGGAATCATATGGGGGTATGTCAGCAATCTTTCATCAGCTAGATAAAGGTGTTAATGAACCAGCACCGTTGTTCTGTCAGGTTTATTGCAAGCCAGCATTAGAAATGTGGTTTCGAGGTCTTTTCCATCTCTTGGCTGTGATGCTGTGGGGCTTGACTCAGCAGCATTCAGTGGCGTTCCCCGCCCTAAATGTTTTACTCCTGCTTGTTTCTGCTGTTAAGATTGAAATGTCGTATTAGATTAAGACCTCTACAGATGTCAACAGCATGGAAGGCTTCCCTTTCACTTTAGCAGGAATGGAGACTGAGGTTGCTGTGTTGCTGAGGGTGTCCGATGGAGTTTAGCTAATAAGATTTGATTTTGTGAGGTTTGCATCCTATTAAGACAAGTGGGGATCAGGCCTGTGAGCGTGATAGGAAAGTGCAAACACAGTGGAAAGTCACTGATGAATATTAATAGGCTATGAAACAATACAAGGCCGAAATGTTGATGAGGTGGGAGAAAGAAAGCAGCGGCTACATGGTGTAGCACAACGGCCTCTCTTTTCTCCCCACTTCCTCTGCCACCTGCCTGTGGCCTGTCACTCTCAAGCCCTGGTAAATTTGGAGGTGCAGCGCTGGAATCTGATAGCTTTCCAGAGCCAGTCTCAGCTCTGCAGCTTGCAGCCTGTGTGTGGTATGAGCATAACTGAAGTATCCGATCCAGGAGAAAAGCCCTGTGCACTCATCTTCAATCTTCCCTAGCAGCCCTGCCCAGGTACAAGCCAAGATCAGCTCTCCAACTATCCGAAGAGTTGTTTCTAAAAGTAGCTTGGCTCATCCTTAATAGTCATCTTCATGGGTGAGCTATCATCCATGTCAACGGTCTGTGTGCCTCTTTAACCTTAGTATGAATCATCTGTTCCTATTTTTCCTTGTAGTTACGGGACTGGCTCACAGCCAGTGCCACGGTGCTCTCCTCACGGCTCGCTTCCTCTGGCATAGCGCGGGAAATCGCTGACCCTGTTTTGCACAATTCTGCCCTGCAATGGGTGCAGCTGTTGTGACTTCCTGCAGTGCTTTCACACAGGAGTCAGTTCATGGCTGCTGATTATCTTCCGTTGTAGTTTACTCTTCTTATTTGCCTAGCTAAGAATTGCCCTCCTTTGTGCTTTTTTACCTTTCGAAACAATACGCAGACATGAATCATCCCAGGCTCCCCCGACAGAACTGTCCTTAGCCCCATTTTACAGACTGAGAGCAGAGGCAAAGGAAATCTGCCAGCAGACAAGTTCACCGAGTTGGGATTAAATCTTTTGCTTCTAGTACTGTGGTCCCACGCGTGGCCCTTCTTCATCCCCTGTCCCACCCTCCACCTGCCACAACAGACACTCCTGGTTCTTTACGCAGCGCACAAAAGTTGTGTTAGACCTTTAGGCTACAGAAATTCATGGCACGTACTGGCCTTCCAATTTGTTCACGTTTCATTTCTTTCAATGCTGATCTCTCAGCAGAACTGTTTGAAAATCCCCAGGACATTGATTATCTTTCTTTACACACATTTCTTTATCAATTGAATTATTTACTAAAGAGATGTGTTCATATTTTATTGATATAATCCGAGGTGTAATTTTATTCTTTTTCCCTCAGCACTCTTTTAAAGAAAACAATATTTTCTTCTGTGTTGCTTTGATTTGTTTTTGTTTAATTTATCCCTGGACTTCTAAGCATTTTATTGCTCTTTTTACTGTGGGAGGAAACTGAGTCATGGGAGTTAAGTGAATTGCTACTGTTCACAGAAGAGAGCAGCAGTAGATGAGAAATAAGATCTGGATATCAGGCCTGCTAGTCAAGTGCTGGCCATACTAAGATGATATCAGGCAACATGTGCCAGTAGGGTTGGCCTTCCCTATGTTAGCAAACATGCTCATGAGGGGGGGGGGAGGTTTAGGACTTACTGAAAGTGGTGTTTTCAACTTCTTGGTAATGGTTTCATGGCTGGAATTCATTTTTGTGCTTCACTGCTGTCTTCTATCATCTTTGCTGTTACTTTTAGTTGCTTTCTGCCTCAATTTCCCAGCAGCATCTGCCCTTTTAACAGCCAAGCTGGATACACAGTGCTAAACGGTTTGGATTCTGCTTTAGTGAGAACTGTACAAGCACGTAAAACAGGGTAGCTCTGTTTAGGACTATGGTTTTATATTAATAATCCAGACCAATGTCCTCTAGTAAAATGGGGCCCAGGCAGGTTTGACTGAAACACCTAAAGCTTGTTAAAGAAGTGAATAACTAACTTAATTAAACTGCCTTCCTCTTTGTTTTTCTGCTCTTTGGTAGTCAACTGAAAAAGCAAGTCACATTCCCATGCTGTCATCTCTGGTCCCTGATTGTTGAGAGGGGTTTTTTATGCTTGGCCTCTTCAGGGAAACGCTGCTTGTTTGCATTGTATTTGTGGCATAGTTACTAATGGTACAGATCATTTTTATTAGCCAAGCTGTCTGCATTAAAATGATAGATTTTTTTGCATTATTAAGAACATCCAAGGGAGTCTCTGCAGCGGCAGGAGAAAGATGATAATTTTTCGTTTAGCTTAAGAGCAGATGGTTACAGAAACATTCTATGTAAATAAATTAAGGAGAAGCCACCCTCGCTAATAGTTAAGTAAACAGGTTTGGAAACAGACGGCTCAGGACCAGGCTTTTCTGTTCTCTTCCTTTCCTGTAAAAGCTTTGTTCTGCTCTGCAGCTTACAGCCCCATATAGATAGGGTTTTAATTAAATCAATTTGCTTTTGGCCCAGAGTTGTCTAAAACAGCTTCCTTCCTGCTAAAGCAAGATTCTCACTCATGGGCAGCTTTCATGAGCACTGGAGAGTACTTACCTAGCCTAGGTATCCAGGCTGTAATCAGGGTTATTGATAAGCGTTTCCAAAGGTCTATTGCCGTGGCAGCAAGGCACCGAGAGATCAGAGAGAAGTATTACTATCAGTGTTGTATATTATATCTCCATTCTGCGGTCTCTGAATGAGAACTGGAGTCACAGTGCCGTGCTTGCCCTAGAGCATTTCTACTCAACAAAACAAGTAAATTAGAAGTGGAGAAATGAGAGGTAATTGAAGGAGGAAGGTCAAATTCCACAGCACAAGGGCTGCAAGTGTTCAGCTGCAATAGCTGGAGAAGAAAGTAGTGGTTCTCTTCCTGGCATCCAAAATGAAACGAGAGGTTGGAGAGAGGAAATCGTGAAAACCTAGTCTTCATATGGCTCACAGAACAAAAAGCCAGAAGAGCCTCTAGGGCGAAGAAGGTTACACTGTGATCTGCTTTTTGTCATTCCCTTCTACCTGTCTGAGTTGGAACAGGAAGATAGGCTTGCATAAGGAAAATGCTGTTGCCCGGGACAGCCCCCTCCATTGTGTTCACAACCATACCCCACACCGATGCAAAAACATCGTCTGGGAGATCTTCTTCTTACCAAGCTCCCCAGTGGCACGTCCAGAATTCAGCGCACTTGCAAGTGGGATTGGCATCTCACGCATTAGCAGAATATGATTAGTGTCCAGTATCAGGAGGAGATCACGTACAGATGAAGTGGTTGTTTCTCAGTTGATGGAGACTGGAGCTGAAGGAGGGCCACTCCTCTTCTGAGTTTTGGACAGGTATTTTTATGGAATGACTTAAGAGCAGTTTCTAGATTCCTGCATAGATTTTCTGCTGGGTGTAGGCACAGCAAAAGGGATGACACAAAACAGTTTGGATGTTACTATTACTGATAACAGTACTTTAATATCATACAGGAAAAACTGATGGCCAGTGATTGAAATAATAGAATTGTGAAAATATTTAATAGGACAAAAATGAAAGAATATACACATAGGGACTGATAACAAGAATGTCTGGTGCAAGCTGGGAACTCATCTTTTAGAGGGGATGGGAGAAGGAAAGGATTTGATTGTATTAGTTGATCTAAGAAATCGCTGCACCCTGCCAGTATACTGGAGTTCTGAAAAATCACGTGCAATCCTAGGTTGTATCGGGCGAGCTGTCCCTTTAGAAAGAAGGAGCTATCCATGCATTGTCAAGAGCCTTAGTGAATTCTCTGTACACTACCAAACACCCACGTTCAAAAACAGCTGACATGAGACTGGAGTATAGGTACAGAGAAAGGCTTCTGGGATGAGGGGAATGAAGAATCTATCGTACACATGGGGAGCAGAAGTGTGTGGCTTGTTTAATCTAGCAAAACAAAGGCCGAGAGGAGATATGAATGCTCTCTATAAACACATCAGAGGAGTAAACACCAGGGAGGGAGAAGAGCAATTTAAACTAAAAGACAACATTGGCACAAGAGGAAATGGGTATAAACAGTCCATGAATACATTTAGGCTGCAAATTAGACAGTTTCTAAGCAGAAGTCAAGTGAGAGTTTAGATATCCAAGTAAGAGTACCAGGGCAAATAACGTATCTAATTTTAACATGGAGTTTGATTAGTTATTTGAGAATTAGATAATGGTTGCCTGTGGCAGCTGAAGACTGGATATGATGATCCCGTGTTTCTATATCCTGTGTGAAGGAAGATCATGCTGAAAAAAGCAGTCTCCACATTGGATATCTCCAGAGTCAGATGCATCAAATGTGTAGCTTATACGCTTCACAAGAATTTCTACCACCCAATTCTTAGCAATTAAAAAGGAAATCTTAAGGAAATGACCAGCTTCCCGCCACCCCGGATAAACCTAGAGTAAAAGTTGTATTTGCCTATGCACTATGATACGGTCATAGTTCATGAGAGCAGGCTGTTTTCTCAAAGCTGAGAACTGCTGAAAAGTTTGGAGATGTTCAGATGCGAGTGATAACAGCTTTAAAGTCAGGACTAAAATTGTTACGTGTGCACAGTGAAAATTTCCCATCCAACCTTAACTGCTGCCAGTGCTTCACCACCCAAAGCCAGTGACAACCCTGTTTTTGAGCAACATATATCTTCACCGCATCAGTAGCTCTGGAAATTGAGAAGTGACTTGTGTGTGGTCTACCTTTCTCTTGTTTGATGGACTGATTTTTTTCTGCCTTACTGTAGCATTTAAACCAAAGTCTGTGTGTCTCCAAGCAGCAAACTACTTCAAAACAAGTAGTTTTCAGTGTAGAAAATTCAGTTGTTCACTAGAAGTAACCACATCATGGACTCCACTGGCCAGAATAAAATATGTAAAATTTTGATACATACTCTACATTTCAGTGGGTGACAGAGGTATGGATTGAGGTGACATTTATGACAACAAGAGGTCTTTGTCTGCATAAACAATTTTCCTGTACTACAGGTTTAAGATTTTAACTGCTGCAGGCAGGTAACACCTTACATTTTTTCTCTAAATTTCCTTATTAACAAGCCCTTATCCAAATGTTGTAGGCTAGGAGTGAAAGTAGAAGGTTTTAAAGAGAGGGAGCAGAGTCAAATTTCTTCAAGGCCTTTAAAAACTGTGTATTCCTTAGCTTTCTAGTGTGTAGGGCAGCTGGGGGTTAAGTGACTGAATTGTGATTTTGCAGCCTTTTACCATTCGGATTTGCAAAACTGAAGGATTTTTGCTTTGATTAGCAAGATAATTAGAACTATATTTGTAAGCATAAGCTTCACTGAGCTTTGCAAGTATTCATTTCATGCCATGACCTCAGAGATTCAGCATGACTCCTTAATGCTGCGCAGAGCAGACCCGGGGTGTCTGCGTAAAGCCCTCCTGTACACTTGGCCAGGGCCTCTTTCCTGGCCTATGCTAAGCTCTCTTTTGGCAATGATGCAATTTCATAGCTCCTGTTTTTTTTCCAGGTTGCTGTCAGTCTGCTTAAAAAATTCACCCTGCAGTCATTAACACGGTAAAGTTGTGTGAGGTGTGAGGGTCAGGGTCAGGAAGGCGAGAGCCTTTGTGCCACTGGGGACAGAGGAGAGGAGCCCAGCTGCATTACAATGGACTACTTGACTGTCTGCTCCCCCTCGCTGACCTCATGCCAGTCCCTTATCTTTGTCCTCCCATCCTCTTTGCTCTTCCTTTCACAGTAGAAATCAGTCCCACAAAGTGAGTCAAACTTGCAATAAAGTCTTCTTAGTTAAGATGCTGACTTCAGAGAAAAACTGAAATTCTCATCAGCCGTTTTGCCTTGACAGTGTCTCTCAGTAGGCAAATTTTCTGCTGGAAGCGTCTGCTGTCACTCTTCCGTCTGTACCTGTTTTCCTACCCTTTCTGCAAAGTGCCCCTTTGCTAGCTCCGAACTATACACTGAACTTGAGAGAATGCAGGGTCTTGCATCACGCATCTATGCCATTCTGAGTTTCCAAACTGAATGAATTATAAACTTCATAAATAACAAACTGATTAACCATGCTCTTTGAGCAGGGGAAGGTGAGGGGCAGGAGTGTTGTATTTCGCTAGCTAAGCAGGCTCAGCCATGATTTGAGCGATCTCCCAGAAAATTAAGTAGGTAGTACAACAGCAAGTTGTTTAGCCTAAATCAACATTGAATCAACTCTAATTCTGCTTTTGTCTGTCCTGCATTATAATTAAACCTGAAATTGAGATGCTGACCATACATGAGCCTGAAAGTTTGCAGCTTGTGTTGAGATACTGAAATAGTGGGCATCTTCTAAAGCTGGTCAGGATACGTGACATTTGTCTGTATTGTTACTGTTCTCCCAACTGCTCAGAGAGAATGAGTATCTTGAAAACTTACGGTGTTTTTTGTGAGATCAGGTTCAGTCTTCCTAGCCAAATTTCAGTATTTCCAGACCTGACCACTGCTTTTTCTCTTCTTCCTGTTTATGGATGGAAGGTTTGGTGTTCCTGAGGTGTAAATCCGGAATCTATGATCTCAGGAAAAGTTAACTTGCACAGGAGTTTCACTTTCCATGAAAACTCTTGATAGATTGGGGATGCAGAGGAGGCAGGTGAAGTTAGGAGTGAGTGGACTCCAGCGCTGCTTGTACAGCAGTTCCGTTGCTTTCCTAGCAATCAAGACTAATTGTATTGAATACCTGGAAGTGCTCCTCCATATGTGCCAGCTCTGCGTCGGTGCACTGGCTCCTGGGAAGCTCTGGTATGTAGAATCCAACTGTCATCAGGGCTTGCCATAAGAATAAATTTGCAAGCAGACCATTTTTGGCTCTTGCTGTAGCAGTCTCTGAAAAGAGCCCTTCTTTCTGTGTTTCCTCCACCTCCTTTTCAGAGACATGACCAATGTTTTCCACAAATGGAGAAGTTTACAGTTCCCCACACACCACGATTCCTGCCAGAAATTTTTAGTTGCCACAGCAACAACTTAACAAATTTTTTAAAGCCCCTGCTGCTGGCAGTGCGTCTGCCCTGTTTGTTCTTCCTGTGCACTTCCCTGGCACCACACAAGGCTGCAGAGGCAGTGACTGAGAGCTCTAATAACCCCAGTAATGGATCCAATTATGGCCGTTAATGCTTCTGTTGAGAATACATGAATAAGTAGATCTGTGTGTAAGGATGAAAGAGCGTGTTTTTAAAGCTGCCCAAGTGGTCTACGGGGCTGGTCAGCCATGTCCGTATTGCCAAGCCCTGGTGGAGGACAGCAGCTGAAGATTCAGCTGCTGTTCAGCTCCCTCCCAGACCGTGCAGGCCCACAGGCTCCCCGTGAGTCGTTGCATGGTCACTGGCTGATGTCAGGAGCTGTGGCTGTTGACTTAGAGGCAAGGCCTCACACCACAAACATTTGTTTGTGCGTGTTGCCGTTACATTTCAGGTACTTCTGTGGGGCAGCTGGGCTCTGGTGTGTCTGCTGACAGGGTCTGTCTGTTGATGGCAGCCACATACACAGTAAATAGTGCTTCACTTCCATTAGAAAGAGTTGCCAAGTTCACTGGATTATGGGGGATGCGGCTAGGAATGGACTGAGCAGGGCAGAAAAAGCAGAGATGCACTAGCAAATTTTTACCAGAAATGTTGTTTCTAGCACACGTTTTGAGTGCTGTTTCATGAGTAAAGGATACTCCTTATGTCACCTTCATGCTGCCAGAAAACCAATTGCTTCCTCTGATTATCATCCGATCTTTCTTCACCATGCACAGAGACCTCTATCCTCCCCCCTTACTGCAGGTGGCTGCCCTGCTGGCACGCATGGTGACAGATGTGTTGTGGCCTTCTGTTGTCCAACAGTTGGTCAGAGGGGGAAAGATGTCCTCTCTTGTTCTTGATGATCGCCTTCCTTGTCTGCCTTTTCCTAGCTGACTCATAGAGGAGTAGGAAAGTAAATGTCTTTTGAGCGGTATGTGGCTGATTCAGGAGAGAGCGGTCCTGGATGTCAGATGCCTCAGTGCTGCCTCCTCAATGTCAGAAGGGAGCTGGAGGGACAGGCATCTGAGCAGCAGAGGTTGGCTGCAGAAGACCTTTCACCAAGCAACTTCGTTCCCTTCCTCTATTCCCTGTATATCCATGGTGGTAAGAGGAGATAGTTACACTCTCCAAGATTCATTTCCTTGAGTGCAGGCTTTATAGAACTTGCAGTGTAGGATGATGGGTGCCAGCTGGAAGGTGTTGCGGGAAGCGGGGGGAGGAGGGAGGGAGGGGGAGAGGGAGAGAGAGAAAGAGAGAGAGAGAGGATCATGTTAATCAATTTTGTATTTTAATAAATCTTTTTCAGTTCATAGAAAACAAGTATAAACACCAACCAGGACTGTTTGACACTCAAACCATCATTTATTGACTGCTTATAAAGCTGCCACAGAATAGAGAGGCGTAGAAGGATATCAAGTGGTGGACAGTGAGGTCAGGCACTCAGTGTCATTGGGACAGGCAGGATGCCAGAGACCAAGGTGGTCCTTAAAATCAGACTTCCACGCTTTATGGAGTAGGGGTGAGTGAATCTCTCAGGAAGATTGTTTCCTGTGAGATACCTAGTGATCCTTGCAAGCCTGTGAGAGGAAAGCTGATGGTCTTCTATTTGCATTCAGAGGCCAAGAACTATGAAATAGAAGTGGCACTAGCTTTTCTCTGAAAGGGACACTGCAGGTTTTTTATGAGTTATTGGGGGCTGCTTTACAAATCAACCTGTGAGGAGTAAGCTGGAAAAGGCTGACAATATATCTGTTATTCTACATAGATGTCGCTTTGAAACCTGAGAATTGTTTCTACTCACTAGGCTCTGGTTCTGACTAGCCTTTCTCTCTGAAGCGAGACTCATTTTCCTACCCAAAAGGCATTTGCAGTGTTGGCCTGCTTTGTTAACCTTTGGAAATCTGAAACATTGGTGTAGGAATTACAGTTTGAAAAAGAGGTTCCTGAATGCAATTTTCAGAGCATGAGCCCATTTTACTTATACATGTGCACACAGGATCCAGGTCCCAAGAAGAGTTTAAGGTAGTCTTCAAAATAAGGTGTTCCTTTGTCATCTCCCAGACATCAGGAGATGCTGTGAAGTGAGTTAATGGAAGAAAACTCCTGTTCCTACTCTAGCTGATACCTCAAGGAAACACTAGTGATGCTTTCCTCCCCGCACTTGGCCTCACCTAGCTGTGTTACAGGAGAGTCCGTTTCTGTTATGAGTCATTGGTCTGAGTTTCTAATAGCAGTAAAAGGCTCTGAACTTGGTCGACAAGAGAAGTTAACAACCAGTTTGTTAGAGTCCTAACAGTTGATCACTTAGCCTTAGTTACTAACTGCAGTCAAGAACCAGTTTCTGGGAGATAATTGGGGTCATAAACAATAGCTATGTAATGGAGATTGTGCCCTAGGAAAGGGACTAAACTTATTCAACTGCAAGAAAGTTACTGCCTTTGGATAGCATCCAGTTGCTGCCATCAGCCAGCTAGAGTTCAGGCAGCCAAGTTGTTGCTGCAGGGGAAGAGAGGCCTTTCGTGCTCAGCGGACAGCATCTATCTGTGATCAGGATGCACCCTAGCTGGAAGGATATTTGAATGCCACCACAGGAGGCTTGATAAAACTTCTTAAGCAGAAATCTGGAAGGTGTGGATGGGAAGCCACATCTCTTTTTGTTTTAGTCCATTTCAGAAATAGGACTTAGCATTTAGGTGTGTTAAGTTCTGCAGCCTGGGTTAGGGTTGGTGGTATCAGCTGGATTTTCAAAGTTTAAGGTATTTGAGGGTCAAAAGACCGATAAAGTTGTGCTGGCTCAGTAGTGAATAGGACCACACCCATCCAACTGCAGGACTTTTGCTTGAGCAGATGTATGCTTGTGAACAGCATGCATGATGTGTGTGTGCAGGCTCTCCTAGACCATTTGGGCTCTGCTGTAGTGTTATTGGAGAATTAAGACTTCTCTGCCTGAAATTCCTTAATACAAAATTGGTTTGTTGCTAGGAAAGAAGTCCAGAAAATCACCATTACGAGCTAGAAGGGTATTTAAGTAGGAAGGATTTTTGTCTGTACTTTCTAAAATGAAACCCAGTTTCTGACTGTTGAGCCCATTAAGAATCCTGCTGAGGACACATGGTGCACAGGGGTTCTCCAGGCCATGACAACATCTTTTCTTTCAGTGGAGGGCCTGTTGGGACTGGAAGACCATTTGATGGGATTTCTGATGCAAGCATCAGCTTCTGATTAGATTTGTGTCACTCTGGTCATTCCCTGTATGCATCTTATTGGAAACAAAGAGAGGAAGAAAAGGTGCAAATGAGTTTCTGTCATGATTGCTATAGCCAAGCCAGCACGTGGCATGTTGGGATCTGGAGTTTCTGAAGGTTTCATTGTGTGTGGAGAATGAGGGTGGCAGCAGGCTGCATATGGGCCACAAGCTGAGCTGGGCACTGTGGTGTGAAAGCTGAGAAGGTCCCTGACACACAGGTCCTGCAGCTCTGTAGTGTGGTATTTGAAAGCATCCCTGCATACTCCCTCATTTTTAGAGGAATCAACTATTCTGCCCTCCTTTTTCCTACGTATGCAGTATTACACAAGGGAATTAGAGGGGAATCTATGGAAGAAGGTTAATACTGTTCTTTGTTTCCCAATAGCAAAAACATGACAGCATCGCCCGGCTGGGCTACATTATAGAATCAAGACAGTAAATGTTGTCTTAATGTGGAGACCTGAAAGGCTGCTGTAGGTGCGTAGCTGTATTTTTCCACTGAGCTCTTCGCTCTGACTGGAATATGAGGCTTTGTCTTAGCTTTGATTCAAAACAGGCAGATACTAAAGAAGGGCAATGATCCCACTGGAGGTGTCTTAGGTTCTCCAGGCATTCAGCCTTTCCCAGCACATCACTATCCCAGTCAGGTGTGCAGGAGGATTTTCAGCAGCTGGTAAAATGAATGAGAGGGAAAGTATAAGCAGCATTTCTGATACTGGTCTCACATGGGATTTCTACTGGGAATAGGATTCGTGAGGCTAAAGGGACTAAGATGATGAAGGTCCTGTTGAGACTGGTGGGAGCTCGTTTGACTTCCCTCCTCCCATTGCTGCAGAGATGCATTGAAGACCAGAAATACTTCAGAAAAACTAGAAACAGAGCACTGAAGGAATCTGGTCCTCAGCCTGCACGTGCTATAATTCTGGTAGTTCATATACTTCTGATACTCCTCTCTACTGCCTGGAGAGACCAGTCACCTCCAGACAGCTACAGGAGATGCCCAAAACTGGAGTCAAGACTGATTCAGGAAACACCCAAGAGATGTCAAGGGCTTCTCCCCTTTAGATGAAGGTAGCTTCTTTATTGCTACGTGGCAATGGGCGAAAGCAGGCTTAGATAAACCTCCAAACTGGGGCTGAAAGTGTAAGGCTGAGCTTGTGGCTGCACTGAGGAGGTGGGGGGAAGTGTCTGTTATTCCTGATATTCCTGTGTATGAAGCACTAATCTCAGAGGGAGGCCTGAGTGCCTCTGAGAGCCAAACTAGACCCTGCCTCCATGGCAGTCTTGCCACATGGGCCAAAGAAGAATTCCAGTTTATCTGCGGCCCAACTTGCAGCACCAGACAGAGCCCTTCACTGGGAAGCGGAGTGCACACTGAATCCCTGCTGTGCAGTATTGAAATCTGCCCTGAAGAGTGCAAGAACATGAATATGGAAGAAAGTGAAAGAAACTGTCGTGCTAGTGACTTCACGTTCCTAATCAGCAGCTCTTTGTCTGGACAGCACGAAGGAGGAGGTTTGATGTCTCCTTGGACAGTATTAGTGCTACCTTTAATTTATGCATTCAGGGCTGTGATTTCAAGGCGACAGGCTCACCAGGAACACGGCAATGGGTAGGATTGGCTATCTCACTGAGAAGCGACAGAGGCGAGGGGACGGACGAGAGGTTTGGGCATATATGCTGGGGTGTGATTTTGGTACTGGGAGACTTCTAATTGTCTCAGACACAAATCGGTCCTGTCCTTCCCCTTTCAGCCTGGCGGTGGGGGAGGGATGGTCTATCTGTTCATCTCTTTGCTCCCAGAGGCAGCATACCTGCCCACTCATGAATGCAGCGCTCTCCCCTTGACAGCTGAGATTCAGAACGAGTTTTTGAGACTAAGTCATTGAACACCTACAAGCAGCAGAATAACAAAGACCCCTTCCTGCCTTCCTGGCACACTGGATGAAGCGTGAGCAGACAAACATATCCCTGCCGGCTTGGCGAATGCCCAAGTCAGCCGTTTCTGTAGCACACAGCTTTTAGCTAAACTGTCTTGTTATCCTTTGGATGGACAGAAAGACTCCTGGATAGCCTCTGGGATGAATGGGTCTTTTCTCTTTGTCAAAAATTTTCATTCGGACCTTAGCTCAGTTAATATTTGCGGCTTAGTTTTTTGAGTTTCCATCTGTTTTTTCTTCAGTTCCTTCATGTGTCTTTTGGGGGGGAGGGGGAGCACATAATCAGAAACAATGGGATATTTCTGGGCTTTTCGATGGTGCCAGCCATCCTGGTGGAAAGCATCAGCACCCATTGCTCAGCTGCTGCGGGAGTGGGAAGAGCAAGTGTCTGAACAGGGTCTCCGCTGTTAGCAAGGCAGGAAATGCTCCTGACTTTACTGGGGGTATTCTTGGACAAATTCTTGGATATCTTAGCTGTAAAATGCCTGAGTGACAATTGTGTGTTTCCATAAGCTAAAGAGATGAAGTGTTTAAAAATAAGATGGCAGAGTACCCGAAATATTTGTGGCAGTTGATGGAAGAGCCGAGCAGACTGTCTGATCGTGACAGCCTAATGCATTTCCCTGCTGGTTAGATGGGACTTAGTCTTTCACTCCCATGCCCCTTCCCAAACCTGCTGGGAGCAAAATCCTGTACCTTTTGATAAATTGCGAGTTAGCAGCATCATCATAGGAAGGACTTGTAGTCTCATTGGACAGAGGAGGCTTAGCTGACTCTACTTTTGTATAAAGTCCACTGGGTAGCACTAGAGCATGGAAGAAAAGTCATTTCTTACATAAGCTTGGATTATGTTATTTACTCTCCATTGTTTGTAGGGGCCTCATAGAACCATGAAAATGACCTTTATTTCTCTACAGATTTTGTCCTTTTCATTTTACAAATATTGATTTTTTTTTCTGCTGTGTCTTTATCAGACCTGAATTAACAAGGCTGTTTAACAAGAGCCTCCAATTCATTTGGGGTCTTTTTGTGCCAGGTACTATTGCAAGCAGCTGAAAGCAGCTCAGTGAAGAGTGTGCAACCACTGTTACAAAATTGACGGGGTAGGTGATGTGCCCTGACGAGAGTCGAGCTATCATGGGTCAAGGACCATGCTCAAAAAGATGGTCTCTTTAGCTTTTGCACAAATACTAGCGAGGATTGTTTGTAAGGAAGTAACGTTTTAAATCTGAAAGCTCTCTTCCCCAGACCATTAAGATTTGAGGCCACTGAAAATCACCAAGTTCACTGGATTATTTCCAGTTCCACCCAAAAATCCCTAAATGAGATCACAGACCCACTGTGCTAGGCCATAGGTATATTCACAGAAAGAAGTGCTTCCTGTCCCAAAGGTCTTGTGATCCAAAATCTCACTGTAGTGGCGATGAGATACCAATAGGAAGATGAGTAGCAGGAAGTATTGGTACAGCTTTAAATGCTGATTCTTGTCAGGCTTTTAAGCAAGCCTCTTGATTGATTCAGGAGCTTGTAGCTGGAGCAGGAAATGTAAATTGAAGACAGACAGGGACACAAGGTTCAACCAAACTAAGTTTGATGGTCATTTCTGATGCTTTTGACATAACAGAGAAGAAAAGCAAAGCCCAGCTGCTAGCCGTCCCTTGCTGTTGATACTTGCTGTAATTCACAGTTGTGGTTTCTCATGCAGCACCTGGTGTGATTGGTGTGGGTGGAGAGGAAGCGGCTGCCCTGCAGAATTCCCTGGGGCCACTTGAAATCCAAAGCCTTTTAGGATCATCTCTCCACAATGTTGGTGGCCTCACAGCATCCCGTTGTTTTTTTAGTGGTCTGTCTGACCAGTAGCAAAAGCCTGACCTTCTGCATATATTTCACATTAAGAAAAAGAGACGGAGACAGAAACAGTGTGTCCAGCTTGCTTTCTTCCTGAACGGGCAATGCCACTTGTAGCTCTGCTCTGAGACTCTCCCGTGGGCTCATCTGTCTTGAAACCTTTACCCTGTGGTGGGAGGTGACATTTATTTCAAACAAGACAAGGGTCTCATTAAGCCAGCACTCGTACAAGCCCATAAAAAGGGGGAGTCCTCAACCTTAAGTGCTTGCGATCTAAATCAGAGAATGGCAACCTTTTGAGGACTTTGTGCCGGTGTGCACTTTTTTCACTCTCCAGTTAGAGGATATGTGTGCCAGAGGGAGCTGGGAGAGTGTGTCTGAGAAGCGCTATGAGGCTGATCAGTTAATGCTCATTAGTCTCCCCTCTGCAAAGTGTGGTCTGCCGCCTTCCCCGGTGCTCTGGGCTCGGTGGAGCCAGGTGCCGCTCCTGGCCTGTGCGGGCCTCCCTGCTGCAGGCCACGCAAGGGGTCCCAGTGTGTTGCGCGGGCAGTTGCGCAACGTGCCGCTGACCCTGACTGAAACAGGCCGGGCAGGTGAAGGGGAAAGAGGCAATATAGCCATTACCTAGCAGGTCAGCGAAAATGTTGAGAAGAGAACTGGGCCTCCAAGGTCCTACTTGATCCACGTTCTTTGTAGTAGACAGTGCAGGCTGTGCTGCAACTCGCTTCCATTTCTCTAGAGCAGATGGAGCAGTATCTCCAGGCTGTGAGCCGTCCTGGTCTTTAGCATCGTTAAAGACCGTATCTTGTCTATGCCACCAGAGTAGCTGAAGTACTGCAAACCTAGAGAGGAAATAAGGAGTTAAGAATCAAAAGGGTCCCCAAGAGTCCTGGTTGAAGGGGGACTTTGACAGTTCCTTGTAGGCCATTGCAGCTATATAGAAGATGATTTTTCCAGACCAAGAAAACATTCTTCTTCTGCAGAAGGGTGAAATAAAGGGACTGCTGGGTTTTTTTTTTTTTGTTTGTTTGGTTTTTTTTTAAGAATAAGAAAGAGAGCCATCTCAGGGCACATCTTGGCTCTGATATTTAAAGTGCTTGGAAGGTGAGAAAATAAATTTATATTCCTCCTCCAGTTAATACCTATTCTTAAAATGCAAAGCAGTTTCTACAGAAAGAATAAAAATGGCATTCAGCTGCTGTGTGGACCATTTAGTAGGTGTGTGTGAGGCTGGGGAATGTCCTTGGGCTGACTCAAGGCTGGTTAAATGCCTTAACCAGTGGGTTATTAGCTGCTCTGAGGCCAGTCTCTCTGAATTCTCTTCCCAGTGGAAGTTTCAACAACACCAGCATGTCTTTGCAAAGAATTTCTGTTTCTGTGATGTGATGTTTCCCAACAAAAAAAGATCTAGTCAGAAAATTCCCAACAATCTCTAAGCACAGTACAGTCTCACACTTCCATAATCAGAGCTTAGACTGCTTCTCCCTGAAGGCTCAGCCGAGGAAAAGAAGCCACTCCATATCACTGTTCGTTTACCCTCCTGAACCCTGTCTCTCAGTGCTTCGAGGTAGATGCTTCAGCAGTTAATAATGCTCCTGGGGCACATGCAAGGAACAATTAAAGCTCATTGTGCCAGTGAAGAGCCCTGGGGTGAGCTGGGTTTCAGAGACCGCTACCCCGGTATTGCTGTGTGCAGCAGCCTCACAAGCAATCGTGTTGCAGCAAGAGGCAAGTACGTCTTGCTGATTGCAGGGCCTGGGAGTTAATATTTAAAACTCAAGGGCTAAACTCAATGTGGCATTTCTAGGCCTTTTGCTGGTGGCAACTGACTTGGCTTGTAGCATTCAGTGCCAGGATAGTACAGGGCTGAGGAGGGCACAGCTCCTGAGCCTGTAAAGCAGTTTCCAACCAGCTGCAGAATGGCATGGGTGGCAGGAATGAAACAAGCGTTTAAAGAAAAAAGGCTTTGCAGAGTTGTCTTTAACAGTTTCCTGTGACACTGCAGGATCTTGGATCCTAAGATGCCAGAAAGGACAGGAGCAGAAGTTGCTTTACCTCAGACATTAATACCGGCAACAACTATCACCAGCAAGGGTCAGCTAAGCCTTCTCTGGTGACATGTGAGAGGCTTGGGAGAAGGTAATCCTGGCCATTCCTTGGAGAAAGGTCCTTCTGGAAGGCCTATGGCATGATTTCATTTGTGCCCAGTAGTCAGAGCATCTCTCCCTTCTTCAGCTGCTTGTGCTAGAAAAGAAATGTATCATCCAAACTGAAAGTCTTTGCTACAGAATAAACTTGAGTAGCTCCATAGCAGGCACCTGGGGAGGGGACAAGCTTTCCTCTTCTCTTTGGGACTTGTCGTTAATCTGAAAACCTCTTCCGGAGATAAATTGGAAGTTGCCGTTGGCATCTCTACTGAAAACGTCAACAGGAATCTGTCAGCGCCAGTTGTGGTGATACAAACACAATTTCCCTGTTCAAAGCATCGCACCAACTGTACCTAATTAACCTTCACCACAGCACAGCAATACAAGGAAATAGGGATCATTAACCAGCATCAGTTTACAGAAGGGGAAGAGAGGCAGCAGTGCCAGCCCCATGCATTTCAAATTGAGGCAGGCTCAAAGGATCGCAAGGTTAGAAATAACAGTAATCCATTTGGGGTTCTCAGAGCTTTAAGAGTGTACTTGAGTCAAACTTTCAAGTTTTTTTCCAAGAAACATCAGGACTGGAATGTTCCCTCCCATATAGTCTCTGTGACTCAGTGACCAAGGCTTTAAGAAAATCACGCGTTCGTATTCACAATGGTGCAGAGGCATTAAAAGAGAGCATGACTTGCCCAGTTGCTTAAAAGTCAGCGCTGAAGCTGGGACTAGAGTGTGCAAGTAGCTGGCCCTTCACCCCTTGCTCTTTCCTCCAGATCACACTGTCCTGTAGGTAAAGGAGCCTGCCTGAATCCACTAGCTAACACCACAGTGGTCCCTTAATAGCTGTCAGAGGTAGATTTAGACTTAAACTAGCAATCTCATCCCTTCCTCTCACTTCTGCTGTGGGACAAATTGATGACAATACTGCTTTACATTTTGGTGTCTGAGTCAGCCCAGCTCCTTCTCCTGGGGCTGGATTGGGACAGAAATGTCCCAAAGATGCAAGGCCATACATGCTACCCCCGACACTGCTTTCCTGACTTCAGACTGTTCCTATAAGTTAGTAGGAAAGAGCAACTTCTTATACAAATCCTTTTTAACGTGAAGGATTCTCTTTGCCTGTCGTATCACCTACCGGCAGGTGCTGAGGGGAAGAATAATGCCTGTTCCATTTACACTGGGCATCAGCATAGGGTATAGCAAATAATATATTATTTTGTCTTACCAAATAAATAAAATGCAAAGGACTCAGTAGTCACCATGGCAGCTTTAAAAATTGTATGTTATTTCTGACAAACTGATCTCACTGCTGCCCCAAGTCATAGATATTATCAGTATCAGATGAGAAAAGATGGTTTTGTCTGGAGCCCCAGCAGGTAGGATCCCTGTTTGGCGCAGAAATCAATTGCGGAAGGCTTTGGCTTAGGAGGAGAGTCTATTGTGTGTGGATGCTGACCTCAGAGCAGAAAATCGGCATATATACAGGAGTGCATTTTATTCATCTCTTTTTCTTCTTCTTCTGTTCTGAGTTGACATGGGGTGAAGTGAAGCTGAAGGGACCCTTGAAGAGGCCAGGTCATTGATGGAAAGGAAAAACGGCTTGACAGATGGTGAAGAGCTTTCATGGGCAGCATGGGCTGCAGCAGGCTCCGGGGAGCAGAATTGTTCCCATGCTCTGGCTGTGTGTCTGTCTCTCTGATTATTTTGTGTATTTCATCTCTGCTGTCTGTCTCTCCCTTAATCTGGGCTCTTCTGTGCCAACAAAATGCTTAGCTCACTCTATTGTCTGAGAGACTAATTTGCACTGTAAATCCGATGCTTATCTTACATGACAGCTTACTATGGGGTTTATTGCAGTCCTGAAGACAAACTAACCAGGGATGGTTAGAGATCCTTAGACACATTGTCTGGGGTAAAGAACAAATGTGACTTATTTCACCTTGCTGCCAGGGAAGGACTTGGTGCCTTGTGGTTGGGGTTACAAGGGATTTCTCTTTTCCTTACAAATTTAATCAAATCTGAGGTTTTTCTTTTTTCCTGTGGTATGGGTTCTGTTCTGCATTGGAGCCTTGGGGATGCTCCTGGAACAGCCTCCCTCTTTCCTAGAGCCAGGTTGCCCGTCTCTCTTCCCTGTTACTTGTGGTGTTTAAGGGCCACCAGAGTGGCTGAGACCAGGTGCAGGCAGCAGTGCTCACGCTGACGCTCCAGTACGCTGCAGCATTGTTGACTCTGCCTAGCTTAATCAGAAAGAACCTTTGTCCTTGTCTACATTCATTAATATTTCCTGACACTTTCTCCAATGTGTTTTAGCTCTTTGCTGGCAGAGTAACACGTCTCCTCAATCTTGTCTGCAGTTGCCTCCTTCCTGCTAATCCCTGGGCTATCCACCTGCAGGCATCCAGGTATCATCCAAGAGATTTTTATGCTAGGGTTGTCCAGATGGCTGGGCAGCTCCAATAGCCTCAGGTCAATAGAAATGTGGGCAGAGCCCTAAAGCCTCCTGCAGAGAGAGGGGTCCATGTAAACTCAGGCACAGGTTTACCTGGAGAGAGCCTGAAAGATTATAGCAGCACTGATACAGCTCAGGATTCTGCAGCTGAGCACACGGTTAGGTATTTAATGCCCAGACTTCTGCATTGCAGTCCTCTAATGGGACAAGAAGGATCCTGCTTTCCCATACAGCGAAGGGGGAATATGAAACCCATGTGATTCCATGCCACTCATTTGGAGAACCAGTCTGATTTTCTAGGGCTTCACAGACTAGAGTCCTGCTTTAAATTCTGCTGAATTTCTGAATGCTCTCTATTCTTCCTGCTCTTGGTCTGAAGACAAAACACTAAAATTGCTGTACCAGATAAGCTGTTTGCATCAAGTGGGGGGCTGGCAACTGAACTGGAAATGGAGCCAGGAAGTCTCAGTAGCCACTAGGAAGAGGAAAAAATGCTTAGAGAAACTGTTGAGGAATAGCCAAGCAATATGTCATAGATTGGGTAGAACTGTAGCTACTCAGAGTATACCAGAAATCCTATGCAGGCCCCGTCAAACTCCATTTTGCAGCCCAGATTAGTTGGAAAAATGTGCAAGTCTTTAATCAAAGGCTTATTCCAGTTCTTCAGAGCTGGTGAACACCAGACAATAACTCCTCACAGCACTGTCTTGAGACCTACCCAAGCAAAAGCTGCTGTCCAGCCTGGGTGAAGCTCAGGAGAAAACCTATGACTCTAAGAAAACGCAAAAGTCGGCAGCATTTTAGAAAAGTCAGGCACAAGAGGCCAATCTCCTAATGTAAACTCCTATGTCTAAAAGTTAGTCATCTGGAAAGCTGTCTGAAATTCTGACATCTTATGTTGCTTTCTGAAAGGTCTGGAACATCGCCCTTTCCCACAGACGACACAGTGCCGTCTGAGAGTTCCTCCTCTGATCAGTTGGCCTTCAGTCTGCCTGAGCACTTGTGATACAGGCAGCAGCTCCGATCTGCTTGGCAAGGTCAGATTCTCCCTTCAGCCGTGTGCATCCAGAACCCTGGGGCACCCAGTGCGTCCAAGGATAAAATCTGTGCCCTGCTGCTGCTGAGTGTTTTGTGTCATATTTCTGGTTGGATTGTTTAAAAAAATGGGGGGGGGGGGGGTTGTTTTCCAGCAGCACTTGGAGACCCTACTGTGTTATGTGTCATATGGACAACAGGAAGATGGTGTCTGCTCGAAAGAATTCACAGTATAGCTTGGCAGAAGTACAGTAAGTAGAGGATGTGATAAAGATACGGGGTGAGACATGTTAGTAACAGTAAAAGGAGCATGTTTGCGTAGACTGAGTACGTCTGACATCTCCGTCAACCAGAGTGTGCGGCATGCTAAGGCCTTGCAACTTGATTAGCTATTCAGACTGCTTTCCAGCACTCCCAAGCCCTTTGCTTGCTAGCAAAGGAAATCCACTGTATAAATCAATATTGGCTCTAGTGTGCATGGAAATGAAAGTGGGTGGAGACATCAAAGGGGGTTTTCCAGGTAGAATTTTCTGTTGCTTAGGATATTATTAACAATGAAGGCAAGAGGCTGCTGATTAGCTGGCAGCAAGCAGATAAATAAGGTGGCTTTCTTTAAAGGAGCAGTGAGCTTTGGAGAAAGGAGGGGCATGGTGAATCTAAGAGTGTCTAGGAAGGCCTGTAAAGATCTAAGAAGAGAAAGTGCATTCAGCTAGCAGCTCTTGGTCATCTGCAATTAGCTGTATTGAGCCTGTTCACTCGCTTAGATTAGTGGTTAGTCCATTTGTGCAGTCCAACCTGGGCAGGCGCTGGAACAGGGTTGCAGTGCCTCAGCTGAGGTGTCTCAGTCTTTGGTCCTAGTAACAGGTGCCTGACCTGGTTCCTGCGCCTGCTCTAGGGAGCGGTGAGCGCAGGAGAGCCCATTGCAGAGCAGCTCATTTCTCAGGACACTGATGGCGCCTCGGCAGTGCTCTGCTCTGAGAGAATGACCGGTGCTGACAGGACCCCTGGCCTGGGCTCTCTACAGGCATCATCATGCAGGCTTTCAGAAAGCCACTTCGATTTGTGCCATTTCCCCACTCCTCAGGAATTGGGGCACACATCCCAACAAAAGTCCTCCTGCCGCATTAGCACTGTGCAGACTCTTCTGATCAGGTAATGTGTTAGAAGGGATGCTGCTGCTCCAAGGTTTCTGTATTCCCAGCTGGTGCTTGCTTTTTTTCCTGCCAGGATTGCTTTGTCGTATTTTTGCAATTGTTAGTAACTCATCTCGCGTATGGAACTGGCAGTGAATCAGAAGTCAGAGTATCCAAAATATCTCACCCCACTAAAAGAACAGTTCCTCCTTTGCTGTCTATATGCGGCATTGGTAGCTGATGCAAGGTGAGAGGATTGTGTGGAGGATGGCATCAGAGCTGTCAGGTTTGAGTCCCGTGAGTAGCAGTTGAGAGTCAGCCCTTTTCCAAGAATTGGCAAGTTGTGAAAGTTATGTCTGCACGGTTGTGGGCAGGTGCGATGGCAGCTTGCGTGGGTATATTATGCTGGCCTTGATCCAGCTGGCACAGGTAAACCAACAGTGACATAGTGTATCAATTTAAGCACAGTCTAACACTATTAAGTATGTAGCTGAGATCTCTGGAGGACTTGTACAACCCAAGGTGAAGTCCATGTCGCTGTGTCTTTACTATGGTTTACTGTCTGTGCTAAGTTACAGATCCTGCAGATAGGTCTGTATTGTGCCTCAGTCCCTCATTTGACATTAGCACAGACCTGCCTTGAAACAGATGCTTCTGAGAACCTGCAGGCCAGGCAAATGTCAGCAGTTGCTGTCTGCAGTTCATGCCTCCTATGCTGGCATTAGTCTTTGTGATTTGCTGGCATTAGTCAACACACATGAGAGGGGAATTACATCTCCTGTTAGTATGATTTGCTTCAAATTGCAGCACTGAGACTTAAGAGTTTGGGGATATAATAGCACCACCTTCTTCCTTTCTCTGTCATGTGGGCAGTTCTCTTCCCACTCTGTATCCTCCCAAGTCCTCTTCCAGCATGCAGTGTACCGAGCATTGCCATAGTTCCTCCTTCAGGCACTAACAGGTACTGGGGCTGAAAGACACTGCACATGTTGGAGCATGTGCTGTGGTGGTGGAGAACCCCTCAGGGCTGGTACAACTGCCTGGGGAGAACACTTCTGACTTCTTCTCCTTTCTTTCTTTCTTTCTCTGCAGATGCCAGCAAGGACCATCCACAGCAGCAGGCAGGGGTGATCTGGAGAGTGACGGGTGGCTTGTTCAGTATCACCCGGGGAGCTGTGGGGGCCACACTGGGAGGAGTTGCCTGGGTGGGCAGCAAGAGCCTGGAGCTCACCAAAACAGCTGTGACCAGTGTCCCCGCTGCTGGCGTTGGACTGGTGAAGGGCAGCGTCTCAGCAGTGACCGGCGGTGTTGGAGCCGTAAGCAGCGCAGTCGCCAGCAAAGTCCCTTTCACCGCAAAGAAGAAGGACAAAGCTGACTAATCTCCATCGCAGCTCCCTTCCAAAAGATCAACCTGTCCATACTCTCCCCCTACACAGCACCTCTTTGAATTGGAAACAGCTGCTTCTGGGAGGGTAAAGCACCCAAGCAGACTCCGACTGCAGCCTGCTCAACACCGCCTGCCTGGCTCAGAGCTCACAGAGCTGCTGTCAATGCCTTTCACTCCCATCACCTACTGGGAACCATCTCTACTCTGAGGGCTTTAAAGGTGCAGTTGTCTCTGTCTTGCAGTTTCCTTCCTCCCTTTTTGCTCTTTGGAGCACAGAGGGGTGGGAGATGGTGTAAGGCTCCATCTGCCTGGAGGTGGTGAGGGATAAGGGAGGAAGGGGAAGAATTATACCTGGCTTGAAGTGTGGTTTATGTAGTTGAATTCAACTTCAGCTGGGGAGACACCTCCTGAAACACACCTACCCTTGGCTCTGGGTGGTGTGTTTGGGGGTTTGCCTGGGGGAGAACCGTAGAAGAAAGTCCCATTGACATAAAGGAGGGATACTGTGAAGAGGGGGAAGCCTCCCTCCTGCCCCACACCTCTTACCTTTTCTTTGCTTTGCATCCCACAAGCTGCTCCCAGTCACTTATTCCCTGGCTGAATTTCACCCTTCAGGGAAGGAACACTCAAGCTCAACAGAGCAGCTCCTGGGATGATGCCACACAAGTGTATCATATGTCCCAAGCCATCGATCCCTTAGGCAGATTTCCTTGGTGAGGGGCAGGAGGATGAAATCTGCTGTATGTTCCCATTTGGGGAAGTTGCTGATAGTGGCATCTGGCAGACCACTGTAATACTGCAGCAGGAGGTAGTGGTGCTCCACCAGTGAGAGGGGAGAGGTGCCCTCACCACACAGAGACTAACTGGGCCCTTGGGCTTGACCCCTTGAAGTCCTTGCAGTGTCCCCATCTGCAACAGGGCCGATTTGACTCCAGGCTACACTCTCAGTCTGCAGATGTCACTGGTAACCAAGAGCAAGTGTGTTACCAAATGCCACCTAAGTTCTGCTCCAGGGCAGCAGGGATGGGAGGTGGAAGAGTGTTGCTCACCCTGTGACTTGGTGCCCCTGGAGCAGTGGCCTGGCTGTGAGCGGGCTGAGCTGCTTTGGGGAATGCTTCCCCGAGGGGGCGATTATGCTCCAGTGGCAGCGAGCCCGGGCCTGGCACCAGCCGCTCCACCTCCACACACTGCTTCAGGGGCTACAGCCCAGCTCCTCTAAATGACCATGTTGCACTAAATAGCCCACCCAAACTCTTAGTGCCCAGAAACCCAAACACCTGCATTCATCTGGGAGTCATATCCATCCTCAGCCTGTCCCGTGATGCTCAAAGTGTCATGTGACATCACACACACACACACACACACACAGAAACACACACACACACACACACTCACTCACTCACTCTCTCTCTCTCTCTCCAAGGTCCCCTGAAATTCTTGAGATGAGGAAAGCCACAAGTTCCAGCATTAACTCTGCCTTTCCTGGCTTTGGCAGGTTATTAGCCTAGGTTGTTAGATATTGGATGCATAGGCAAGTGAAGCAGTGTTTGTGCGGTATTTTATAAATATGCATATGTGTTAGCGTGTGTGTGTGTGTGTGTATCAGTCCACAGGCATGTTTTCAGCCAGGTAAACAAAACTGTGCCAGTGCTGCAGAGGAGTTTACATAATCATCTTTGGCACTTCCAGCATATAGTTTTTATATAGGGACCTGGTCAAAATAACAATCATGTTTTAGAGGGTGTTTTTCCCCTGTGTTGCCCAGCTCAGTGTAGTTTATTAAAACCAAAGGAATGTGAACAATGTCCTTTCTCCCATCCTTGCTCTTTGTTTACTTTCTGCCCTATTTTTTGGACACTGAAGCCAACTTCCTTGGTTTTCATTTCCTGTTTGAGGTCATTTCACTTCCTGGCTGTTCTGTTATGCTTAGGAGTTAAACATCAGGGAATATTTAAGTACAAAAAACCCCAACCATTTTATGTTCTTGGACTTGTGAAGCAGTTTTGATTCTGACCTTTATTAAATCCACATTTTGGACCTGACTTAAATTTCCTGTGTCCCTGTGCTAGGCACACTGGTGTTAGTCTCTCTCCATACCCCTTGCTGGGCAGTGGTCCTGCCATTTGCAGTGGCAAGAAGTTTCTGATCTCCACATTGTGTTTCTCTTGATAGCATGACAGTGGCTTAACCTACATCTTTGCTTCTGAAGAGGAAACAGTATTTGGTATGTGTGTGCATTTCCCCTCTTTGTCTCTTTTGTTCTCTTGAACACCAAGTTGACCCAGATGTGTTGGATTTTTCTCTGAAGGTAGCAGCTTCACAGAAAGATCAGGCCTTGATGTGTGTCTGCACTTTGCTGGGATGTTCGTGGCAGTTAGCAAGGCCTGAAGAAGTCTCATCTGTTCTTCCTTTGTCCTGACCCCCCTGCAAGGCAGGAGGGCAGTTTGTGCTGCATGGGTCTCTGTTCACCACTCTCCCTGAGTGCACCTCTTTTCTTATTCCAGTTCACAGCTTGCTTCTCAATCCATCTCTAACCCCAAAGCTAAAAGCTGCCTGTGCATAACTAAGCAGTCAGCAAGCCTCTCAAGGAAGATGCAGTTTCCTACCAATTGAGACAGAAGACAGTCTTCTTCATAACTGCCTCCCTGAGTCCATAGACAGGAGGAGATAGTATATGAGGGGCTTTCCTTCTTCAGTCACCCCTAGGCAGGCAATGGGAAGCTCATCATGCTTTTGGCTGACCAGTATCACACACAGGCTCTTGCTGCCGGTTCATCGGGGGAGGAAAAGCTCTGGGCAGTAAATTCTTCCGAAGCTGTCGTTTGCAGGCACTGTGTGTGCAGAGCAGGCATGGCAAATGTAGTAAAGGCATATTAAGGAACGCCATATGGGTCCTAAGGTTTTCCCATATTTTTCTTTCTGCTCTTCCCTTCTCTCACTGTGTGTCCTTGTGGTAAATGGACTAAAGCTCTCTGTTTTTTCTGGAACTGCTATGGCCTTGAGGGATGGCCCTGAGAAGGGGAGAAAAGGAGTGAGGGGAACTCACAGTCTAGATCGCTTTTCTTAGAGCCCAGCTAATGGAGAGCTCATGGACCATAAATACTCAAAGAGGGCAAACTAGCAGGTAGGGATAGAGGATTAAATCTACTTGAAAACCAGGGCCCTAGACTTATTATCAGATATTTGGGAATATATAAATATGCAGGACTCGAAGACCTCTAGGAAGTATGTCTGTGTAAGAGTACTGAGCCTATTTGGTTGATTCAGGCGACCTGGCCCCAGGCTGCTTTTCTGTGCACTCTCCATGCCAGAGTTGAAGAAACACAGTATTCCCAGTCTAAGAACAAAGACACTTCCTCACAGCTCTGGTTGCAGGATGGTAGGATCTAGATCAGACAAGGAAGCTGTTGGTACCTGACAGATGCCCCATCTTTCCTCCTCCCCCACTACAGGTACTTCAACCAGGTCAGGATCCACCCCAGCCACTGGTGCAGCCCTTCTCCCACAGCCCCTTCATGGTGAGAGGGCCAAAACTGATATTTGGCAGAAATCTTACTAGATACCAGATAGGAGGGGGCAGGAGAAAGGTGGAAGGAGGGACTGAGGGTCACAGGTGGTATGGAGGAATGAAAGGGGCCAGTGCAAGGAAGATCACCAATTTTCTGGTGGTAGGAAGCAGGTGAGGTGAGACTGGTTGCAGGAGGAGGTAAGGGGACTGTGGCCAGAAGGAAGGGGAAAGAAGGAGTGGGGGAGCAAGAAAAGGAGGAGTGTGGAGGGGAATTTATTTCCTAGGACAGCCTCTGAATTGTGGGATTAATGTGATGGAATTTGTCTTATGGAAGAATGTAGGGGGAAAAAAAGTAGAAGAATGTAGGTTTTGGTGTATGTTGTTCCACTCCTGGCTGATATCCTGCTTCCATAGTAGTGACAAATACTAGACGTTTCCAAGTAGCTAGATCAGGATGCCCAATGGATGGTCCGTGGGCCAGATCAGCTCCCTGCTTATGCCTCACCCTAGCTTTTGCCATGTGCTAGATTCTGTTCCTGTCGGGGGACTGGGATGTGGCCTTCAAGCAGCTCTGGGCCCTGCCCCAGTGGGGGATCTCTATGCCCCAAGGCAGCCGAGAGGAGAACCCACAGGCACTTCCTTTCCTCCCTTTTTCCGTTGTTCATTTAATTATCATTTACTTAGTTTTCTTAGCTTTTTGTCGTGCCCCCAGATCCAGCTCTCCAAAGCTCCTACTAAGACCTTTATTATGGCTGGGAGGGCAGAGAGGGTGACTCTGCTCCTGCAGCTCCCTTGGCTGTGAGAGAAGTGCACGTCTTCCATCCCTTTTTCCAGTTGTGTTTTGTGTGTGGAAAAACTTAACCCACTTCTTTTCCTCTGGATTCCCTTGTTGGCTCTTGTTCCTATGGGTGGGTCATTTCTGTGTCTCCATTACGAAGTCATTCTTGTTAAAATACCAGGTTGAGTGTAAACGTGGAGATGGATGGAGGGAGCCACAGAGCTGCTGGGACAGGATGCCGGGGCCCATCTCTGCCTCTGTGTGAGCCTGAGAGTCCTTTGGAAACCCTAAGCCGTCACTGTGACCACATAGTCCCATGCACGGTGCTGGGCTCCAGAGAACACTTTTGTTCTTTATCATTTCATTGTCTGTAATTGGTTTCTTACTGAATTTGTTTGCTTGGTTTGTTTTGCAGTGTGTTTCTGGGAATATTCTGCATCTCTGTATTTTAATTACAGTAAAATTTGAGGATAAAAACCTTTGTTATGCTCGTTCTTGTTTCCAGTGGGGGAAAACGAGCAGAGGAAATGCAGCTGAACGAAGATGTTAGAGATTCCATGGGAGATCAGATCTCTCCCCTAAGGGCTCTAAATGAGGTACCAAGCAGGGCTGAGTCTCAGTCCCTGCTTAAACTAGGACATGGCTTTCAACCATGATTCGAAAGCCATTTTGTTGCAAGCGCATTTACTAATTGAAATGGTAAGAACAGTTTGGAGAAGACTTTTAAACTCAATTCCTTGCTTTATTTTAAAGACCAGTATGGGTGAGGTCTTTTGGGCCAGAGGAAGGCCCAAAAAGTGGGATGTCAGCATCTGAAGATGGCAAATTTTGCCTTTACAGCTGCTGGCTCTTCATGCAGGTTTGCATGTGCTAGGATGGCAGCCACTTTTCCCAGCTCAGGAAGCAAGGAAAAGCCTACCGCCGCTGTGCTCACTAACTCCCCAGGGCCTTTCCCACAGGCACTGCTCCCCGCCTCGCAGGAGAGCTGCCCGTGCCCCTGGGAACCAGCTAATCCGGCAGCCAGCAGGTTGACCTTTCAGTTAATCAGCGATGTAACACTGGCAGTGAACGTGAGGAATATCGTTTTACCTGGGCTGCGTGCTCAGGCTGGAGGTGGAGCTGCTCAGAACCGGTGATAGCCCCCCGCCGCGGCGTGCCCCAGTGCCGCCCGGCGCAGAGCACAGCAGGCCTGGCAGGGAGGCTTTTGCCTGTGTCCCTTTTACTGGGATAAGGCCAGGACCCAAAAGCTCAGCCTTTGTTAAGCGCTGACAAAAGGATTAATTTAGTAACTAATAATGGGGCAATCAAGCCATTTATTTGGTTGGCATTTTACTGCCAGCTGCTTCGTAAGAGTAATGTGCAGCGGACTGATGAGGCTGGCTCCGAACACCTCTGCTGCGGTGCACAGCCTGGCCAGCCCTGCGTGTCATGCTGACAGCAAGGGCTCATCGGGGGCTGCGGGGCCCAGCTTGCCCCCATCCTCTCTAGGAGAGGCAGCCTAGGGACCACAGGGCTCAGCTGCAACCCTCTTGGGAACTGAGTTAGCGGGAGCAAGTTTGGCAGGGGGGAAGGCACTTGTTGCCGTGTCTCTGGGTAGTGTGAGAGCGACTGTTGCTGTACCTGGCCCCAGTGAACGCAACCGTGGTGGCTGGGCTTTCATGGAGCTGCACCAAGGCCCTCTGCGAGGCTGCAGGCAAGCAGATGAGGGTAGTGCCCAGCCTGGAGTCCGTGCATGCTGTCTTTGCAGCAGAAAACACAGCCAATTTAGCAGGTGTTACTCCCCACACACTCACCAACCCTGAGGAGGGGCCATCAAATTTGTTGCCTTGGCTGACCTTTTCCCTCACCCTGGCCAGCCGAAGCAGGTTTACAAAGTTAAGCTAGTTTGCAAAATGCCATTAACAAACTGAGGTGTAACAGCAGCACCTGCCCCTCCAAAGGTTTTGTGAGGGGAAAAGGGCTGCTAGAGAAGTGCCTGCAGCTGCAGCCTTCCCTGCCTCACCAGGTGCTGTACGTGCCAGCTGCTTGCACCGACTCCCATGTGTTACTGCAGGGTGCCAGGCTCATCCCCTCTCCCAGATAGGATCTTGGGCTGGGAGCCAGTGGGCAGTGGCCCTTGGAAGAAGCCTTCAGTGAGGAAATAGGTGGCTTAGGCACTCCAGCGATGAGAGTGCGTCTGTGCTACTCCAAGGACTGCTGAGGGCTGGGAGCGCAGAGCTGGGGTGGATGCGAACCAGCTACATCAGGCCTCCTGGGGGCTTTCTCTGGGTCCCCATCCTGCCTGGCTCTGGGGCAACAGAGCTGTGAAGTCACTAGGCAGTCACTGCCTTTCTGTGGGATGCACCCTAGGGACTGGGCTATTTGGAGGGTTTTGTATGTGTCCTGTTGGGTTGGAGAAGTTGGCAAGCTGTTTCAGCAGGTAAGGAGCAAACAGAGATTGATGAAACTTTGTGCCTGGCCCTTGGTCATCTGCTGAGATGCTGTATTGCTTTGCCTCTCCATGCTTCCCATTCCTGCTGCTTGTTGCCTTGTTTAGCTCACAGGGCCTGCGAGGCAGGGGCCGGTCCCTGCTCCCTGAGTGTGCGAGGTGCCTGGCATGTGAGGGCCCTGTCTTGGCTGGGAGCAGGAGGCCAGCAAAGTGCAACAAATGCCTTTGCAGTAGTATCTTTTTTGTTGTTTTTATTCTGGCAGTTTTATGACCTGATCTTGAGCACTCTTCCCTGGTGTCCCAGGGCAGAGCCATGCTTGGGTCAACAGTATCAGACTTAAGGCTAGCAGAAGCAATGACCATGGTGGGCTCATGGGGCTGGGCTCGTGGTGCTTATGGTGTAGCACTCCACTGCCAAGCATTTCAGTGAGCCCCCTGCCACCACACAAGCCAGCAAGCTCTCAGCTCTGTAAATAACCACAGGTTCTCACTTTTGGCTTAACTACTTGCATTTTTACACACTTCAGATTCAAACATGCACATGCCAAAGGGGTTGTGCTAGCTCTCCCCACCAGCTTTGCCCTGTCCTGCTCCTGCACACTGTAGGAGACAGGTATATCTGGAAAGACCAATTTTTGCCTGTTGGTGCACCCACCCCAGCTGTAATTACTGAGGTGTTTCAGTTGAATTTCACCCCCCCCAGGTCAGTTTTATTGCACACTTTTATTTACAGAAAACACAGAAATAAAGCATTAAATGTGTTGGGTTTTTACCAAACTGCCCAATCACTTTTTTTCTTCCTTTTGTGGGTTTTTTTTTTTTTTTTTTTTTTTGGCACAAAGAAATATCACAGGTGTTACCAAATAACCAGGTATCAGCAACTGACCAACTGCCCAGCCCAACAGCATGACTCAAACAAGCAGACGTATTGAACTGAGATTGAAAACAAGGAGGTTGTTCCACATTCAGCTACCAGTATAACTTGCTCATCGGGGGACAAGGGCAGTTATTCTGGAGGGGACAACATCATTCATAAATTATATTTATATTTACCTCTTACATTGTAAAAGTAAACAGTGCAAAAGTACAGTACCCCAGGTACCCTTTCGGTTTGGAAAGCTTGACGGCTGTCTTTTACATTTTGTGTGTGTCTTGTAAACATTGTTACCCATCCACAGTTCTAGCTCTTGTTTGGAGAGACCCGGTTCCTCTTGCGTCCGAAACGTGTTGTGAGAGGTGGCAACCACTTCCCCTGGACTCTGTTCAGAGATTCCCGCTCATGATTTAGTGCAAATTTTGGAGAGAAAAAGACAAAGGGGGGGGGAACAAATCAAAAGAAAACAAAATAAGGCAACAGTTAGAAACAGTCTGTATCAAAAATAGGGCCTGCTAGCCCAGGGCTGCATTACGAGAAGGGCAGGAAGTCTCTCTCTTCCACCAGGCTGATGGAAAGGTTTTTCAGCTCCTCCTCAGAGCTGGCTGTTTTGTAGCCGAGCTGCGCCAGCACCTGCTGGCAGGCGCGCTGGGTGAATGCCACAATCTCGTAGGACAGCCGGAAACGCCACTTCTCTGCCGTTGCTGCCGAGTTTCTCACTGTCCCGTACTTGTGTTTGGATGAGGACCTGTCTCCTCGGGTGTTGTTCTGTATCCAGCGCTCGACATTGCTGTCCATGGGGATGCCCAGGAAATCATAAATCTCCTCAGTCTTTTTCATGGGGTTCCTGGCCAGGTCTTCATACCTCACCAGCATGTATTTGCCTTTGAGCCACGGTGGCCGGTTCAGGCCAGTAGAAACGGAGTTCCAGAAGTCCTCGCACACTGTGGTGAGCTGGGTCACATCCAGGTTGTACGGCTTCCTGCCAGTGCCATCCCAGATCCTCCAGAGCCTGTAGGTGTCCCGGAAAGTCTCGCTCCGGGACGCCAGGATCCCCCGGGGGTCCCTCACCAGCTGGATGACCTTCAAGTTCAGCCGTGGGTCCTCCACCAGGGCCCGGAGGTCGCTGACCTCAGGCACCCGCACGGTTTTGATGGCCACGTGCCCATGCTCTCTGCAGGACTCGGTGGCCAGTGTCAGGTTCAAGGTACCACATTTCTTCACACAGTCTCCTTCCTCCAGGTGGAGATCGACAGCTCCCAGGGACTCACAGACGGGTGGCGAGCACAGCGCCTTGCTGGCTCCTCTGCGGAAGAGCCGGTCGGTCGTGTGGTTGATGGGCTGGGGTTTGATGTAGTTCTCCAGGAAGTAGAGGTCGCAGTCGTACAGGCTCCTCAGCAAGTCTCGGCTGGCCCCCAGCATGACCCGCCTGTCTGTAGTACTCTTGCTCTGGGTCAGCTTTGGGATCAGTGTGTACTGGACATGGTAGAGGGGCTCGAATAAATAGAAGACATTGAAGTGCTGGTTGAAGAGCTGTCCGACAAATGAGGAACCGCTGCGGGTGGTGGCGAGGATGAGGACGTGTGTCTTCCTGGAGATGTTATATGCAAAAGTGGGGCTCTCATCACATAGCCTGTCGGTTGCATCAGCGTCCTGGCTCAGGCTGCAGTTCACGGGGTTGGAGATGGGGCAGCTGTGAAAGGACTTGGCAGTGAATGTCCGGATTGCCGTGTACTGGATTGCAATGGATGCCAAGGCTAGTAGGAGGACAGCCTTCCAAGAACATTGCATGGCTGGTCACCTTCATAGGGCTTCTTCACAGGTCGTCTTGGTGTCTGCAACCCAACAGAGAAGTCACGGGTTGAGCGAGGAACTCCAGGGAGGACCTAAGTATTCCCAATACTGAGTGCACCAGCAAATGCCCTCCCATGCTGCATACATATCGGCCATCATTGTATGGATCCCTGTCATGTGCTGCATAGCCTTATTTCAGCAGAAAGGGGGACCAGCAACGAGATGGCCAACCTGGAGGCATATTTCCAGCCAGGACGTCAGCCCCAGGGACTGCTTCCTTCCAGACTGGGGGCATACGGAGGTCATGTGCCCCACAGCTCACCCCATGCCCTGTGGCCCTGGCAGTGGAGGTTTAGAACCCAGTGGTCACACTGTGCATGTGCCTTCATCCAGCTGCTGAGCAAACTCCTCAGCTGCCCCGTGAGCCATTTGTCACCCCATCAATCAGTGTCTTTTACACCCAGTCCAGGAGCTGTGGGAAGATGAGGTCAGGGGATCCTGCCAACACTGCCTGGAGAGGCTCCTCCATCATTTCTGGCCAGCTGGCAGTGTGAGGCATGGCCTGTCTGGGCCAAGGACTGCCTGCCCAGGGGGAGAGGGGTGATGGCTCTCCTAGAGCTGCAAACATCTCTGCTAAGGAGTCCATGGGCCAGGCCAGCTCAGTAAATGAGCTTCCAGGGACATGGACCAGCCTGAGCTCTGCAGCTGAAGCCAGAGCTGCATCCCAGCTGCCAGCCTCAGGTGCCCTAAGCACTGACCTGGGTGGTGTGGCTGGGCATGGCTCAGCTGCAGGTGCTGGTCCCCCACACAGCTGAGCATGGGGGGGGAAAGCACAGGGGGAAGGCAATACTACAGAGGAAGGCATTAGAAACTGCATCTCCTCCATCCTCTGTCAGCAACAACGATTTCTCAGAGGGACAACGGTGCTTCCTCTGGTACAAAGCTTTGGGCCTTGTGTTCATCTGGGCTCCAAAACAGGTTTGACTAAGGAGAGAGGCACCAGGAAAAGGGGGAATCTTATTTTCCTAGGTCGAAGTCCCTCATCTATGGGAAATAAAATCCCAGAACGCTTATGTATTCCAGAAACTGGCATTTGTGCCAGGATGGGAGGACTCATAACTTGTTTCAAAACCCTCAGCAAGGATGTCACTCTGTGTCCCTGATGAGCCTCCTCCTCTGCTACCTGTGGATTTGCACCGAGGGGATTTGTCTGTTCACAGAAGCAGGAGTCCAACCTCCCACAGACCACAATGTGCATAGAGGGGAGCAGCTAAATGCCAGTATTTGGTGAAGGAGGTGACCATTCATGGCCCTAGATAACTGGAAAATGCAAGGAGAGCCTCTGTGCCTCTTCTGCAGCCAGACTGGAGAAGCAGCTCCCCGCATGACTGCGAGGCGGTGGTGGCTCGAAGGCTGCACCGCATGTTCCTCAGTGACCTCCTCGTCTGTGGCTACCAGGTAATGCCTGAAACTTTTGGCTGGGAGATGCTGCCTGGGAGGTCATTGCAGAGAAGCAGGCAGAGCACAGGAGGCGGCGAGCTCACCTAGAGAAAGAGCATCAGTGTTTGGGGAGAAAAGCCTGGCGGAGCCAGTGCCTGGAAACCAGAGATGGAGACAGGCACAGGGAAGAGCAAGGACGTAGCCAGGCAGGCTAACCTTAGACTAGTGATGCTGACCTCTGTGGCTCTACTACATGTGCACAGGCAAGGGGAAAGGTAATCTGAGCAAGGTGCTTAGATGGGCACTCTCAGGCAGAGAGGTGAGAAGCACCTCTGCTGTGTTGGGGAGCACTGGCACTGCTTGGCAGTGTGCATCACCATGGTAGCACTTCAGTATTTAAAAAAGTCTCCTGTAGAGCCCTAACTCACAGAAGCTGCTCGAGGCGGGGTTTCTGCCCTTCACGGGCTCGCTGCTGAGTTTGACTGCGTCGGGGCCCTGCAGCGCACTGCCTCCCTGCAAGAGCTGCAGCGTGTCCAAGCCCTCCGTGCGAGGCCATGAAGCTGGCTCGTGTGCCCACAGGGCCCTGGCGGTGCCTGGGGAAGCAAGGCAGCGTGGAGGAGTGTGCGCATGTGTGCGGGGGGGGAGTGTGCACTGGGCAGTGTGGCGCTCATGTTGCTGCAGGTCATCATGTGCATTAGGTACCGCGGGGACCTGTGTGTTGTCACCTCTGTCTCCAGCTTTTGTCTGTCCCAGTAGCCACCTTGGTGTTGTATGTCAGCCACCCTTTCACTAACCAAATAATCTTTGCAGACAGCTCTACCCTGCCTCTCAAAAGCATGAGGCTTCACATCCACATGCTGCTGCTCCCCAAGGCCCAGAGGGGCTGGGGAAAGGAGGGAAGAGATCTCCACAACTCCCTCTTGCCCACTTTTCTTCTGTTTCCCCTGATGTGATATTTTCCCCGTGCACACGCTTCTCTGTGGCCAGTTGCCTGCCCTCTGCAGCCAAAACCATGGGGACAGGCCCAAGTATCTGTGCCCCTGGCCCAGCAGAGCCCTTCCTTCCTGTAGGATCCTTGCCACAGTTGCTTTCTCTTCCTCACACCTGCTGCGTGTCCCCAGGAAAAGCTCCAAGCCCTCCTCCAGCTAACAGCGAGCTGCCAGGCGCATGCTGGCTACTCTGGGGCGACGGAGGGCAGCAGGGTGGGATTGCCAGAGCCGTTGCTGAGCAGAGGAAGGCATGTGGGCCAGGGAGGGTTTTTGTGTGGGGCCTGTTCAGGCTTAGAGCTTCAGGGGCTTTAGGATATTGAAACTCCTTGCAGGCCTGGCAAAGCACAGAGTTCCTGCTGCTTTTTCCCCAGAGAGGCTATAGCAGCTGGCACAGTGTGATGTACCCATCTCCTCGATGTGCCCAACTCTCAAGAGAAACCTTGTCACTCAGAGTGATGCCGGGAGCAGGGAGGGCTGCTCTGACCTGCAGGTGAGTTGAAAAGCTCCTTTCTTTTTTCATTATTTACCAGTTGCTCCCAGCTCCTCCGCCGGAGCACAGGCACAAGGGTCTGGCTTTGTGAGCTACCAGGCTCCAGAGACCTCCCTGGGAGAGGGGTTTCTTCACCCTGTGATTCAGACCAGGAGCCAAACTGGAGGGCTCTGACTCTGAAGGCATCCCTCCTGCCAGCTATCACAGTATTTGTGCACAGAGACACACTTTACTTAGGGAGGAAAAAAAAAAAAAGAAAAAAAAATCACATGGTGGGCTGTAGCAGCTGCCTGGTGAAAGGATTTGGGGGCTACAAGCAGGCTGAGAAGCACCCCCTCCATCTTCCCCGCTGTATCAGTGGAGAGAACAAGGCTGCGCAAGTCCCAAAAACCTGACCTCTGTTCCCCACTCGCCCCACAGGGCCCAGACACAGTGCTGGTGCAGTGAGACGTGTGCTTTCCCTTGTCCACACTGAGCTGATGCCAGGCAAAAGCACTCCCAATCGGGTGTCTTTAATCAGTTTTAGACTTGTACCAATGCTTTGATCAAGGGTTGCTTTCTCCTGGGCTGCTGCCTGCCAGCAGAGGGGTATGTGTCGTGGGAACAGAAGTCAGACATTTGACCACTGCTGCTCCTAGCCCTGTCTGGGGTTACCAGTGCTGTAGAGGGGAGACCTGGCCCCAGGATCCACATGGGATATTACATCCCTTGGAAAAAGTGCCCAACCCTTGCGAACCTGTCAAGCTGGCACTTTTCCCAGGGTTTGTTTGCTAGTTTTCCCAGGTCTCCTAAGTCTGCTCAAGCTCTTCCCTTCTTCCTGCACTGACCAACTTGCTGTTCAGCCCCCAAGGCTCACTGTTCACAGGCACAGGATAGGACAGGAGGGTCCCTCCTGGCATCTCTTTGCTCCTGGCCCAGGAGGCTCCAGACTGTGTGGTGTTCGAAGTGGAAGTTGCAAAGTGGGAACTCTTTCCTGCTCTCTAGTGATGGCCAGCCAAACTGCACCCTTCAGACAAGCTCTCAACTTTTATTCCTTGCTGGGCTGCTCATGGACGTGGCAGAAGAGGTGACTCTGATGGTCCAGGGATGTGGCAGATACCCACTGCTGGCTCCTCTACAAAAGGTGGCCAGAGACTGGGTGCCTCCTCAATCTTGCCAGATCGCTGGCTGCAAGTGTTTTCAGGTTCTCTGTCTACCCCAGAGCCTCTCCCCTTTGCAATACATCAGACTGTGCAAGGGGAGAAGTGCCGATTTGATTCACCTCCCCCGGGAGAGCAAAACTACAGCCTGATTTCAGCTTCAGCTGCCTGTCATCGCCACTTGCATGTGCCCTGCCTGTCTCACTGTGCTACAGTCAGAGAGGGACCAGCTTTTGGGAGAAGGGTTCCCTCCCTGCTGTCTCATCTATGACTCTTAAAGGCAATGGGAAACTCCTTTTGGCTGCAAGCTGGTTCTCCTGCCTCCTCTCATTGTGTGTCACTGGAGATGTAGTTGTGCTCAGCATGGCTCTAACCAGCCCACAACGCAGGGCAGCCGGCAGCCTGGGCACTCTCGGGACAGTTTTCACCACCTGCACCACTGAGGCTCCTCATCTGGCCAAGATGGCAATTGTGAGACCCTCTCCTTGCCCATGGACCCACCACTGTCCCGGGAAGGGCTGCCTCCCTCCGTGTGCACCCAGCCTGGCCATAGAAAACTGCAAGGTCCAGGGCAGCCCTGGGAAGTGGCTTGTGCTGAGGATGGGCTTGTGCTGGCCAGCTGGAAGGGCTGGGGACAGGCTGCTCCCAGAGCTCCTTCCTTGGCGCACTGCTGTTTGAGACAGTGCAAGCTTGTGGGCACCTGGGAGCTGCTGGTAAGGCTTAATATCACTTCCATTCATGTGCCCCATGGCTCCTCTTTTGGACAAATGCAGTGCCTGCAGCCAAGCTGGTATAAAACACCTGGAAAGGAGAAGGTGTGTAAGGATCCACATGATTCAGGTCAGGCTTGCTGAACCGTGTGTTTGCAGTGAACTTACTTCAGGAGAATGTCTCGCACATGCACGTACAGCAGGGACACAGCTTACTCTCCCATCCCTGCCCTGGAGGACCTTCCTCTTAAATTGGTCTTTTCCTATTCAGGCACTGATACCAGGGGCCAGCTTTCCAGATCAACAGCTGGAACATGGGCTGTGTCCATGTGAGGCTGTAGCCTGTGTTTAAAAGTCCCATGTGAGGCATTTGCTCTTTCAGCCACACAGCCTGACACCGCGGGTGCTGCAACCACAGGAGTCATCTCAAATGTTGGTCTTGCAGATGTCTCCACGCAATAGGGTGTTTCAAGCCAAAATCTACCTCTGCGCTATCTCCAGCTCAGCTCCACCAAAGATGATGACCCAATGCAGCTAAAGGACTGGAGCTGAGTCTGGTAGGTCCCCTCCAAGCTAATGGGGCTACAACTGGGAGGGTAGGGTGGGGGGGATGAGTGGGGGTGGGGAAGTAACTCATGCCCTCCAGCTAATGGTGTTGCTGGGAACTGGTTGCAGTTAGGACAGACCCTGTGAGACAAGAGATACTGGGGAGGCGAGAGGAGTGTTTGCAACTTTGAATATGCCTGCTGCCCGCACTGCCAGTGTGGGGTCCCTGTGCCCAGGGCCACAGCACACACAGGCCTGCCCAACTGCATGTTGGGACTGTGGGCTTGCCCTGCCATCCCTGCGTTGCACAGCCCTCTCCACTCCAGCGTCCCCCCGTCAGCTGTGCAGTGCTGTGACAGCAATGTCAGCTTATGGGTGCTGTGACAGGTCAGGCACACAACCTGCCCACACACAGGGACTTGTCTGTCATGCAGCCAAGCACCCTTCCCTATCACAGGGCATAATACACAACTATTGTGTGCACGGGCTCCAGCAGGCAAACACACAGCTCCTTTTGCACCGCCTGGGGGCCCTCACTGCTGCCTCTAACCCCTTCCGGTCACAGCGTGCCAGGCTGCACTCCCTGCCTTTCCCCCAGCGCTGTCCAGCTGCCCGCAATCGCATGGGGACCAGGCTGGCCACGAGGGATGCACAGCATCCAGCAACTGGCTCTGAGCATTGCAGGAGCCTGGCCTGTGCCTGGCACAGGGACAGGAGATTTGTCTGAAAAGGAAGGTGCTGAGCCTTTCCTCTCCCCTGCCCAGCTTCCCACAGCCTCGAGCAGAGAGGAAGGGACAAGACAGGACAGGACAGCAATACAGCCTCCCCCACCACACACACACAAAACAGCAGTGGGTGAATAATCACCTGCCCTCCTCCTCCTCCCCTGAGTCTCTGCGCTGCTCCGAGGAGGACAAGCAGGCAAGAAGCCAGCAAGACAGCCCAGGAGTGCTGGGGAGATTGAAGGCAATGAATTCAGCTGAATGGCATCCGTGAGTCACCCACGCGGAGAGCAGCGAGTGTGGCTGGCCAGCCGCAGCGAAGCGGAGGCCCAGGAGGAGATGCTGAACGGAGGACTCTCACTTTAGGGACCGTCTTCCCAGATTTGCTGGGAATGACCTGCTTTTTTAGCTGCGTAACAGGAACGCAGCGCTGGAGGCTGCGACCGCAGCTGGACTAAGGCATGAGGAGGTTGGACCTGGTCAGGCTGCTGCAGGGTTTGGCGCGAGGCACAGGTAGCATCCCCACCGAAAGCCGGGGTGCTCAGCCCCACGGGGCACTATGCAGGGCAGCGCCCCCCATTTCTCAAGTCCAGTCCCCGTGGGGCTCCTGTTACATCTCTTAAGTGCTGGCAGAGGAGTGCCGCTGCCCTGCCTCCCGCCCCAAGCCTTCCTTGTGGCTTTGACCGAACGGGAGGTTTTTTTCCTCATCTCCTGGCTCAGAGGTTACGTGGCATTGCCAGGCAGCTGCCTTGCTCCTCCCCAGAGGGGACTGCGTGTGGGCACCTCTGCCGCGCGAGCCGTTCTGGGAAGGGAACCGGGCGCTGACTGGTAGCGTTGTTGCTGTGCGGGCGCTCCCAAGGCTCTTTCAAAGGACAGCCGACACAAGCTGCCCTTTCCGGCTGCCTTCCAGGCCCCCCGGCCTCCTCCCTGGCTCGCTAGGAGCCATGCTCGCAGCACGGCCGGCGGCTCGGGCTTGTCCCTGACCCCCTCACCGCCGCTGGGAGACTCCTCTGCATTTCCTCGCAGCCTCCGGCTGCAGCAGCGGGAGGGGGCTTCGCAGGGGGAAAGGCAGAAGCCGTGAGGGTTTGAGGCGGTGCGGGTACCCGGCCCGACCCCGCTCAGCCCAGCCGAGCCCCACGGCAGAGGACGCGCTCCTCTGGCCCACGCGCTGCCGCTGGCCGGCCCAGTGGGGACCTGGCGCCTTCCCCCAGCCCTGCCCTGGTCCAGCCGCAGACACCCTCTACCCCTAAAACACATTACAGGCGAGCAAGCCTGTTTCCATGGAAACCACGCAGTGACTCAGGACTTTGGGACCAGCTCGAAACACAACTGCGAGCAGCAGACACCTGGGGAGGCTTGGGGTGTCGCGGTTGGAGGAGGACAGGCAGACCAGCGCAGGGAGCGGGACGCGGTACCCACACGCGTGTTGGCGGCAGGCTCACGCAGGTGCGGAGGGGCACGTGGGTGCACGTCCAGGCAGTAAAACCCACACCAGGAGTCAGAAGCCAAAACCCTTCTCCTGACACGAGTGTTGCTGCAGCACTCGGAAGTCATCACTGCAGTGCACGGCGCTGGACTGATCCTGAGCCTGCCCCATCGCGGACAGCCCCCTCGCCCGCCTCCAGACGGAGACCCAGATGCGCACACCGACCCCCAGGGCTCACAGCGCTCAACTCCAGCGGCTGCTCCTCCCAGCAGCGCTGCCCCTGCCTTGCCCACTGCCGCGGCGCCCGCCCGCTGCAGCCCCCTCCCTCCCTCCGGGGCAGAACCCCCGGGGCTCACCCCTTGCAGCGGCTCCCCTTCCTGAGCGGCGCGCCGCAGCCCAGCCGCCGCGGTGCCTCCCTGCCGCATGGCTCAGCCAGCCTGGCTCACGCATCCCCGCACGCTCCCCCGGCTAGGTCACTGCCCAGACATGGAAATTAAGTTGCAGGATTGCAAAACAACTCTCCGCCAGGGACCCACGGGCCCGGGCCCTGCTGCTTCCCAGCATCTGCCAACCAAGGAAAGACTTTATCTGGTGAAACACGTTGTGGCCATTGAGGTGGGGCAGACGGACTCCTGACAAGGATTTATGACAAGCATCCCACTTGGTGGCAGCCGCTTAGTCACGTTTGTGCCTGCAAAGCCATACGGCCACGCCGTGGCCTACCCACCCTGAGAGGCGCGAGCAGGCAGTGCCCTGTGGCTCCCTGAGGGGAAAGGCGACCGCTGAGAAAGCTGGTGTTAGAAGAGCAGCAAGGAGCAGGCCCCTTTCCCCCTCACCAAAGGGGGCACCTGATTTGAGCTCTGCAAGGGACCTGGGAGCAGGGGCGGTCTCTGCCCCACGCCCTGGCACACAGCAAGGCCCACAAACGCGAGATCCTGACGGGTGGGAGCGAGGCTTCAGCCTTGCCTCCTCTTTAGCCCCATAATGGTAGGGCTGCCCTACAGTCACCGGTTCAAATCCCAGCAGGGGCAACATACCCACCACCTTCCTCAGGTGAGCACCACATTATATACTGAATGGAGGTGCTTCATAAAGTATGACCATAAAGACCCAAATCTGGTCTGCTCTCCATGCATATCCCCTCCCATGGCACTTTTCTGAAGATAAGGCATTGGACACCAGTCCTCAAACTACTCCTAACCTGTTCCCCGTTCCCCTACCTCCATCCATCCCCGTCTGCATTTTGGTGGGACTACGGGATCCTTTGCAATGAATGACACAACTGGACGATTGCTGCCCACTTTGGCCAGCACTTAAATCATCACAGAGGCTTCAGCTGGGATTCTGTTTATTTCCTACTGGCACTCAGCATACACATTTTGAGTTAATTAATCACTGGCAACTAACGCCAACCCCAGCCAATCCCAGAGTTTTCTTATCGCAGCATCCACCTGTATCTGTTTATCCCTCATCTGCTGAACTGCATCTGCCTTTCGGAGGATGTGACTGCCTGGATAAGCCTGATACAATTTCTTGTGATCTCCATCTTCCTCTAAGCCATCCACCAGTCTGTTTGTGCACGCTCACTCCCTCATGAAGAGCTCCCCTGGCAGCAGCTGGAAGGCTCTTTTTTGATGAACACACTCATTCACCACCTCAAAATACCCTCTTTGCAACATACCGAGTATACAGCAGTGTCAGGAGCTCAAACCTTCAACCACTCACCTTTCCTGTAGGATTGCTCCATGCTATAGCATGCTTCAACCTGCTCTAAGAGGTCTTCTCACTCCTTCTAACAGCACCTGCCTACATCCTCATGGCAGGCTTATCCGACCACTATGAAGTCTGACAGCAAATGCCTCGGTATATTATCTAGCTCACACAGCTCACACACAGCCTTGTTAGAGGGCACGGCATCCGGCCTCCCTTATGCCATCTGGGACTTACCAGTTGTTCCAGGCAGCAAGGTTCCCCCATGAAATAGCACAAGTTTCCTTGCAGCTCATATCCACCACCAAGTCTTTGACGACAGGTTTGCCATTCTCCCCTGCCCCACAAAGCGACCCCAAACTTGAATTTCCAGCGAGTTCACAGCCTGGGACGGGACCCTGTCCAGAGCACAGTCAGTCCAGTGCGGATGGGAACAGTGGGAAAAAAATCCCCTCCAGTCTAAGCAATACTCCAGGTGATTTTTCACGCCCCTGGAAAGTTTGTGGCACGGAAAGGGTTATGAGGAGAAGCGAGCAAGCGGGCGGGCGGCCGACCCGGCGGCTGGCCCAGGGCCGCGGGCAGCGACGCCGGGGTGCGGGGTCCGCGCCGCCCGGGGCCCGGCCGCGCCGCTGCGGGCAGCTCCCCAGCACCGCACCGCACCGCACTGCACTGCACCGCACCGCACCGCGCCCGCCGCCGGCCGCCCCTCGCTCCCGCGTCCCGCCCGCCGCGGGCGCCCCTTACCTGGCGGAGCCGGGGCGCCGCGGCGGGACCCCCCGCGGGACCCCGCGCCGCGGCTCCGGGCGGCGGCGGGCAGCGCTGCGGGGGCTCCCGGCAGCCGCGGGGTCCGGCCCGGCCCGGCCCGGCCCGGCCCGCGCGGAGCCGCCGCGCGGGGCCGCCTCTCCACGCCCCTCCGGCCGCGCTGCGCCGCTCCGCTCCGCTCCGCGCCGGCGGCCAGCGGCGGGGACGGCGGCCGAGGCGAGGGGAGGCGAGGCGAGGGGAGGGGGCCGCGCCCGCTCTCCCCTCCCTCCGTCCCGCCCCCCCGCCTCCCCCCTCCCGCTCCGCGCCCGCCGGCCGCGCGCACCGCTCCGCGCCCCCCCCCCCGCCCCGCTCACGCTCCGCGCTGCCCCGCGCCGCTGCCCGGCCGCGCATCCCGCAGCGCAGCCTCCGGGCTTCCCGGTCGCGGAGCAGCTCTTACTTATTTATTTGTTTTTCCCTCCCAGGCAGCAGGGAAGTCAACCCGGCGGGGCAGGGGGGACCCCCCCGCGGTGGGGCGCACCGAGACCTGCCCCAGCCACGCGCGGTGGGAGTTTGCGGGGGGCACTCGCGCCCCCCGGCACTCGGCCAAGCCGTCCCGCTCCGGGGGTGCCCGGCAGGGCGGCGGGTCCCTCCGCGCAGCTCGGCCGCCCCGAGCCCCCGCGCTGGGGTGCACCCAGCCCCTCCCCGGGCCCAGCCGGATTTTGGTAGTGATGGTGGCACGTATTTGTTTTCAAGTGGCCTTTGCTCATCGGAAAAAATACTGTCACGGGGCCGAGTTCTCCAGCTCCAGGAATCCTCCCAGCTCTGCCACAGGCTGGGTGCACCGCTGCCAGAAGAGACCAACAGCATAACTGACAGTGCAATAGTAATTGCAAAGCAGACGAGAAGGTGCCACCCTGGCAGCCTCTGGAAAGGTAGAATGAGACAGAGGAAATGAAATGCAGGAAAGGAGAGTGCCAGCGCTGGGGAGGCTGCTCCAGTCGGACCATTGTGTTCTGCGCAGTTTCTGGTTCTGTCCGACCCCACTAAAACAGGTCGGGCATTTACTTTTGGCAACTTGCTTCTCTTCTGTGGGGCATTTGCAAACTGAGCTGCATTTTTAGCACTCTAACTGCACCTCCTCTGAAATGGCAGCTTCCACTGAGAGGCAGTTTATGATTCTGGAGACACTACAATGGGTATTCATCTTTTATATCCCCATTTTATTTTGTACGTGTTTGGTGCTGTCTGGGCGTTATAGGGAATCACAGCAGTTCCTCTCATGTTAATATGAGCAATACCCGGCTCCTGACAATGTCCTGAGGTTTACAAGAAGCTGCCTCCACAGCTCAGGGATTTCCAAATCTTCACCTCAAACTCTAGAATTCGCAAAGTGTAACTGAGGGTTCACCGTACCAGCATGTTAATAAGCAGCTCAGGAACAACTTAACTCAGTAGCAAGCGGGCTATGAGAAACAGCAGAGTTCAAATCCATTTGCTGCACTTTCGTTGGGAAAAAATGCCCGGAAATGCTGGTATCGTCTCCGCTCTCTGAGACGTGTCAGGCTGCGACAAGGAATTCAGGGCTATCGGATTGCCTTTAAATCTCACCAGGCACAACAGCAGAATCATCACTTTTGATTTTTGGTATTTCGGACTTGTATTTGCTGTTTTAGGAGTACCCGGATCTTGCATGTCCAAAAATACCAGTATTTCTCAAGTCTTTTATAATATCATGACAATCCTAGCCCCCTTAATCTAATTTTAGAAAACTTTGTAGGGATTTCATATTTATAAACAGTTGGTGCTTTAATATTATTCCTCTCACCATAGCAACAGCTCCCAATTGTAGCATTTGTTATACTGTGCTACTGGAGTGGTGTATCCTTGTTTTGAGCAAGAAAGCCCTGAAGCCGGTCTCCCTTGTGCTCATTTTCCCATGTCTTGTGAAGCACAAAGACTTAAAGCTCCTGCCTGTCCTGAATCTGTTTCTGATGCTAGGGAACATCAGAACCACTGGCTGCTGCTGGAAGCTCAGCTGTGGTACTGGGATAAATGTTGCTGGCGTTCCTTAGATTAAGCATTTGGCCAAGAGTAGGAGGAAGGGCAGGTTTGGTATTTCCTGGCGCAGGAGACCTATCCCATCAGATTTCTACTCTAAGCTACCAGCACCGCTTATGTGAAGCTTTTGGCAGATGTTGGAAGGTAGAAGAATGCTGGTCCTTCATGGGAAGCTGAAATATGTTCATAGACAAATACATCACGCTATGGGAAGACAGGTTCTTCTTAGCTGCTTGTCCCCAAGCCCTTGTGCTCAGGGCTCGTTGCTTCTGCTCCCACAACCCTCTCTCATGTGAGTCACTGGACACAAGCTGTGGTGGCACAGTCGTCCTTGTATCCTATGGCCCTGTCGTAACTCTGCCATAGAGTTCTCTGCACCAACCCCCTATGCATTACACAGACCTTCAGCAGCTCTTGGTAGTCACGATATGTGCTTGACGTATGCTAGTACTTATTTTGGACCTAGAGAGACTGGTGGGGAGGAGCTGGCATCCAGCTGGCCTATAGCCATGTTTGTGCTCTACTTGCATTTTGGGCCAAGGCACTAGAAGTGCAGGAATGGCAGGATTTCAAGGCATTTTGCCAAGCGGGGCATAAACCAGGCCAGGGACCAGTGCCAGAAGGAAGTCAAGGGGCTTCATGGTAAGAATAAGAGAGTAGGCAGGCACTTGCGTGTTTCCCAGTCTTTCAAAAGAGTAGTGATTTGCCTCTGTAATAGACACCACCCAGAAATAGTTGAACACACCTGGGGGACACAGCTGAGGCTCTTGACAGGACTAGAAGTGCCCCCCAGCCCTGGTGAATTTGGAGGGGGCTTATAAAAACTCTTTCTCAGGGCCTGCTTGAAGAAAGTTACAGAATTAAGGTAATGCACAAGAAACTTGCTTGCTGCTATTAAAGAGGACAAAATGCAAGCAATTGAATACAAAATTGTAACCACCAGTAGTCATTTCCTCTACCTTCTGTAGAAAAGATATTGTAGCAGGTTGCCATGGACACTAATCGGGACCCCTTTGCTTCCCTTTTCCCACCCCATCCTCCTTCCAGTGCAGGTTCCAGCATCCTCCATAAGGAGCCAGAGGGGCATGGGGCAGGAATACCTGCCTGGGCGAGCCCAGACAGAGGCCGTGCCCGTGGCGTGGCACAGGTCTGCTAGCCAGAAACCCAATGACGCCCGCTGTCCCGGGCTGACAGGGACCAGCCTGCTGGCTGCATGTGCCCCCACAACAAGGCACGGGACTATGGCTGGGTGCGTTTGCAGAGGCAAGAGGACAGCGAGTTGCTCCAGAGGTAAGTCTTTGAGCTCCATAGTATCAAATTCTGCTTTCTTTGCTACTTTTGCAGTCAGTTTGGTTCACCAGTGACGACTCTCTTTAGAGACTGGGAAAAGGGGTTTATGGTGGCTTTCTATTCTGCAAGAATCCACTTCAGATTATCAGATCGAGAGCCAGGTGGCCAAGCGAGCCGTTGGAGCTGCTCACAACTGCAGCTACCCCTGGGAAAACCAAGCCAGTTTTCCAGGGCCCTAGAGGCCTGATGAGAGAGGAACTGCAGTAATTTTCCAGACAGAGATTCTGGGGGGTTGTCCTTCTCTGCCACACTCCCCTAGGTTTACTGAGAAACCCCCCAGAAATCCATCTGCAAAAATCCAGGGTGCCCCACAATTTGGAGCAATCCCAGAACTATTGGACACATACCCACAGGTCTTAGCGGTATCATTCCAAATGTAGGACTGGCACAGATGCAGGACACCCTGGAGAACTCAGAAGACCAGGAGTGTGCATTGTGCCCCTATGCATCAGTTATGCTTAAAATCATGACACTGACCCCAGTGCAATCAAGGCAGTGCGGCAGTGCAGACTGTCTCCTAAGAGGAAAGAAGTGTGAAAGAACAATGCAAGAAATGAGGAATAAATGCAGGGTGGAGGGGTGAATAGATGCCTTGGGCAATTTTACCAGGGCATGATCAGATTTTCTGATGTTGCATGGTATTTTAAGTATAAATCTAGAGAGATGACTCTCAGTTTGAAAGCTTACATGTTATAGCCGTGTACCTCCAACAGCGAGTATTAAGATGAAAATGTGGATTAGGCTCCATGGTGTTTGTGGTGACCTTGCCTTTCAGTTAGGAACTGCTGTGGCTGTACCTTGCCCTCATCCAGAAGATGTTGCATCTGTTTAAAAGGTGTCATTTTTCATATGTGGCTATAAACAAGCGGGAGTGCAGAGAGGTTGCTGGTCACAAAAACTCACATTTTAAAATTTTAATCTGAGCTCAAATGCAATTTGAAAGCATCCCATTTCCATGCTCTCTAGCAACAGATTTCTGTGAAGGTTTTGTATTTTTTCCTTTTGAGTTACGGTTCTAAAAATCTACCTTAACAACGTAATCTTCTTGGGAATATATGTAATAAAATACAAATGTGGATGTTAAGGTGATATGAAGGTTACTGTTCTAATCATTCAAAACGTAGTCAGGAATAAAGTTATGATTCTCACAGTAATCTGGCCATGTTACATTCCCCGTACGTCTTCTGAAATGCCATTAACATAAAGAGCAATGTATTAAGGCACATAAATTTAAAGGGAGACTAATAGAAAATACTATTTGTGTGCTTAAGCACTGCATTTTGATAGCTTCCAAACTGCCTGTGTCAGATTGTATACTGTAGCATTTACAAACCCACCTGCATGCTATGGTTTTTCTGCTTGAGGAAAAAAAGCCTCTCTCTGGGCTGCAGTGTCTGTGTGCCGTGTTGGCCGGCTCCTCTCGGCAAGGAGAGTCCCTTCCCTGCCTGATGGAGAGTTTCTGTGCTACAAGGAAACACTGCTCAAGGCTGCGATTGAAAACTTCATTGCTGCCCCACACGCCAGGTATGCAAAGGGGATTGCAAGGTAAGTTGCAGAGAAAGAGGGATTCTGTTGTGCTGGCTGGCAGCTGGTAGGCAGCAGCTTGGCTGGAGCAGGAGGGTTGCAGTAAAATCTGAACAGCCCGAGAGCTGTGCAGAAGCAGGTGGGCTGCCTTTGCCTGTCGCCTGCCCCTGGGCTGTGTTGTTCACGCTGCAAGGTGTGCTAGCCTCCAGGTGAAGAGTTTCTAAATTCTGCAAGAGCTCGATCATGCACGGAGTTTGTAGGGTCACAGAAATCATTTTTTAAGCTCCGTATGAGTGCCAGCCAAGGTTTCTGACAAAGTGATTTTGGATACCTTGGTCTTAAGGGACAGAGTCTGGAGTATTTTTGGGATGCCTGACTTTCAGAAAATGTCCTCTCTCACTGGCCTTCATGTGAAAGCTTTAACAAGGACTTTTGACTTGAAGTTCTTCTGCAGTTCAGAAGTGGTAATAAACAGCTCATGTTATAATCCCTTCTCTTGAAGAGCTTATAAACTCTATGAGTGCAGGACTTGTAATGTAGCTAATGATGTGTTTATTTATTGCAGTCTTTCATTCTCATTCTCTTCTTTTTTGTTTTTCCTTCCAAAAAAACTAGGAAAATGACATGACAAAAAGCTTACATTGATGCAAAATTAGGGCTAGGACTGGAAATACTGAAACATTAGGAATTTAAAGCAATCAATTAATAAGATCATTATTTCATCTTCTTTGCTGGTGTTAGTTTTATGTGCCAGTAAATGTGCAAACATATAAGATTAGGTCCTTGCCTCAGAAAAGCTCATTTAACTCATGTGTGGTGGATATGCCACTCCTACGTGCTGGCTCGCAGAAAAGGACAAAGAGGCAACTGGTGAAGAAATCGTTCCTGGAGCACAAGAGCCAACTATATACTTTCAGTGAGGAAAGCTGTATGTTCAGCTCAGGCTGAGGACCCTATGGGGGTCATTTTACTCCCACTGTAATTAATGATAGAACATGATAAGCTGATGTAATGCATAAGGTAAAGGAAATGAATGAGGGCCAAGAAAACAATCTCTGTATTACATTGTTACATTGATATACCACCATGGCTACAGATGGGTTTTAAATTACTATGGGGGGAAGGGAGATTCTCCTTCTTTATATAAAAATAAACACATTCAGCTATTCATTTGTAAATTCCTAGATTTTAAGGCCCAGATGGGCACTGATAGTTTAGCCTTGCCACTGTGAATTGCAGGATACTAAGTTTTACCCAATGATCCTACATCAGACCCATCACAGTGCGGCTGAGCTGAAGCACATATTTGTTCTCAAGAGAGATCCTATCACATCTCTGGATAAATTGTTCCAATGCTTGATGGTCCTCGCAGTGAAACGTGCCTCTTGCTTCTAGTCTGAAGGCATTGAGTTTTGGCTTCCAGCCACTGGATTTCATTATGCCTTTGCCTATTAGATTAAAGAGCTATCTACTATCGGAACTATTTTTCCTGTGCAGGTATTAATAGACCTTGATCAAGGCACCTCTTAACCTTCTCTCTGAGAAGTTAAATAGACTAAACTTCTTTAGTCTCTCATGATGAAGCAGGGTTTCTGAACTTTAGATTATTCTTGTGGTTCTCTCTGTCTGTCAGACATCTGTGTGGAAAAACAGACCCCACAAGCGCATGTCCCATCCCAGGACTGACCACAGGAGCAGGTGTGCTAAGCCATCCCTGCTCATTAATACAGCTGTAAGATCATACCTTAGCTCATCAAAGCCACGAGCACTCACCCCACCATGATCCCAATGTCCTTGTCATCAGCCTAGGCTGGTGACCATCTTCACTTCCCATCTTACTCCTGAGAAACCTCCCAGAAAATGCTCAGACCTTACACACTTCTGAGGGTCTGTCCTTACTCCCCAGAAGAACCTAGCACAGCCTCAAAACATGAATGCAATGCAGTGCAATTCTCCCCCAGGCTCGTTTCTACCTCCTTGCTTCCAATAACAGAGCAGTGACTCAGTGAATCCCACTTTAACCTTTTATAGGTTAGGTTAACAGAAAAATCACCTCCTGATGGAGGGCCAAAGCCCCTATAGTAAGCCATACTGGACTTTCACACATTGTGTTATTCTTTTTGTTCCCTTCTATAAAAGTATATGTCAGGCTTCACAATGTTAAACATGTCCCATAAATCACACTGTAGCCAAGTCAACATTTTTATGTGGCCTTTATCTTTTGTAGTCTGTTTTCTTGGGAGTTCAAAATACAGTAGTAACTTTAATGTTGATTCTAATATTTTTAATACAAGTCATTCACATATTGTGTATTTACAGAGGGACCGGGTGATTATTTCCTAAGAGACTGAGTGCTTCACTTGAGTGCCAAAAGGGAGGTTGTGAAAGTGTCAGTGAAAACCTGAGATTAGAAGTCTGCTTAAATAGCAGTTTGTCTTCGGGGCAAAAAAGCATCCTATGTTGCTACGTCTTTTGACCAATCCCATTCAGCCACCCCCGCCACTCAGACAAGTATAAAAAAAAACCTCAGGAAAGTATTTTTGAGTTCTGCTTGATGGTATGAGATGTGTGGGTTGCTTTTGTCTCATAATGACTGTGTGTGTGTCTGACCAGACTACCAGAACCAGGTCTGAGTGCCACCTCCATGCCATTTCAGGTGTAAGGTGCTCTGCGTTCATACAAGCCCTCTGTTAAGCAGCTTAAGAGTGTTTTTTGTAACCATGGCATAGGAAATTGTACAGCAAAGCGAGATCTTTTGGAAGGAGAAGGTGATTCTACAGAGGGGAAGTTTTTTTTGTTTGTTTTTTGTTTTTTTTTTTTTTTACAAAAAACTCTAAGCAAGCTGATTTTACACATTCACACTCTCATATGTGTAAACACCAAGATGTATGCCCCAGAGGATGTCCAGGATCTCTCTTGTGTGACATGGAGGACAAGGGATGCCAGTCACCAAGTCCTCACTGTTTCCTGGGTTCCTCTTGATGGGCAATGATGAACTCATTTTTGGACAGATCTTTTCTGTCTGTAGGAGTGGTCTTCTGCTATTATCCTCCTGTTGGGCTAACAGAAAGTAACAGTATTGTGATATGCTGCAACCTTGCTGCCCTCTCCTGCTGCTAGCAAGGAGGGCCTTCTGTTAACACGGCATCTGTGCTGGGAGCTTCTCAGGCTTGGGCTTGATGCTCCTCACAGCTTGACTAACTGGAAATCTGTCCTTGCTTATGAGTACACAGTTGCTTATGAGGGCACACTGTTAGGCTTTGTTCTGCTGTTTCTTCTGGTGCATATGCACACACAAGCTTGCATTTGTACTTCATTCATACCAGTCGTCATATTTCTGTTAAAAGCCTCTGTGATGGCTGTGAAGGGTAATGTCCTGCACTCTGCTGGACCTAGAAGCCAGGTGCCCTGTATTTATGGGGAAATGGGAATCTGCCTTTGCTAACTGCAAAAGACTGTGTTCCTGTCCACAGAGGAGCCGGATTTTTCAGACCTTTCAGCAGTCCTGCCTGAGTATTGCTACCCTGGGTTTTGAACCAGATCAGTCTTACATGTTGGGAAAAGAAGGATGCAAGCTGTTTAAGTTTGTATAGTGCTGGTTGTTTGTATTGTTCCTTCTGTTTTTAAGATTGCTCTGTAGTTGGCATGGCCCTGGCCACTCCTTCTGATGGAGATCCCCTTAGAGTGGTGAGACATGACACATGATCTGCCTGTAGGATTACTAGGGGACGCTCTGCATCATTCATGCCTGCTGTACTCACTTGACTTGATGCCTGGCCAGTACCCTGCGGGTACTTGCAGCTTGCTCTGGCCGGCATGCTCACAGACTGGCATTGAAACCTGGCTCTGTATTAAGCAGCATTTTCTTGAAGGCCTGGTCCTTGTAGGGGGGTAGCTATTCAACACGCCTTTGCTCAGGCTTCCTTTTATATAGACAGGCACTGGCTACGTTTCATTGAAGCTGCTTTCCCTTGCTAAGTACCTGCTTCCATGTAAAGGAGCTCAGAGGGTCTGAGGCGCTGCAGGAAGGGAGGCCTTGGGAAGAGCAAGCCAGTCTCTAGGCAAAATGGGGAGGTTGGTGGATTCTGTATACAGCTGGGATAGTACTTCAGACTAGAGGAAAGTCTAGCTGGAAGGATATAGCCCTGTTCTTAAACAGCTGTGTCTCTTCCCTGACTTGGCGGATTTCACATACCGAGCTCACAGTCGCCAAAGTGGCACTAGGGAGCTGGGTATTCAAATGGGAAAGAGCTGCCTGGCTGGGCTACAAAGCGGCAGGAGGAAATAAGATGTGCTGTGCCCCCAAGCTCTGAGCAGCAGCCAGGGTCTGAAGAGAAAAGGGTTGCCAGCTGAGGGCCCAGGGCAGCGTGCGCTCTGCAGATCTGTGGGATGAGCCTCTCTGGAGAGCCGGGAATGATCTCAACCAACAGCACACGCCGCACCTGCTCCTCCTCCCCCATCCCCTGTGATGTGGGTGTTACAGCTCCTGCAGAATCTTAAATTAGGCCTCATTAATTTGCTTAAAAAGCAGGAGATATCAGTGGAGTCTCTCTCAGAAAGCAGGAGGTATCAGTGGAGTCTCTCCCTTGCTTCATCCTAAACTGGCCGAAGTTCAAAAAGCCTCCACGGGAGCTCTTGCGCCTAGTATGCAGGTGAGTTGGTGACGTGTACGCAGCAGTCCAGGAAAGCTCCTGGAGTAGCTGTCTTTCTCTCTAAGGATGGGACAAGTCCCTGTCCATCCCCTACAGACACTGTCTCCTCCAGCCACTGTTCAGAGGGTGCAGAAAGCTGCGCTGTGAGCCCCTGCATGGAGAGCCCTGCTCGGTAGCAGTCTGGGCCCACTCCCCAAACCACTGCTGCAGCCATGAGACAGGGCTGCCCCAACCGCATGTGTGGACCTCTCCTACCCAATGTGCAGAGCCCACAGGGGCTCCCTGGGAGAGAAGGCGGCTGATACGGCTCCAGGCCTGGTCTCTGTTGGCAAAGATGGGAAGCTGCTGTTTTGCTATCCATCCACCCCTCTCGTCTGGACTCCTGCTGTCTCTGTGCAAAATGCCGACAAATCGCATTACAGGGAAATCAGATTAGAAATCGACAAATGAGGGATTATGAACTGGTGTCATTGATCCGCACAGTGCATGATTGCTCCTCTCTCCTGCTCATCTGCATCACTTCTGCTCCCTGGACTGGGCCCCTGCCCTTTCGCAGGAGCTCCCGTTGCTCACTGGCGTACCTGCAGAGCTACTCTCCCTCCCTAGGGTCCCCTTCACCAGAGCCCATACCATTCAAGGAGGCCTAAGGACAGGGCTGGACTCTGCCCAGGGCTGAACTTCACCTCAGAGGACCTTTAACAATCTCACCAGCGCTGGGGGCCTGCTGGGTGCTGCACTGAGCCTCAACTGTGTGAATCACAAGCGCCCCTAAATCATGGCATGGGGTCATAATCCAAGCAGGAATTTGGCAGCACTGGATGACACCAAACACGGGTCATTTTGGTCCACTTACCCAAATTTTGGCCTTGCTGTTGCTGTCATAGCAATTTTTTAGGTAATAGCTGTAGTTATACCATGTTCAGGGCTCTGAGTATGCCTGGGGCAGCTGCTGCTGTATCCAGGGGCAGGCCCAGCTGGTATCTGGAGTGCCAGCAAATTATCACTGTTTTGCTTGGCTCCCACCAAAGAAACAGCCTTGTGCTGGCCTTTGTTCCCTGAGAGATCCTGCCCTGTGGATCACTGTCCTGGTCCCCAGAGATGCTGAGCACAGCCTGCTAAGGAAAGGGGCAGTTACAGGAGGCTACTGAAGGGCTGCTCCACCCCTAGCTGGCCCAAAAAAGTTACAGCTTGACAGGGCCAGCTGCTGGGAGCTGGTTTCAGACCACTCTTCGGATCATGGAGGCTTTGGATGAGGTCTGCCTGGATGTAAAAATGCAACCGGAGTCTTTTTAAGAAATGTCAGTCGCTGTCCCTACTCCTGTGTACGTCACAGTGCTATCCAAGGAAGCACCAAGAAAAGACCTGGGGCCAGGCAGTGTTAGGGTTAGAGCCCAGAGATCTTGCAGGGAAAAGGTCTATTTTCACCCTCACTCTTAAAAACACAGCAATATAATGAACAATATTTCAGATATGTCAGAGCCTTGGACCCTTCCCAAGACTTGCCAGGACAGAGAAAAAAAAGGCTCTGGTTTCTTGTATGAGAAGGAGAGGAAGGCACTCTATATGGACTATCCTGCTGGGAATCCAGGGCCTCGTAAGACTTAATAGCAGTAGCAGGTTGTCACTGTCAGCTCACGCTAAGGACACCCAAGGACAGGCAGAGGGGAAAAACTGGTGGTGTGATTGGCAAAAGGCTTCTAGCCCCAGGGTTCGGAGAGAATAGGTTGTTTGACATCCAACAGGGTACAAAACCAGGTCACCAAGGAAGCAATTTTTTCCTCTTATGGCCTTCTTGTGAAATATGGGCTGGTAGTGGCAGCAAGGCTGGGAAAAGGATGTGAGGCTTTGCCTGCAGCACACTTCCTCCTGCTCCAGGATGCAGCACAGCCTTGGGCTGCTGGCTTGGCACTCCATGAAGGGGGGGGGGGGGTGGGCAATGGGCTGCGTGGTGAGGAAAGACAGTCCCTACCTCAGTCTCCCCTGATGGGGGCTGGTTCCCACTCAGCTTTGTCCTGTGCATCGAATAACCGGGGATGAGGACAGTAGAGAGCACTTGGAGCATCAAGCACCCGCTTTTAGAAGGACCCAGGTGGTGGTGGTGGTGCTGAGCAGAGCTCCTGGGATTACTCTGAGGGTTGATGTTAGGTCTGCACACTGCAGACAAGCAGACCTGTGTGCAGACTTGACTGCACACAAGTCAAGTCTGAGGATGTGTTGAGGAGGTTGTGGTAGAGGAAGAAGGGGGCTGGCTCAAGGTTGGAGAAAAGGGGAGGGAGAAAGAGGATAAATGCAGGGGCTTTTCTCACTTGAGAGCTCCAGAAATGTGTACTGGATGAGCTGTGATCCACAGCAGTCATCCTCCTTCACCTCCTGGCCCCACCACAGCCCCAGCTGTGGGCAGTGCTATAAACCAGCCTTTTCATAAGAGGTCTCAGAGGTCACTGCTGCCAACACCTTGGTGCGGGGCAAGCCAGCTCCTCGCTGCCTGCCTAGAGCACGGGGGGCACTAGCCATACGTCCTGTCCTTCCACTTAACCACAGGGCGTGCGCTGCGGGCCGGCATCAATGCTGCCCTCTGTCCAAGCCTCCTCTGGGGTGAACAATGAGCCCATTCAGGGTGCCTGGAGCCAGCACAACGACACCCTTGCTGCGTCTGCCTGGCCTGCCGTGGCTGTGCCTGCAAGCCCAGGTAAGTGTGCAGTAAACTGGACCGGGCGCAGCCACCAGCCGTGCATTAGGTGGGGCCAGGGCCATCCCTGGGAGTCAGAGGCTGCTCCTGCAAGCCCTGGGGACATCTCCCACCCTGGCTGTGCTGCCACAGGGTCTGGTGTCAGCTGGGTGAGGAGAGCTGGTATTGCAGCTCCCTCTCCTCCGTGGATGTTTGGGTTGCTCAATATCCCTAGGCTTCCTCCACAAACTGGGGCAGGGAGAAAGCATCTGGCCGAGGCCTGAGGTAAGGGGCTTTGGCAGAGCTGCTGACAGGGAGCCCAAGACTGTCCCTCAGGGAAACGGGGGCCTTAGGAGAGCTTCCAGCTGCCTCCTCCTTCTCCTCAGGGCCTACCCACACTCTTTGAAGCTGCTCTGACAGCTCCACTGGAGCATGGCAACAGAGGAGCAGCTCTTCTCCCCACGTGTCTTCTCTTCTGCTGAGCCTGCACTCTGGTGCTGGTTCCCCTCCAAGTGTAACGCTGGACCTGTTCTCCCAGCTGCTGACCCACATGGGGACAGGAAGAGCCAGGGATGCTGGCTGGGACAGGAACATTGGCTGATCTCCCAAAAGGAGAGTGGAAAGGTGACCACTCTCAGGCCAGAGGGAGGTAAGCTGGCAGGGCCTCCAGGTCTGAACCTCTGCTCTCTGAGCATATGCTCTCTGGCTTGCCTCCGAGATGGCCATGTGAAGGTTTAATGGGCTGCAGAATCTGATGCTCCTATAGATTCATATGTGTGCACTGTTCTCACAGCACCCAAGAGCATGTCCCAAGACAGATATAAAGGCCTGATCCTTCCCAGAAGGGCTTGGTTAAAAGTGATGCAGTAGTGCTGGGCAGAAGGCAGTGTCCAGGAAGGAGGAGGCCTCAGCTCCTGAGGCAAGCGGGAGCACAGGGATCCTTGACGGATCCTGGAATAGGCTTCCAGGGGTCTCAGTAGAGAGAAGGGTTTTGAACTGCTGCATCAAGATGCTGTGGGGACTTGATATAGGAGGTTTTATGTCAGGAGCCCTTTTTTAGTTGCATGAGTTTCCAGTCCTAATTTTCTCTATCTATATTCTTCCTCAGTGACTTCTCCTGCTGTCCCAAGCAGCTGTCAAGTGCCTTGTTTGCCCCTTCGGGTTTGTTTTTGGTGTGGCACTTGCTTTTTCTGCTGGTTCTATTGTTGTTTCTGTTTTAGTGCTGTATTGATTTTGGTCTTTGCATGATTTCCACAAATGCTGCTGTTTGGTCTCAGCCAGACATTCTGCTTTTTGCCATCCTGCCAGTTCCCTTCAAAAGGGGGAATTGCTACAAGCTCCTCAGCAAGGCATCCACCTTACAGTCTGCATGGTTTGGCTCTGGGCTAGGAATTGCTATCGCCTTCCAGAGAAAAATGAGCTGAATAGGAAGTGGCAGACTATGATGACAAAGACCTGCCTCACCTGTGCCAAGCATCCACTGTGGTCCTGTCTGGCCTGGCAGCCCCACTGAGCCCTGGATGGGCTGTGTTTCAGATGTCCCTCCATCCATTTGTGCTGCCCAGCCCAGAGGGACCGGCAGATGACAGGAGAGTGGGATTTAACAAGGGATGGCTGTGTCCACAACCTGTCCTTTGGTCTGTGGCCTGGGACTACCGTGACGGCTTGCAAGACACAGGTGAGACCCAAATAACAAAGGTGCTTTGGGCAGGGTTGCAGCTGAGCCCTGGGGACATGGACTGAGGTAGTGGGGGTGAGCTGAGAGTCAGGCAGAGGACATGTTGCCAGAGAGCAACATGCAATGCCCAGGAGCCAGTACAGCAGGGAGAGTCGCTAATTTGCACCGAGGACTCATCCCACAGCTATCTCCCAGCATTTAAAGAGCACTCACAGTGCTGGGGACAGCAGGTAACCTCTTGGAGTTGCAATCATAGACCACCACACTCTCTGCATAGTTGGGGTTTCACAGCCTATCTTTAGCAATAGCCTTTTGGGGGATAAAGGAGAACTAGGCAAGGATGCCAGGCACTCACTGGGAATGGACTCTAGCCACCACATTTGTGAGATGAAGAGGTGGAACTGCCCCTCTGCATAGGATCTAGCTGTGGCTCCCAAGAGGAAGTAACAAAACCAGGCATCTGCCTGGACCCACTGAAGATGCTGGTGCTGCTGGAGGGCACATGGATTATTTGATACCCACTGGAAACACATGCCCTTTTGCTGTCTTCCTTTTCCCCTAAAGTACAGCCCTCTCCCTGCACACACAAGCCCTCTAAAGCCTTCAGGGCTTGCACATAAGAAGTCTAATTGCTTTGTCACCTTAGCTGGAGGAGTCTGAGCTGCTTGAGCAGTGGGGTTGCATCCAACATGCACACATGCCATCTGCTCCAGCACGATGCAGTTTGTCTCTGCTGTCTCCCCCATACCTTCCTTCCTCCACTCTTCCCTCTCCCTCAGTGTGGCTGCCTGCTTCAGCAGTGCTCTGAGTGGAGTGAACAAGCCAGGCACATTAAAAACTTAATGCAAAACTGATTTCTCAGTCGTAAACAAGTGACAAAGGCTTTAGTGCATTTTCTGCCCATTTTATTCCATTCACCTAGCGGAGGATGAGTGCATCCGGTCTCTGCGTAATGAGTTCTGACTCATCAGCATGGTGATCAGAGCATGGTACTGGCAGTGTGGAGAGCAGCTCTCACAGGGAGGCGGTAAGCAGGGGGAAAGCTGGAGGTGGCTCTGCAAGGAGGGAGTCCCTTCACACACACACTGAGCAGGTTAAGGCATGGGGGAAGGAGCCTGGTACAAAGCAGCTTGCTTTGGGCCATGAGAGGAAACCTTCAAAGAAGATGCTGCCACTGAACTGAACCCAGGCAGAATTTAGCCCATAGAAACTTGGAAAAGGTCCGCACTCATCCCTGAGGTGTGAGTGGGGGGTAGCATCATAGGCTCTGAGGAAAATTCAGGTTGAAAAGGGCCTCAGGAGGGCTCTAGTCCAACTTTCTTCTTCAAGCAGGGTCAGCCATAGGGTCAGACCAGGACGATTAGGGCTTTGGCCGGTAGGGTCTTGAAAACCTCCAAGGATGGAGGATGCCACTACATCTTTAGTCCCCCAGTTCCCCTGCTTGATTGTCCCCATAGTGCCACCAGACCCAGTTCCCAGGACTGTGAACTCCATGGGGAAACCTGAGCCTCCTGCTGCCAGAAGGGTAGGGTGGGACATGTGAAGGGACAAGTCCTTGTTGGGGTACTGGACATGCTTCCCATCTTCCTTGGGAGCTGAGGTGGAAGGATGGTGAGTATGAGCCTCCCGTGAAGGAATCCTTCTCCTTGCACCAGTAAGCACCTAGGTGTGGTCTGGGTTATGCCCCTATCATAGGCATCTCAGGTCCCTAGAATTGTGGGGTTGAACTGAGAGTGGGATTTGAGTTTCTTGGGCTGGCTGACATAATTGATGAGCAATCTGCACATCTGGAGAGCAATATCTAGCCATGCCAATGTACTGGGGCAGAGCATCCAGCCTAAGGTACTGCACTGCCAGGGAGCCAGAGACAGGTTGGGGTAATTCTTAGAAAAACAGGAGAAGAGGCTGGAAAAGCTGGTGTATGAAAAGAGGCTAAAAGAGCTTAATGTCTGTCTTGGCTAGAGGGAGACACAATAGAAGAATTCAAACAAACAAGGAAGGAGAGGAGAGAGAGAAATCATCACAGATGATCCCAAGGGATGAAGCTAGAGAGAAAGGCATGAAAGTAGGAGGGAAGCTGCCTGATAATCCGAGGTATGAGGCTGCAGAACGGTCCCCTGGGAAGGAAGTGGAATGCTTTAATATCAGGCTGGACAAAGCTCCTGAGGGAATAGTCCCATTTTTGTCCTAAGGCTGAGAGGGATCTTGCAGAGCATTTCCTCCTGAAACCTCTTTCGGTATTCATCGAATACAGGGGAGTAAGAGAGACTGTCGGCAGACTTAGAGAGGGCAGAGACCTGAGCTTCAGGTTCACAAGTACATCCTTGAAAAATGTCTGTGTCTGTCTTTCTCCCATCCTGGTGTCAAGGCCAATAACATTGGTATGTCAAGATGGGAGAAGTTAATATGTCAGCTAAGCTGAAAATTGGGTTTTAACAATGTGGTGGTTATCCACCTCTTTGTCTGTTCTGCCATCCATCTTGCCTATCAGCTTCTATATTTACACAGGCCAATCATCGTAATTCACTGACATACAAATCTCAAGAAAAGCATAGGTTCCACTGAACTGGATGTTTTCATCTTTCTGGGTTTGACTGCTTATGCTGGAACAGTTTTCTTCCCCCACACATGTACAGACATGCACACCTTTTCTCCATCTGCCTTTAAGTTGACTTCTGTAAGAAGCTGACTCCAAAATATCCATTCTGAAGTCTGCCTCCATGTGTGTGTGTGTGAGGGGGAGGAAGGTTTTCCCACTGTAGGAATGATATACTGAAACTAGACTGTGCATTCTCTAGGGAGAGTGGGTGTTTTGATTTCTCCATAGTAGCTACTTCCCTGACTATTGCAAGCAAGGCACTAAGGCATAGCCACCACTGTGAGTTGCAGCTGCCCCAGCAGACAGTGGGAAGCCCAGGAGGTGGTCTTCGTGCTAACCTTACCTACTGTCCCCACGCACAGAAGCTGGACTTTTCCATTATGTTTCACCAGTAAGATGAGCTGCATAAGGGCCATATGGTTTGTACGGTGAAGTGCTCCGGTCCTGGTGGCTAGGTTTGGCAGCGCAGGTGTAGGGAGACTGGTCTTCACATCGCCACTGCTTAGTGATGGGGCTGCCAGTGTGAGCGTATCCAGCCCAGTGTGAGGGTGGGGGAGTCCCAGGCACTTTCTGCAATCAAGCTCTTCGGAGTGTTTCCTTTGTCATGTTGTGTCAGGGCAGACCTGTGAGTGCCGGAAAGCTCTGGGGAGCTGAGCACTGCTGGGGTCTTGGCAGCTGAGGGTGCACGCATCAGCCTCTGAATATTTGCTGATGATCGGCATAGTATGCAAGACAGCCAACATATGTAGGTGCACTTTTAATAACAGCTTGCACATAGAAATAGCGTAATTCAATAAAAACCAATATCAGTGCATTATACTAAATGCATATTAATCCAAAGTGGTTCATATTTCTGCATAACTATGTATTGAGTATGTAGAGAAGTATTTAAATTTGTAGCACCTATTGCTACTGACTCATGTTAAACCATATATTTATCAGAATAGGTTTTTGATATATGTAATATACCATGAAAAGTTGTGATTTTTTTTTTTGTCTTTTCAAGATCTTTTTTCCCCTAGTTAACATGTCTGTGATAATGGGTCAGCATGGGTCAAATCCTCAGTATGTACTATGCCTCCATTGAACATCTGAAGAGAAGAACATTTTATTTTTGGCAGGTTGTCAAATTGGACCCACTTGATGTCTGTCATCAAAAGAGCGAGGATGAATGTTACCACAATAGGTGAGGCTATGAAATAAAAATGCCACCTCTTCCCCGATGGACACATCCCTGCCACGGTGCTATTACAGAAGCTGTTACTGCGGAAGTCTCAGAGGTGTAACTATTGGTTTTTCACCTCCATCTTTCCCTGCTGTGTTCCTGGTGCTGAATCAATCAGAGCGAATGCTGTTGCAATTATTTCTTTACCATACTAATGTGGCAGAATAACATGTGCTTGCCCATTTCCTCCCCCGGGGCGCACGCAGAGCGCCCTTTGTGGAGAGCTGTCGTTGCGGGTGCTGGAGCTGCTCCCGGGGGCTTGGGGGTGAGGGCTGGGGTGGGGGAGTGGGGCTGCGGGGACTCGGGAGGGCCGGCGCCGGGTCTGGCGTGCTTCCCGCGGGACGGCTCTCCTGCTGCCCCCAGCACCGTGCTGCCGCCGCCGGCTGTGCCGCTCGGCTGAAACAAACAGTTAATGCCACCGAACGGGATCCAAGAAAATGCTCCCTCCGGACAGGTCCTGCTTCAACTCTGACCTGCCCCAGGTCTCCAGCGGGCCTGTGGCTGTTAGCTTGGCCAGGCATTTGCCATAAAACCTATCCTGTGTAATTTTTAAGTTTTTTTTTTTTTGACACAGCCTTCCTCATGCCACCCAGAAAACTTGTCTCAATCAGCAAAATTTCAATTGCTCCTAAAACCTCTGAAAAATGTTGCTGCTTTTGAACTGACTGCTGGGTAAGTCACAGGGGTCAAAACAAATTCACAAAGTGCCGGAGGGGATTATCGCTGGGTCCTTGCGGGGCACCGTGCCTGCCTCGCGCGCTCCCTGGCTGCGGGCGCTCAGGGCTGATGCTCTGCCAGCGATGGGGAGGGGAGCCAGGGAGGGCAGGGAGCACGGCTGTAATCTGTTACTGAGCCACTGAAGTCGATAAAGCTGTGACAGCTTAAATCCTCAGGGGAGCCCCTTGAAGGGGGCACCGGGGAGACCGAAAGCTTTTACAACCTCTTCAAATGAAGTGTCAGCTTTCGTCTCAATTTCAGCTCATGAGGAGTCGTATGGGGATTTAAGGCTTGCCCCCTGGGATGAGGGGTGTTTGGACTCGCGGGGAGCCGGGGCAGCCCGGGATGCTCTGCGCGTGGCAGGCAGGGCTCCTGCAGAGCACACCTGGGAGGGCAGCATGGGCTTAGCGCACGGGGACGCAACACCAAAGGTAGCCAGGGTGGTCATGGGGCCTCAGTCAGCGGGAAAGGCGCTGTCAAGTTTACCGGTGTCAGCAGGACCTGTGAAAGGTGCTTGCTCAGCACACAAGGAGCTTTCTGAGGGTGACATAGGGAGGGACTGCCCTGGTAGCACTGGTGCCATGTCCCACTTCACCTTGGCACTCGCTTTGGTGCCTGAGACGTTTTCAGTCCCTTGCACTGCTTGCCCTGCGCCCCTTTAATCCCTCTCTTGCCTCTTCCTTGCCAGACAGCAAGGACCAATTTTCCAGCTGTTGCCTTGCTAGAGGACAGGCATAGGGCACCGTCCCAGGGCTCTCCCTGCCGAGCGGTGGCCTCCTTCACCCTTGTCCTGCTGTTAAAGCCAGAGGTGGCTGTACAGAGGCTCTGTGTTGCCAGCTCTGCTGTACTCCCCCTGCACAGGTACGTGCCAAGGGCTCCAGCACGTCCCTCAGCCCCATCCCAAGCCTGCCTCAGCAATACCTGCTGGGCCCAGCCTGGGGCAGAGCTGTGGGTTCAAACAGGCACCACTGCCCATTCGCAGAGCCCCCTGCCCCACGGTCAGAGCTGCTGGTTGGGGAGCTGGGTCCTCTCAGCAACATGCCTTCAAATGCTGATCGCAGGAGCTGCAGAGTTCTTCTGTCTTCCTCTTTTTAATGTTCAAAAGCTCCAGGAGCTGAGATACCATGGTAATGAGCTTGGCAGAAGGCACGGGAGAGCGAGTGCAGCGTCCTTATGGCTGGGCTCATGGCAGCACACAGTACCGAGGGAAGTGGGTGTATGGCCAGCTGTGCTTGGCGTGAGGGATGTCTCCCTCCATGAGGACCCCAGCCTAGGTGCACAAAGCAAAGCCTACCCTGGCCTCTGTCGGGAGGCGATCTGCGAGTGCCTGGACACAAGCAGGCTTCAGTTTCTCCTGCCTGTGGTGGAGCTCTGTGCATGCTCCCAGCCCCCAGAGCCAGCTCTGAGGCTAGCAGGGGAGCAGGGTCGGCTCCCTCTTCCCATCCCTTCCTCCCACCTGCTCCCTCTTGCTTCCTTTATGAGCCAAAATCATTTGGGCTCTGGGCAAAAGCTGTCCCCACCCTCTCCTCCATGCCTGTGTCCCCAGTGCTGGGTTCCTACATACTCCTGGCCCCTCTGCTGCGCTCAGGCAAAGATGGGGCAGCGAAGTCAGTTCTGGCTCTTGCCCGTGTTTAGCACTTTCCTGACAAAGGCAGCCTGGCAGTTTATAACCCTTGCTGCAGCCCTGGGGGTGGCAGGCAAGGATATGGCAAAGAGGGTGTACCTTGCTGCCTGTGGTCCAGCGCAATGTGGTATTCAGACCTTCCTGCGTGTGGCAACTTCCATCCCTGAGGATCCCAGCGCACTGCACAGGTAGTGCCTGGTTTGATGCAGGGTGAATCCATGGACCTTGTCGGTCTTTAGAGAGTTTGAATCAGCAAAGATCCAGCCCTGCAGCAGAGTGACGCACCACAAAGATGCAACTGTTTCCAGGATTCAGCAGAGTAACGGCTTTCTCCCAGCTGTGTTCCTCAACTGCTGTCTGGAGAAGTGAAGGATAATGTGCTCAGGCAGTCGCTGATGGATGGCAGTGTGAGTCCTGAGACATGCAGACGGATAGGACTGCCTGCAGTGGCAGGAGTAAAGGAAAGGCTGCAGGGTAGGGGCAGCCTGCAATCCCTGGAGCTGCGCAGTGATGCTGACACAAGGCTTATGGATGGTGCGCCCTCGGCATTGCAGCAAAGTCCAGGGAGACTGAAGGTGTGGGGCAGGGGACGGATGCAATGTGCAGAGGAGTTGGAGTAGCAGAGTTGTCGGGGTTAAATCACCTTTGTGACTTCCACCTCATCCCTGACCCCACGGAGTGGGGAGAAGCATGAATGCCACCTTCCTGTGCTTTGCTGCTGCCACCAGGGAAATAGGCTACTCTGATCTTTACCCCTGGGTGAATCTCACGTTTGTCATCAACAGTTTAGCTGAGGCATTGGGGCTGCAGGTGGCAGCTGCTACCATCTGCCCTTAGAGGGAGCTGAGCTGATAAAACCTTGGTGCTGGATCCCCCAGACCCCCGTGAAGCCGAATCCTGGGGCTGGAGCATCCCAATGGGTGGCAGCGAGAGGAAGTCCCAGGCAAGAGAGTGTGACAAAGTTACCTCTCCAAGTGGAGCCTGTGGAGTCTGCACCTCCCAAATCAGGGTATGGACAACGGTGCCTAGCTAACAGCAATGATTAGAAACAGTAGAAATATTTATCTGTGAGGCAGAGGCATGAGATGCCGCTCAGAGCTTGCTCCCAGCATCTTGTAATTGAATGTGTTGGATGTGCGTGTGCAGGAGACAAGGCAGTCAGGGGTCAGTCCCGCAGTAAAGCACTGCTTGGTCGTGCCCCAGGTCCGGCTGCAGAGGCAACACACACATCTCCCCCGGCCATGGAGAGAAGGAGAACTTCCCTTGGGGTGCAGAAGCAGCAGCGGCTTGGAAAGAGGGAGGAGAAAAGGGGACAAGGAAAGAGGTAGGGGAGTGAAACACCTTCTCTGGTGAGCAACAGTTAAAGCCTGGCTTGTAGGGCTAAGGAGAGGTTGGCTTTGCTGCCATGTAGCAGGCCTTTATTTATACCTAAGGCTTACAGCATGACTGAGGTTTTACTTCTATTTTGATTGACAAAAAAAAAAAAAATGCAAAGCAGCAGCCTCTCTTCAGACGGTACAGGTGGCTTCTTGAGTCTGTCTCCTGCTTGCAAGCGCTCCCTTTTTCACAGGGTTATAAAACAGTCAATGCTTTCCTGCTTTTAGGGGGTAAGGTAGAAGAGATGGTGTGTCCATTACTGTCTATATGGTACCTGCTGTTTCTATCACTTCTAACTATCTCCGTGCAGGGAGTGAGTGGGAGAGTCTCATTTTCACAGTAATCCATGTTTTCCAGCAGCAGAGACAAATGCAGGCTGTATCCAAAAAATGGCAGGGAATAAAAACAAACAGCGTGTCCTTCTAGCCAAGGGCTGTGTTAGCATCGCAATGCTGCTTCCCCCACAGCCATGAGGGACCTCTGAAAGGCCAGAGGAAACCCCAAATGTGCCCAAACCTGCCCAGGAGCAAACTGCTGTCCCTGCTCTCTGGTTCCATGAGGAGAGAGGAAAGCCATGTGCTGGGACTTGTCGTTTCCAGAAGCCTCACCTCTATTAGAGTCACAGCAAAGCTTTTTGTCCAGTGAAATGCAGAGAGGCAGCTGCTGGGAGGGACTGTGGCCAGTGTGCTATCTCGAGTTAAACGCACACACACGTAAGAGGAAAAGTGGGTCACGGAGGTCTCCACTCAGTTCACTAACAGGTTAATTTGATTCTGCATTTAATCTGAGCAGAAGGAAATTTGTGGGCCCCAACTCCCACCCTTCCCTTTGATCTGTCATGATTGCTGAAGGCACTTAAAACTGCAAGGACTCAGTTCGGAGTCCCAAAAAGCTGCCGTTCGTTCGTTTGCTGGGCAAAATCCCAGAGTGAGGAGGGAGGCGGGGTGGGGACGAGCCGGGGATAGCTCCTTCCTCTGGCGTGACAGCCGCAGGAGAGGAATGCTTCCTTGGGGCAGAAACAGTAAAGCTGCTCCCACGTGCATGGCAAGCCGGTGGCCATGGGAAGATGTGAGCAGCCAGTTAATTTTGTCAAAGAAAAAGAGCATGATGCAGGAGGAAGAGCCTCTGGAGGAACCCCCCCCTCCAGGGCAGCCTCTGGGTTTCCTGCTTGAGACATGCATGGACACGAGGGAGTCGGAGCTCTGCCATGCTGGGGAGCAGCCACTGGATGCGGCCTGAGCCGGGGGGGAGCAGAGTGAGGACGGGCTGGGGCTGGACCCCACCTGACACTGGGTGCAGTGTTGTCTATCAGACTATCCAGCATGGAGGGCATCACCCAGCCACGGGTGAGCGAGCAGGGGGGGCTTGGGCAGCGGGAGAAAGGGTAGCAAGGATGGGGCAACTACAGGAGTCACAGGAGAGGGCCTCAAGCAGAATGAGGGATGCTAGGGAGGGACACAGGCAGGTGGGAAGACCGAGAAGAGAGAAGCGGTCTACGGGCTCCTGTAGAGGAGGACGCAGGCTGCCAGGTTTGTGAGCAATCAGAGCACCTTCGCCCACCTGGCTCCCATCCAGCTTGCCCCGCCTTCCTCCCTCCTCCCTCCACAAAAGGCTGCCCAGGCCCAAGCACCAGCTTGTTTGTGCCACATCAGCCCTGTTAACCTTGCTTTGGGGCTGTAGGAAAGCTCTCTGGTGAGATTCCCTGGGGCTTGCCATCAGGGGCACCCAGCCCCACCACTTTCCTTGCAAAGCACTGAGGAGGATCCAGGTTTCCTTCTCCTCTAAGAAGCAGAGATGCTACGAAGGTCAGCTCTAAAACCATTCTTGTGTCCTCTTCTGGCAGTGTGGGTCCAGACAGTGGCTGGGGAAAGAGGGGAAATCTTTCTTTCCCTGGAAAAGGGGTCTTTCCTGCTCATACAAGTTTCAGGGCCTAGAAAAGCTGGCAGAGGCTCAGCAAACCCAATAGTGCTGACCAGGAGGGTACCAAGAGCAGCATGGTGCTACCGGGTGGGACTGATGACTTTGCAAGGGGGCAAACTGTGAATTTGCCCCACCTGCAGCAGCGGCTGCAAATCTGCCCTGGGGGCTGGCCAGTCCTGTTGCCTTTGGTGTGTCTGGCAGCCCTGCAGCCTGGCTGTGGCTCTCGGCTTTGCGGCTGGTCATTGCATGGGAGCTGCGGGGATCGTGTGCCTGAGTGCTGGACAGCGTGGGTTTGTCAGTCTAGTCTGTCTCTGGTAGGGCCTGGCTGAATACGTTTGTTTTGGGAGTGGGGGGATGCAGCCACCTGAATGTTGTTGGTTTATTTTGCAGGCGACAATGATAATTTTCTGCCTGCTGCACACTCTTTAATTAACAGCTTGGAGGATGTGGGGCGAGTGGCGTAATGAGCACTCCGTTTGCATATCAAAAGGCAGGATCATTAATATCCCTGCACTTGCAAGAGCTCTCTGAGGCAGGCGGGTTACACGCAAAGCACCCATGGCTGATGTGAAAAGCCCTGCTTGGCGTGCAAAAGGGTCTGCTGTGCTGGGGGGAGGTGTGTGGGCAGATGGATGCACTGGTGGCTGATGCAGAGCTGTATGGAAAAGGGGTGTATCTGGAGCCTGAGGCAGGGCCTGTGTAGGTGTGTGGACGCTGGACTGTAGAGCAGCCTGGGGGATGTGGGGAACGGAGTCAATTCTCGCTACTCCAAAAACGTGATCAACTTCTCAGCTAATTCTTCAGCAACACCAGCTGGGGCCTGGCATTGCATGCTGTGGCTGGGGTGCCCGAATCACCCACCCTGCCAGCGCTGGGAGCGGGGTGGAGGGAGGCCTGCCTGCTGTGAAAGTCTTCATGAGCAAGCCTGTCCCTTGCCTGCCCCGTTTGGTGCTGGGAGCTCCCTGCGCTGCTCTGGCCAGTTGCCACAGCCCTGGTGGTGGCAGGGAGGAGGCAGCCTCCTCTCCTCCTGCGGCGGCGAGCAGAAGGGTTTTGTCAAGGGGGCTGGTAACAAGCCTGTCTCTAGGCAAAGAGAGAGCTCTCGGAAGATTTCTAGTTAAGTCACCTGAATCCAGCAATATCCTGTGCTGTTCTGAAGCAGCTCCTTTTCTTAATTCTCCTGCTGGGCTGGCAGAGCTGTCCCCAGGCGAACCCTCGCTGGGCAGCGCCTGTGGCCCTGCAAGGCTGTGCTGAAGTGCCTGATTGTTCAGATAAAGCTTATCCTGTTACTGAGACTGTTTGTCATCGTGCAGCATTTGCACAGAGAAGTCCCTGTAGATCTCAATTTGGCTGTGCTCAATGCAGCAGGATTAAATGTTCCTTTGCTTCTCTCCCCTATATGGAGAAACCAGCTACCCAGATGATGATTTACTCCTACCCATGGACTCTTCTTTCTTTCCTTAGCTCTCTTCTAATTAATTACAAAAATGACTTGGGGCGGGGCATAGGGAAACACAGGGGAGACAGCATGCCAGGTCAGGGCATCCCTGGTGCTCCCCAGCAGATCAGCCAGGAGCATGCTCCCTGCCTGCAGTGCTGCGAGGGAATACTTGCCAGTAGGTACTGCTGAGAGAGCCTGGGTTCCTGAGACTTTTCAGCAGCAAGGGATCTTATGTGGTCAGATTAGCTGATTCAGCTTTACCTGCAGCTAGGGCAGGCCCAGGTGGGACTGTTTTGGGGGGCATTTGGCTACTCTGCAGCAAAGCTGTGGGAAGGCTCCCTGTGGGCTTTGCAAAGTATTAGGGTGAGGAATGTAATGCCAACTATTTCTTTAGCTCTGCTCTGACTTTCTTGCAGCTCCTATTGCTTCTGAGCAGGCTGCTTTTGTTTGGATAACTTCACATAGATGGCCTCAAGGAGACAAGAATCTGCAGCCTCTGGAGAAAAGTGCTGAAATGGTTTCTAGAGCCTGATCTTTTTTCTCCCCCCTCATCCTCTGTTAGACAGGGCACACTAGACTGAGAGATACTGTAAAGGGCAGCTAACTTGCAGAAAAGCTGAAAGACCAAGAAAGAAAAATGAATTGGCAGAGATGTGGTGAACACCTGGGTTTTCTCCTCCCTGTCCAGCTGTATTTGGAAATGCTTCCAGAGGATGTAACTATATTTGAAGTGGAATTTGCAAGTGCCCTCTAAGAAAATACTGCCTGGCTCCCCTAATGCAGCCTGGCTAAGTAGAAGATTTCTGTGCATGACCTGTCTCATCTCTGTCACTCCATGGCCAAAGGAACAAATGATAGGGCAGATTTTGTGGGAGACATGAGCACTGGTTTAGAAGCAGAGCCGATTACTAAAGATACTTTCACCCTTCAAGTTTATTATTCAAGCAAGCTGATAGAATAAACTGATTGTGTTCTGCTTTGTAAATCTTGTAAAAAGGCCAATCACACAAATGTACACTTAAGTAAGCATGTTGCAGAGCAAATTTACTACCAAATTTCTCTAAGCCAGTTAGAGGTAGAACAACACAATGATCAAATTAAGGGCATAATTAAGATTAAATTGATAGGTTTGAATGATCAAGTGCCAAATGAATACAGCAGGTAATCAAATCAAACCCTAAGGTTGATATTAGAAAGAATGACATGATGTTAATCTTCTTTGTGTTGTGAGAATTTAAGGAATAGCTGTATTGCTTTCTGCCAAAGAGCTCAGGCTGGGCTCTAGCCAGTATTGTGCAGTGAGCTAGCCAGGGAAGGAAGGAAGGAAAGAGCTGAGGGACACAGGTGTCCATAAGATCACGCACCCCCCTGCCAGGGGAAGCTCCTGGTACTAGTGAAGTCTCTCAGATGCCATTACAAGCCTAGCTTTAGACCTGTTCTCAGTAATGTTTCCTCCCAGATGCCCCTATTCTTATCCATTATGAATGACAAAGGGAAAGAGGATGAGAACAAACCATGTTTTAACATGGCTTTTGTTTGCACGCAAATGGATCACTTCCAGGACAGCAGTTCTTCAGAAAAGGGTTTGGAAATGACTGCAATATAAGGAAACAAATCCTCCCTGCCTTTGCAGCTGAAGCTATCCAGGATGGGGTGGCATAGAGGTGGCATAAGACCATTTGCCTCTTGGGTTTGGCCAACTGTTGCAAGGACACATAGAGCAGTGTGAAAGTGGGGTTAAAGGAGTCTGCATTTGAGCTGTTGAGTGGGGCCACAAAACATTTCCTTGGATTGACAGGTCTTTATGAGATGTTGTACATTGACATCAGACACCTTTTCTTTTTTTCAAGCATTCTTGTACTATGTAGTGAGCTGGATATGCCTCCTTGATGTGTCTTCTGCATTTCTCTAGGATCAGAGATTGCCAGCAAAAATTCCATGTAAACATAATTTCTTCTCAACCCTAAAGGTGTCTCTTCCTTCTCTAGAGGGTTTGTTTTCCTTCCAGCAGTGCTGCTCTATCCCTAGCTCTTTTTCTTGGAAAAGAAGAGATGCCACTCACATACCAACACAGGAAGGATATATAGCTTGCAAAGGGCCTGTGGTAGCTTCCAGTTCTCAGTGTGCATCACTTTAGTGAGCAGATGTCTGGAAGAGGAAGGCCAGAAGCTTCCTTTTCTTGCATAGCAAGGTCTTGGTACACCTCCTGTTTTGGATATCACTTTCCTGAGCAGCACTTGGCAACTTGTTTGTGCGGCAGGAGGAGGCATTAACCATTAGCATCACCACTGGCACATCCTACTGAAACCTGGGGACTCCTGATTGCATCACTGGGGCTTCTCTGTCCTGAAAGCTGTTTAACTCAAGGCATGAGACAGCCATGATTTGTGTCCTAAGTGGGTTCTGCAGTGCTTCTTGATGTTGTCCCTCATTGCTGTCTATTATTTAACTGCATTACTCCAGTGCCCCATTCTTTCCTATGTTCCTTTCTCATGGCAGTTGGAGGTGGCCAGCTATGTCAGTAATGTACAAGCACACATGTATAAGCACACTACTGGGCAGGAGAAATGCCAACTTCCCCAGATGTGGGCCAAGCAGCTATGCAGCAGGTCTGCAGGTGACAGCCCAGGTGCTGCATGCCAAACTGGTCGAGGCAGTCTGTATGGCACTACAGTTTAGGCAGAAATTGTGGTGATCCTTGTTTTTTTTTGCCAGAACAGTTTAATTGAGTTTCCTCAGGGAGAAGCATTTCCATCTAATTCTGCTCTTAATTAACCCCGTGTGCCCCAAAGAGGCTCTGCAACCAGTTGTAAATTAAATATGAAAAGCATTATTTATCTAGGAATAGCAGCCTAATGGCTGCAGCTCTGATGTTTATAGTTGCTAATGATGATGGATATAGGAGAGAAGTTGGGAAGGGAGTGGGGGAAAGAGTGCCTTCTCTCCTAAAAGCATAGAGAGACAGTTATGCAGCAGCCAGGTTGCTGGTGCACGAATGGACTCTTTCTTTTAATTAAAAATAAATATGAAAGGTCCTGTGTGACAGCTGGGCCCGCTTGGGAGTTCTCTTCATCACAATCCCCTGGCATCCCACCCCCTGTCCATGACTCATGGCCTTTCTAATGAATATTTTTGGGCACACCTACAGTGCACACCTTTATGCTTAGCACTCAGAGCTACGACTTGCCCTCCAGCTGGCTCTTGTTTTGCACACTGTCCTTGTTCCTCAATTAAATGTATACATTAAAAGGAAGAAGGATAATGGAAGGTATTAGTTCTTAGGGCAAGCTTTGCAAATAAGCAAGAATATATTCACTGAGTCCTATATTATGTTTAACAAGATGAACTATGGGACTGGAGTTGCTGGGTTTGTGGGAAAGAGGGAAGTAGAATGTGCTTGCTGTAATGGGAAATAACTTTGTATCCGATAGGAGCCAAAGAGAAATGACAGAAGCCTTTCAATCTTTCTTTCTCAAGGAGATGATGAACAGGGAAGGTGCTGAGTGTTAATGTGCTCGCCTTTTGCCCTGCAAGCCTATCTTCAAACCTGAATTTCATCACCAACAAAATGACTTCAGGGTTCTCTCATTTAACAGCACTCTCCATTTGTCGGCATCAAAAAATCCACTGCACAGTGGGCCACAAGTGGAGACACTTCTGAAGGGAGGCAGAGGAAGAGGAAAAAGCAGGAGGGCTGTAGGTCAGGACCGAGATAAGTTGAGGGCTGGCTTGGGAGAGCCCGTGACTGGAATAGCCAAAGGGGCTGCAGACTGGGACCTGCTCAGGTCTGCGCGTGAGCAATCTGTGGCTGGAATAGTCATGGGAACCTCTAGTTCTTTTGAGTTTTGTGCTTCCTATTTTGTCTCTTTACTTTTCTTGAAGCTGTCAGCCTTTTTAGCATGCATGAGGCCTGAAGCCAGCTGCCTTCCTTTTCACATGGGGGAGTTTCCTCCTGACACAGATGGGAGGATATTCTCTGTGCAAAGTTCTCCTGGGGTTCAACCTGTCTTGGCACAGTGACAAGTGCACTGATGGGTTCAGGGCTGTCTGTCAGACTGGAAAAGGGTGCAGGATAGTGAAGATGGAGCAAAGCTGACCAGATTTGGGGTAGTTCTTCAGCTATGAGGTGCTCTGGTATTTATGCAGAGAAGCCTTAGGATTGTCAAAAGTTTGCAGTCTTACAGTGCCAAGACAGTTTCCTTTGATTTCAGCAAAACCTGCCCCTAGAAATGGAGCTTTTTTCAGCTTTTTTTATTCAGCTGGCCAGAGTGCTGGCCTGGTGCCATCTGGGAGCCTTTCCTTATGTCTGCCTAATGCTCTGCAATCTCTGCTCTGGATGGGCAAAATCTCCAAGGTTCATTTGTCCCCATAAAATATGCATCATCTCATTTAGCAGAGCAAAATTAACTCTAGGTAGCAACTTCCAGAAAGGTAGGAGCAGTCTCACTGCCCCTGGCTAACATGGGGTTGATGCAGTCCCCCCTCCGACAGTGACCACTGATAGAGGCAGAAAAAGGAGAGAGGACCGCAGAGCAGTCCTGCAGTGCAGGCAGGCACGGAGGTGCCCAGCCCCCCGTTGGTCTGACCTGACATGGAGAGCACGAGATAGCTGGAGTCCCAAGCACAAGGCTTCATATCCCTGTCGCAAAGTGTCACCAGTAATAGCGATGCTCTGGGTTTTGTTGATATTCATGCATATATCTAATCCAGTGTCAAAACTCAATGAGTTTCTGGTCTCGACAGCTATTTCCTAGGGGAAAAAACAGTGTAGTTTAATCTCACATTGTGTGAAGTGGCATTTTCCTTTCTCATCTCTGAATTTCATTGACCAGCCTCTTGCTCTCATGTTAAATGATAGAGAAAACCAAGTTTTCCTATCTTTTCTCTGTCACTTGTTATTTTGTAGGCTTCCCTCCTGCTTTCCCTGGCTTCCCTCCTGCTTTCCCTCCCTGATGGTTACGGTGCCAGTCCCTTGGGCTCTGCTCGGCTCGGTCCCCTGCTGCGGCCCTGCTGTGCTCTCCTGATGCCCATGGGGCGAGCAGAGCTGCGCGCTGGGCCAAGGGGGCCACCCCTCCCCCCCATTTTCTCCAGAGGCCTCGTGCACTCCCTTTCTCATTGACTGTGCTTTTCCCTACTCTGCTCAGCAATGTGGTGGCTTTTCCACCACTGTTGCTTTTTGAGTAGGGACTTGTACTGAGTTGTTCCCAGTGCTGCCCTGGCCTCTTCTGGAGTTGATTTAAAGACCCTCTCAGGTTTGCAGAGAGGATGTTTTAAACCACAGAGTGCATTTCTTTGCATTTATCAGCATTAATACAATTTGTCATCATGCTGCCCATCCACATAGTTTGTTCAGGACTCCCCAAAGCTCCTTGCTGTCTCCCGTAGTCATGAATCACCTGAATAAGTTTGCACTTGCTCCTATCTCCTACCTTTACTCTATGTGGACCATTAATAATATACTTGCACAGCAGGAGGCCTAGCACAGATTCTGACAGTTCCCTGCTACGAATCCTTCATCATTACAAAACCCAACTATTTATGCTGTCTTTTTTGACTCCTTGCCAGTTTCCCCACACAGGAAAAGACAGTGCCTTTTGCCCCACAGCTAATTAGCTTTTTTAGCAGCCGCTTGTATAATCTGTTGTCAAAGGAGCTCTAAATAAATAGCCACTTCGTTGTCCTTTATCCACTGTTGTGCTGATATGTTCAAAGAAATCTGGGAGATTAGTGAGACATGATTTTCCTCAGAGACATGCACACTGGGCTTTATTATGAGATATTCTGTTTTTAATTATCATTCCAATCAATTTGGGGCACACAGATGTGCAATTTACTGATCTGTAATTCCCCAAATTACCCCTGGAGGCTTCATTTTTATTGTCAGTGTAACATTTGCTACCAGCTATCTGTTGTTTGTTTTTTGGGGAAGGTTTTCTTGTTGTTTTTTGTTTTTATACCTTTAGCCATCTGCTCTTCAGAAATTCATTTTGACTCCTTTTTTTCTTACATCCTGTAATTTCAGTTTCTAGACAAGGTTTTGATTTCAACAATTCAGAAAACCTTCATGTGGTGCAAATGAGCTGCAGGAATCAAGAATCTGCTCTCAACTCTGTCAGTGATTTACTTAGCGGTCAAATCCTTTCTGCTAATCTGGGTCTTGGTTTCCCCTCTGTACCAGGCAGCTCCCAACACAGCTCCTACCAAAGGTATATGGCTTAATTAGTGTTTGTAAAGTGCAGGCTGGGCATTATATGGGAGGTGTCAGGGATGATGAACATGTCATGATAAGTGCTCTCTTTATGGAGATACATAATTACTCCTTCTGAAGAATAACAACTGCTTCAAGCATCTCTTTTTCTCAAAGTTGGTTAATGATATCCCAGGACTGGGGAGTTTGTGAACTCAGCAAGGCAGAAATACTTCTTGTGCTGGCACCAGTGAGCAAATTTGCAGCTGGAAATGAGAAAGGGACCAGCAGTGTGGAGCAGAACAGCTGTTTGCAAATGGAGTGCAGATTCTCCGACATTTGCTTCGGGGGACAGGCTCCTGGCTCGGGAGCTCAGCCATCGGGCTGCAGAGCTTTCATATCCGCCAGCGGCTCCCGGCTGGCCCCGGCCGGCGGCTCCCATCTGTTCCCTGGACTGGGTGAGAAGTGAATTGGCATGGCTTAGCCCGTGGTCTGGGTCACAGCAATAACCTGCTTTGGCAATCCAGGGGAAGGCAAGGATTGAACAGGCCCTGAAGCATGCATCTGACCTGGAGGGTGGGAGCCTTCGTAGCCGAGCTGAGGCCCATTGATGTGAGTGGTAACAGCCGGATCCAAAATCTGCCAGAGCTACTGGGTTCCCACTGCCTGCTCTTCTGCTGCGTTGCCTTGGCTGTGACTTGGGTGCTGCAAGAGCAAATGGCACAGGCAGTGCTCAGGCCCTGGGTCTGTGGGGTGTCAGCCTCTGGCTCCCGGCTCCGGTGTGTCTAGGAAGAGAGAGATTTTGGGGGCTTTGTTGTCGCAGAGTGGAGGGCTTGGCTGAAGGCAGCCGGGATGTGGCAGTGTGGGGGCTGGTGCGGTTGGCTCCTTTGCCAGGGAGGGGGGAGCTGGTGGCTGTCGCTGGTCGAAGAGACACAATTTCCTCTCAGGAAATAAGAGAACAAAGCCAAGAAATGCAGTGGAGATGGAGGAGTCGGCGTGTGGCCGAAGAGCCTGGGCTGCCACCTGAGGCCTGTCTGTTGTGAGGTTGGGCACCGGCCTGGCGAGTCTCCGTCCCAGCTGTCCCTGGTACGTATCTGTGCCAGAGCCACTGAGGGCTGGGTCCCTGTGTGGCTCATGTCCCCGGCCTTGTGCCATGGTTCATTTAACTGCCCTGCATCCCCCGGCACCAGGCCCCCTGGGGACCTCCCGCCCAGCGCTGCCGGGACCTACTCCCCTTCCGGGGTGCTCGAGGCTCCCACACTCTCAACCCATGCCTGCTGCTGTGCCCACCTGTGGCTAAGTCCTTTTGCTGAGACAAGTCCCTGAAGGTGATTATACCCCATGTTTCTGCCTCTGTGCCCCTGCCCTCCCCCACAACCTTCTCCAGATGGTATAAATTTAGCTCCCTTGCTCTCTCTTTATTTGCCTTATACTTCCAGCTGATGGTTTTATTTTTGCCTTCCTCGTGTTTCCTCCTCTCCTCTGTACGAGGTAGCTTGTTTCCTGCTGGTCCCGGGAGGGAGCTAGTGTGGGACGTGCTGTGCCAAGGAAAAGCCTCTCCCCACCCAGGCTGAGTCCTGCCCATCCCTTCTCCTGCGGGCAGCCTGCCCCGAAGCCTGCTCTCCTCCAGTGCTCCCGCGCCTCCCCCTGCCAGCGCCCTTCCTGCACCCCTGTGCAGCACAGCTCCCCAGCCCCTGCTCGCAGCGCTGGTGTCCTCCAGGATGTTAATCAGCAAATGCTTCTGGGATTTCCCAGAACCTGCAGGGTGCTGCAATCCACTTCTGCTTATACTCTGCAAATGTTTAATAATTAATAGTGATTCATTTCAATCCTGCTCTTACATAAGGAGCTGCAGACCAGACTGGGGCCTCTTGGGTCCCCTGCACAGGGCTAAGGAGGAGCATGGAGCCCCGGCCCAGGGCTGTGGGAAGGGCAGAGGTGTCCGCACAGCGGGGTAATCCCTGCTGCTGGCTGTTCCAGGGTGGAAGGTGTGCAATGGGAGAGCATTCCTTGTGCCAGACACCTGATTTTCCCACTGTCTGTGCAGATGCTGTGTGCTCTGGCCAAGCCTGGTGCCCTCTGTGCGCAAGGGGTGGGGAGTGGAGTCAGGAGTCATGTTATGCCTGGCTTCCTCTCTACCATGAGCTGGGCTCCAGTGCTCGTTGCTTGTGCCTTCACTCAGGGAACAGGGGAGATGTGGGGGAGCTTCCAGCCCAGTCCCTGGGGTGACACAGGGCCGTGGCAGACCGTGTTTCATTGCTCAGCTGTGTGGTGCTACCCTGCGGCTGCCAGCCCTGGCAGATGGGGTGCTGGGCTAGCAGTGCCCTCCTGGAGAGGGAGGTTTAACAAGCATGGCAACCTGGCCCTGGTAACACATGCTGGGCTGGAGATTATCTCCATTTAATTCTTTTCCAAATAATCCAGTCTCGGATGTGGTCCTGTGGTCCAATGCTCCCTGACCCCTTAATCCTATTGCCATGGAGTCTGTTTAATGGGGAAGCTGGAGACCACTCCTGTGAGGTGGCTCCAGGTGCCCCCACAGCCCCTCATGGCTTGCTGTTGCTCTCACCTGCCCCTTCCTGCCTGGCTCTGAAACCCTCCCCTCTCCCTCTGCGGCTGCTTTCCTGCTCTCTTTCCTTCCTTGTGTTTTAATGTCTTGGCCCTGATGCCCTGTGGGCATGGGGATGGGAACCGTGCTGCTTTCCAGGCAGGGTCTCTTGCATGCAGGAGCTGGTAGCTCTTCTTCTTGCATCTGCTGCTGGCTGAGCCCCACGGCTGGATCAGAGGAGCCAGGAGGCTGTGCCTTCGCGCGTGGCCCAGCAAGATGCCCTGCTCCCGCTGCATGCACTGCCAGTTCTCGTGTGCCTCGGCGGCAGCCTGCCACAAGCATGAACGGCAGCAGCTAGCAGACCCGGAGCTTGCTGCAAATGTGTTGAGTGCTAATGGAGGGCATGTGCAAGGGGAGACAGCGATGGCAGTGGCGGGGAGAGAGCTGGGGTGGGGGTGGGCAGCCCCGCTGGCACTGTGGGGCACACTGGATGCTGCCTGGGGACCACAGGTACTCTCAGCAGTGGGCACTTGGGAGCCTGCCTGTATGCCTCAGTGACCACCACAGCTGTGTCCTCTGGCTTTCAGCTGCCCAGAAGTGAGAAGCAGGCAGCGAAGGTAGAGCTGAGTCCCAAATACACTTGCTCGGGGGCAGTTGCAAGATGGTGCGTCTAGGAACAAAGACTATACACTGTTTTTGCAAGTACCGGTGTCTTTTGGAAAGCGATGACTGATGGGTGTGGGAGCCATGGTGGAGCTGGAGCTCTCCAAGGGGGATGATGTGGTCCCACCATCAGAAACGGGGATGCTGAGCAGAAACAGAAGGCCAAAGGGGCCTCCCTTGCACCGCTGGTGAGCGCTCAGCTCACCCCCAACATTGCCAGCTTTTAGAAGGGAAGGTGGCAAGCTGGGCAGCACTCAGACAAGAGTGATGGGGATGGCTGGTCAAAAACTGGTGTTAGAAACTCATGGCAAGGTCTTATGGAAGGGAAGTGATTTTATTATACCAAATCCCTAAGCAAGTTGATTTTTTGTGCTCATGCTCATACCTACACCAAGACATCTGTTGGCAGGTGGTCTCCAGGGTCACCTGTGTGTGGCAGGGAGGATAGGGGATGCAGTCACTGAGTGGTTGCTATGATTCCTGTGCTCCTCTGGATGAGTGATAAAAATTGTTTTCAGATGGATCTTTCCTGTCTGTAGGAGTGGTCTTTTGCCTTTTTCCTTCTGTTGGGCTAATAGTAAGGGACAGTGCTGTGATATGCTGCAACCTTGCTGCCCTTCCCTGCTGCTAGCAAGGAGGGTCTTCCACTAATGCGGCATCTGGCCTGGGGGCTTTTCAGGCTTGGACTTGATGCTCCTCAGTCTGATTAACTGGAAATCTGTCCCTGGTTATGAACATAGGCCATTCTTTTAGTCTTTGTTCTGCTGTTTCTTCTAGTGCTTCCACACATTTGCATTTTTATTTCATTCACATGAACCTTAATATTTCTGTTAAAAGTCTCTACAATCTGGAGAACCTCATTTACAGTCAGAAACTCTGAATCAGTCTAATTCATCAAAGAGAAGGTTAGGAGATGATTCTTTCACAGGACAGAACTACCCAAACATGTCTGCAATCTACTTGCTCCAAAGGAATGGAGCTGGAAATGTTCACCCTGGGAGTGAAGATATACATTAACACTATTGAGGGTTACATGAACAATTTCCCTAGGCATTCAGTGAGGTCTCTGCAGCTTGAAATCTCCAGATGGGATGGGTTATCCCTTTGTGAAAGCCCTGTGTTAGCTTAGCCAGAAGTGGCTCTGGCTCCTTCTGGTGAGTTCCTATGGCTCATTGGATGGCTGCCAGCCTGCACAGACCGTACCCCTCCTCTGTAGCGGTAAAAGCTATTCATTTATGAACAAGGTGTTCCTGGGAGGCATGCAGTGAAGCGCTATGGTCATTTGGTGACATGGGCTGTACCTAACAGTCTGCTCTCCCGTGGCTGTGCTCCCTTTTTGGCTTTCCACCTGCGGTCACTCAATGCCAGTGGGGCTTGGATCCTGTCTACGTTTCAGCTCAGTGCCTGTATCATAAGTTCCTGTCTATGTATGACACCCATTGCAGTGCAAATGGAGCTGAACTAGCTGCAACTCTCTTCTATCTGCCTTGCAGGCATATTCCCAGTAGGAGCCTTTACTCCCTGCAGAATTTGGGAGTGCGTGCACAGATGTTCAGCTGCTTGGAGTCAGACAACAGGGAAACAACCTGTTCCTGTTCCTCTTCATGCTTCCCTAGTCTGATATTAAGGGCAGATTCAATTATTTGGGACCCTTTCATAGGAAGTAAAAAGGTGAAGTGTCTTGTAGGCGTGTGTAAAATTGCCTGGGAATGGTCATGTCTTGCCTGCATTAATGATGACAAACCATGTCTCTTCCTTGGTGGATGCAAGGCTGTAGAGGGGATGGGGCCACAAAGCAGTGGGTTCACTCTGAGCGCTTCCCAGGATGCTCTTTCCCATACGGTTTTTCTTGCTATGACTTTCGTTGGTGCTCCAGCAGTGCCTGCAGAACTGGCAGAGAGTTGGAGCCCTACGGAGGTGGTTGATGGCACTGTTAAAAGCATCTTTTGAACCTGAAGTTTTGCAGGGAGACATTTCATCTCTATCTCTTTCTTTTGGTCTTGCATTCATATTCAGCCAGAAAAAGCACTGTTCCCCTAAGGTGAAATGCTAGGATATTAATTTTCTGAAGTTCTCAATAAGCTATTGAAGATTAATTTTAGGGAAAGCTGGGGGATATGATGGATTGGAGCCCAAGCCTGCTTAAATATGCAATATTAAAAATTGATCGTTGTCTCTTCTTGTCATACACCCTGCCCCCGTGTCTGGGGCAATCCCACAGTCTGACGAGAAGCCAGGAAAATACTTGATAAGCCCCACGCCCAGCTGAATGCAGATTTTAATAACTCTTGTTGTGTTTATTATTTTTAAAATCACTTTTATTAGTTTTTGTTTAATGCCTAGCTCTGTTGTGTGGACTGACAGCTGTGAGCTTAGGAATCCTCCCCTATCTGTAGGACTGCAACACTGACAGATCACACTACCTGCCCTCCCCAATGCAACTACCCTTCTGCCTTGTACCCCCACCACACACCATTGGCTTCCCTTTCCTCCACACTCTCCCTCTCACTCCTGCCATGGGAATGATGCTCTGGGCAACAAAGAAATTTGGCGCTGTGCATAGGGAAGCTTGGGGTGCTCTGGAGGAGGCTTTGTCAGAGATGCTGGCAGATCAGTAAGATGTTTTGGTGGTGTGGCTTGGAGAGAGGATTAATGCATTAGTGTCTTGGTCCCCCTTTCTTTGTAGCTGTTCTCTGTTGTTTTGCTCTAGCTACAGAGGCAGGTGCAGTCCCAGGAGAGCTACTGGGGTTTCCAGAGGCTGAGCTTAGGAGTCAAAGCAGTCATCCTTCACTCAGCACCTCTGCACTGGCAACCTTCCCTGTGTGGCTGCACACCTCCCTTTCCAGAAGTCCTTCCTCTCAAGCGCCTCCGGGAGCTCGCTGTGTGTAACAGAGTGCCAGGCTAGCACATGAAACAGCTCCAGTAATGACTCCCTTTAATACTACATAGAGTGAGATCACTTGCCATGTCCTCTGTCTGTCTCTTTGTTTCTTAGCCTGATTATTTGACAGCAAATGTGTGAAAGGGTTTCATGCAACAGCATCCCTCCAACACAGCCCAGCACTTGCAGGCAGCCTGGACAGGGCTTTGATTAAACCTAAGCTGCCCTTGTGCTGAAAGGCCAGCCCAAGGCTTCGCTTGAGTCAGTCTGCATTCCAGCTGGGGACTTGTCCCAGGGTGCTGCATCTGGCAGAGATGGACAAGCTCTGTGAAGGCGATGAGCAGGAGTCCATTATCTCTAAATGTCATTTCACTCTCCAAGGTCACTTGGGAGCAGAGAGCTGTGGTAGGAGTGCAAGCATCTCTGACCAGGGTGCTCTTAAACAGTAGGATCCTGCATCCAAATCACTCGCATCAGTGGGAGCAGGTTTCAGCTCTTGGGAGACCTGTAATCTTGGTGACATTCATAACATACACTACATAGCACTTGCTGTATCAAGCAAGCCACTGTCTTGGAGGCTGGAAACACCAACAGGTTAGAAAATCATTTTAACGTTCACTGTGTAGAAGTCTGTCTCAGCCTGAAAGACATCCAGTAAAAATGTAGTATCATTTGCACTTAAGAAGCTTTTCGCAGACCTTGACTGCAGCAGGCAGCATTTCCTATGTGGAAGGGAAATCACACATCACAGTTTTATCTTGCTCAGTAAGAGCTCTGGGGTAATTAATCCCTTTTTATCAATATGGCATTGTAAGCAGTGACTCTGACATTGCTCACTTTACAGAAAAACAACACAATCCTGCAAAAAAATGTACTTTGTCAAAGCAGTGGTGAACTCTCAGATATTTTTGAAGTTGTCTGCAAAGCTAGCATCCTTCTGCAGTGCAATGTCCAAGATCACTGATAATGTGGCATTAATCAGCAAGGAGAAAGCTCTGTGTGATTCCTGTGTGTCACTGGCTGGCAGAGGGAAGTCCAAGGAAAGTCTGCTTGATCCACTCTGATCAAAAACCCGCTGCCATTTTTTTCCTCCCTATAGACAATGACCACAGGAGCAATGATTTGCTGGTGTTTGCATGTCACGAAGAGCTGCTGGGGGGAGAAAAGGTGGTTCCTGCAGAGGATGCAGGGAGAATGAAAGAAACAATGCAATCTAGCATCAGGCTTTCCTAGCTAAGTTCCATTTTCTGCGAAGCAATTAGATAAGCAGCATAGTGACACTGAGATACTGATGAGACATAACGATCTCCAGGGCTAACTAAACCACTGGCTGCTCTTTTGTCATGCAGCTGGGATGACTGAATTGCAGCTGGGCTGCAGAGGCATTTATGCAGGACCCCCCAAAAATGGCAATGTGACCCCTTTCACAGTGCCTCCCCTGCACTGGGCTTAGCACAAGCAGCCATAGTTGAATTCAGAAGAGCAGCACACTTAAGTAAAGAGCTATTATTTGCCAAAGGTCCAATCTTCCCTGATTTGCACTTGGGCTATAGTAGCACTTGTTCTAATGATTCATCTGTGCTCTTCATCACAGCAGGTTGACAGTGAGGGATGAGTGTATTTCTGCAGTTCCCATGAGCATGCAGGCTGTATTCTGAGTGTTGTGCCCCTGGTTAGCAGCCACTGAAGAGGGATGTGTCCAGAAACCTGTGTGGCCAGTCTGAAATAAATGCCATCTGGCCTCCATGGCAGTGCTCAGCAGTGGACTCCTGCACAGTGTCCAAAGAAACAGTAAGGGGGAGGCCAAGTAGAAAGCCATGACACAGGAAGAGAGCAGCAGCAGCAAGTCCTAGTTTGAGTGGGTGATTAAAAAAATGATTGTGGGCAGTAAAACACTGCCTGGCACACTGAGGAATGTCACAAATGCCTGTCTACTGACACTGTTGGGGTAGTGACAACACCTTGGGGAGGGCCCAGGCAGGCAGCCAGGGCACTGGTGTCTCACACTGTCACCACTCTGGTTTTGCTGCATGCTTCTTAGAGCCCAGCCTCCTGCGGTGGTGGCTGTAGCTGTGGTGTGGAACCTGCCAAGAAGTGTGCTGTTGGTTTTGCCAGGTCTGAGACAGTGCGTGGCCCAGGGAAGCAGTAGGTGATCAAAGCCCTTCTCCAAACCCTCCTAGAAGAACCTGGAGCTGCCCCAAATGTGCAAAGACCACTTCCAGCCTTAGTTAAGCTCTTGTGAAAGAATTTTGGAGACCTGTTGTCAAGCCTGTTTATTCTGTATGTAGGATGACCACCTTTATGGGACTGGTTGGTCCACCACACAGCTGAATTTGGGCTCAAAATGCACCAGCTGGCTTGAAGGAAGTGTTGAAGAATGAATTTTTGTGGTTACATTTCACAGTGTAATAGAGCATGTGGCTCTGCAGTGCAGTCTCCTTGATACCAGGCAAACTGGGCTGGTGTACTAACAATGTGCCTCTGCTTAGATAAAACAGCCTGTGAGCTCCCTGCACAGACATCAATTCAGTCCTTCCATTAGCAGCCATGAGACTGGGTACAATGCCATTCTCCACTGTTGGCAAGGCCAGGGAAAGGAAGAAAGACAACAGGAACTGGTGGGGTGTGATATTTTTTTTCTCCACCAAATGCAGTTTTATTTCTGGTTTAAAAATTTATGGAGCCCTTCATTTAATATTTATAAAGTGAGTGTCTTGGTGATAAATTACTAAGGAACACAAAAGGGTAGTCTTGCTGCTCATGTAGGAGTGCTTGATGGAGGCTGGAAACTCCCTTTGCATCCCCTCTGCCTGCTTCCTTGGTCCAGTAACCAGCAGCATCCCAAGGGGCTAGCTGGGTTTGTGGGGCAAATAGGACTCCAGCGTTTGGACAGAGGCTTCTTAGTGTTGGGATGGAAGGAGAAAAGTTGCAGGGGGTCAGGGCCAAGTGGAAGAATTATCTGAGCCCAAGAACAGCTCTGTAAATCAAGGCTGCAACAAGCTGTGGAGACAGTGGGTTTGGAGGATGCGTTTTGAAGGAATGAGTCAAAGAGAAGGTGCCAAGGGAAGAGATTAGGTGAGGGGCAGCAGTGTAAAGGAAGGGCTCTCCCAGGGCCTGGTGCTTCATAGCTCAGAGAGGCATCTCTGAAAATGAGGGCGTGAACTGGAAGCCCACAGAGTAAGACCTGAAAAGACTGCATTTCGTACAACAGTGGTAACTTAAATACCAAGAAGGGGATGCTTGAAGTCCTTTGGCCCATGAATGAGCAATTGAAACAATACTGAGGCAATGGAGAGCTGGTTTTCCCCAGGGCTGTCCTGTGATGGACCTAAAACATCCCTTCTGGTTTGCCAGAGGCTTCACGCCACGTTGTCGAACTCGTGCCAGGGGTCGCTGGGCTCCCCTCCTCAGCCTGCCTTTGCAGTGGCCCCTGAGGAGGAGCTCCCTTCTCTCACGCACCATCTCCCCAGGGGCAGGGGAGCCAAGGGGTGGCTGCGGTGGGGGCACAGTGGTGCTGGCCCTCCCTGTGGTCTGGCAGGCTGCTGGCCCTCTGGGCTCCCAGGAGGCCAGCTCCCCCTGTGCTCTCTGTCCTTGTCTCCCAAGGGCTGCCTGAGCTTCCCCTGGCTCCAGGTACATGGCCCAGACAGCTGAGCCTGCTGCTCTGGGCTGTGGGTCTTGGATTCTGGCCCTCGCCTTGGCACTGGGGTGCTTGGGAAGATGTCTTTTGAGTGGCTCGTATGCAAATCAAACACCCATAATAGCCCGGCTCCTCACAGCTGACTGCACCATTCGTTGCAGATTCTTGCCAGTCGGCTAAGCTACCTCCTGGGCTTTGGCATCGCTGTAGCTGGAAACTGAACTTGGGGTCCATGCATGGGGTCCCACTGCTGAGAGCTATTGCTGAGCAGTGTGACACTGTGGCAACACTAATGAGCAGTATCCTGCATGGAAACACTGCTAGGGGCCGTGACCTATAATCCCCAGTACGGCTCCCTGCTTCCTCTCCTTCACTGCCAGCCCCTGGAGAGTAGCTGACCTCTCACTGACTGCTGCAAGACATGGTGAGCTGTGTAAGGCCCCACAGTGGGATTGCAAGGGGTTGCTGTGCATCCTGCAGCACCCACAGGGACCAGGGAAGCTGGCGTCCAGGTGAAATTCATGTGTTAACATGAGCTGTGGCTGGAGGGAGAGCAAGGAAGCTGGGTTGCCATGGGCTGGAAAAAGAAGAGTTTCAAGGTGACCTGAGCATCCTTTGAAAACTTGGCTGGATCAATGCAATTGATCCTCCTAATCATTTCCTCTTTGTCAAAGCGCAGAGCAGAACCTCTGAGCTCACAAGTCAGTGCCTTGGCCTTGAGCCAGAGTGTCACAAGGAAAAGCAGGGAGCCGAGGGATCGCCCCGTCTGGGAGATGGAAGCCGTTCCTGATGGATGGGGACCTGTAGGACTTCCTCCATCTCCTTCCTGTCACGTTAGGGCTTGCACCCCAGGGGGAAGGAGCACAAGACAGGGTAGGGTGGTTGTTCCCTGCTTTGGGCAAAGCATGTCCCTTTTCCTGGAAGGGGGTCAGGAGAGCTGAACTGTCAGTGAGGTGCAAATCAAGGCAGTGGCTTAGGGTTCCCTGCCTGCACAGCTCCTAGGAGGAGCACAGGTGTGACAGGTATGAGGCTGATGGTGTCCCACTGTTGTGTCCACATGGAGCAAGGGAACCTGGGACACAAAGACCTGAGCCTTGGCTGCTTCTGCCCTCCCAGCTGCGGGAGCGAGAGTAAGCCTGCTGCACCAACGTCTGGGGCAGAGTGGTAGCGGAGGTAAGCTGCAGAGGGAGGTGTCCTTCTGGGGCCCTCACGGTGCTGTTGGGGAGGGATCAGAGCCAGGCATTAATTAGCGGCACATCCCTGCTGCCTGTCTGTCTGCAGGCAAGAGCCTCCGCTCTGCCTCCCAAGTCTCTCCCCCTTTCCTGCTGAGCGTAGCCAGCGCGCTTAGCGGCGATGCTGGCCGTCTGCCTTCCCCAGCATTTCACCCCATCCCTTTCAAGCTCTCCTGGCTCAGCTTTAAAAGGACCTCAAGAAAAGTGGCATAGGCCACGTCAGTGATGGATGTCAGCCAGGACTGCTGCTTTTAATCCTCCCTGCCACTTTCCCACAACCCCTTTTTCCTCCCTAAAAGCAGAGGTTTGGTGCTACAGAGATAAAGCAGATGGGCTAAGCCCCTGGTGGGCCCTCTATCCTACCTGCAGTGCTCCCTGTGAGTAGAGGCCTGGCCCTTCTGCAGCTCTGGCATTGCTGTTTTGGCCTGCCCCATGGGACTTGCTGCTTCGCCTGTGCCCGAGATGGGCTTCCCTGCCTGGGAATGGGAAGCTGGGGGAGGAAGGGGTGTCCATGATGTGTGGCAGGAGCACTGGCCCAGGCCTTGCACATAGCAGCTGCCATCCCTAAATTTTCCTGCTGTTGCTGCTGATGGTGTTACTCCCCCAGCAAATGCAATGGTAAAAGTACTAGTGTAGGCAAGATACCAGAAACTACCTGCATTTAAGCCACATAGTTATCTCGGGCTGCTGTAGACAGGGTTAAATGACACACCCCTAGGGCATTTCAGGATCATTTGCTCCTTCACTCAAGCTCCCTAACTAGGCTCAAGGAAGCAGCAAGGGAACAAACAAGGTGGCCGAAAGCAATTTCAGCCCTTCGAAGGAAATAACTGGCATGTAACAGTGACAGGAAATTGTGCAATTAGTACAACAGGGCAGTGTCAACAAGCTCTTAACACCAGTTGTTATGGTAACACCAAGGAAAGCAATGTTGGTGCTGGAAAAATCGAGAGATGTAGAAATAATAACAACAACAGCAGCAGCCAAGACAGCTCTGGGTTCCTTGCGAGGGTCTTGGGCACAGTGGCACCTCCTGGCAGTGCTGTGGGGCTGTGAGCTGTGACCCAGAGGGGAGCCATGCTCTCAAGGCCAGTCCCAACTGTGCGCTGGGAGAGAGGCAAGGGACAGAGGTGGGGGGTGTCTCCCTGACCTAGTCCAGACAGCAAGGAAAGGGACCCATCAGTGGGAAATGGGAAGGGTTTTCCTTCTGTTGCCGTGGGGCAGCCCTGCGGAGCTCTCTTCCCTGTGGCACTAACCTGCCAAAGCAGAGGAGCGCAGCTTGGGGCACCTCGTGTCTTCTCTGGGCAAGAGCTTAGAGCATCAGATCTTGGAGAGCTGGCAGCCCTAGCTTGGCTTATCATGCTAATAGAGTAGCATTGAGTGAACTGCGTGAGAGAGAATATTGAGTGTTTTTTTCTGCTAGTAAAATTATGATGCTTTGGGTCTGGCAGCACATTCACAAATCCTGGGCAAACATATGGGCTGGGCATGTTGACAAGGTGTGTCTCGTGCGGCTTAGCAGGCAGCTGGCTCCTTAGCATCCATGCCTGGTATGGCCAGTCCTTCCAAGCTCCCATATGCCCCCACTTCATTTTGCCGCATTGTATGGTGGAGGGGAAGTGTGTCACTGGGGCCAGCTAGTTTGAGGGCCAAGCAGCAGATTAAATAGTAAAAAGGATACTGGATGTGGATGAGGTTAGCCCTGAGGAGAAGGCTGAAGTAGTAAGAGGGGAAGGTTATTCAGTGCCAAGCGACAGAGCCCATCTGGCAGGAGGGTGAAGCCATCACAGTCCTGCAGCTGCCCATATAGGTGAAATCCTCTCCAGCTGTGCAGTCGGGGCAGGAGCTGCTGGAATAAAAGGCTGCGTGAGCACAGTGAGGGACAGAAACAAGTGTGATGGCAGAAGGCTTGCCTTGTCACTGTGGACTTGCCTGGCAGTCACTGGACTGCACCTGTCCTTGGCTGGTGTCACCAGACCAGCTCTGATTCTCTTGCCTGGGGACCATGGACCTGCACCCTCGCCAGTGATGACAGTCAGGCAGTCCCTGCCTGCCTGCTCTGTCACCCTTGCTCCGGCTCCCTCCCCTCACAGAGCTGCCCCCTCTCACCGCTCCCTGCACCCAGGCCCTCGGGCTGCCTGGAGGTGCCTGGGACATGCAAGTGGGTACACATGGAGAGCCCCATGGCAGAGCTGGAGATAGCTATTATTGCTGGAGATCAGGGCATACACAAGCTCACCCACAGCAAGGGCCAGTAGAAAGGTGGGAAATTTTTCCACCCACGTAAAATGTGCATTTTTTCACCCTGCCCCAAATATGTCAAAATTGAAAGGATTTGATTTCAGCTTTCCAGGCCATGCAGTGGCTTCCTCCCTCACTTTGCTTCTGCTGGACAGGGCAAATCTGTGCAACAGGGTTCCCATGAGAACCTTCCAACCTCTTCTGGCAGCCGTGGCCTCTGGTTTTGCCCAGCATAAACCCTTATATTCTCCTCTCTCAGTGTCAGTCTAGCCCCCTAGTGCTCTACCAAATTTGTTCTGTACAAAGCCAAGCAAAGGATTCAGGTTATTCCCAGCTCCCTTTTGTTTAATGCTAGAACTTCTCTGAGCAAAAAAGCTTTTTGTAGTAGGGGCACGAGTGATCCTGTGGCATTTTCAGAGGGAGCCAGGGCTCCCAGAGTTACAGAGAGCATTGTCACTTGCAGCTCAGCTCTGTTGTTACGGAGCTCTGTAGGTCTCTTCTGTGGCTTCTGAAACATGAGCTGCAACCTAGACCTTTAGACAACAGAAGGACGCTGGTCTCGGGGAAACCACTGCAGCACATCCATGAAAACTAAAAGCATATGGCTTCAAAGAGGGAAACATCCTGAGCTGAGTCCTTTGGAAAGAGCAGAGTGATGGGAGGATCAAAGCACTATAAAGAACTGTTTTTGTTTTAAAATTGAGGTCTTATGGCAGCTTTTGAGTAAATCTTAAGAAAATGTAATGAGATCACTTAAAAAACACCATTGCAAGCCTTCCAGCTGGTATAATGGATAAGAGTGAAGACCTCTGTGTATTATTTGTGAAATGTTATTGCCCTTGTAGCAATAGTTACATTAGTCGTTGAAGTAATTTAGGATGTTGGTGACAGTTTTTGAATACAAAGGGGTGCTTTTCTGCCAGCTTTGAGCTCTGTGTTGTGCTTCCATATGGCCGGAGAGTAACACCTTTCCTCGTTCCACAAAGCATCTTGCCATGGGAATGTTCTTATTGACTTTTCTGGAGCTGTTTGCAGAGCAAACGCTGTATGTGTCTGTAAGGAGGCACAACTGAGTCCGCAGTGTGGGGGGCTTCCTTGAAGCAAATGAGCTTCTAATGAACATGGCTGATTACCTGATGCTCTTGCCCATAAATGCAATAACAGCACCTGCACAATGGTAGCTGAAAATAATGTTGCTTTGGAAAACCTCTAGCATTAATTCTTTCCAAAAATGACAGAAGCTTCAAGTCTCAGCACTTCTGTGCTTAGAGGGCCAAGGTATGGTCCATCGGTCTGCCATATAAATTAGCTGGGTGATGGAGCATGACAAAGTGGCACAGGCAGATGGGAAAGGAGTTGTTCAGTCTCTGTGCCTCTCTCTGCAGCTGCCACGTGTGTTTCAGAATGCAGAGTCTGTTCCAGGGAGGTGACGGGGAGCTCTGATGAGCTGATTTCAGGCCCCAGCCCTCCTGCTAGAAAACACCTAGAGAGCTATGGCAGAAGCTTTTCCTCCCAATCCAACTGGCTGGTTCCTTACTGGAGAGCATGATGAACATCCTGTGTTGCCCACAGCAGTTTGGTCTACCTTAGGGTGACCTTAGTGCTTCTCTGGTGCGATTGTTGAACCTGAGATGAGTGGCCTTAAGATCATGTGTGAACAAAATGCAGGCAGTTGGACAGCATGTGAACAGCAAAGGAGGCAGGATGTTCTCCAGCTGTGGTCCCAAGTTCATCCGCTCCCTGCCAAACTCAAGATCACTGCAGGGAGTAGAAAAAAATCCATATTTCAGGGGGTGTAATTCTTCCAGAAAAAAATCTGTACTCCCACTGCCTGCCCTCCTCCTCTCAAAGAGTGCAACACTGCACCAACCAGTACTTGGTGTGCTGCTGGGACACAAGGATACTGCAAGACAAGTGTGACACAAGACCATTCAAACATCTAATGCCTCTTTATGCTTGACTCTAAGCCCAAGGGAGGTCAGAAGTGCAAGCACCTGGTAGATAGGAAAGTGTTTGCTTCTCTGGCAGTAAAATCTCAGCAACAGCTTTTGAATATGAACAATTATTGTCTGGGCAGAGCAAGAACATGCAAAAAGCACCAAAAATAAGGTAGAAGCCTGTTGCCCTGGGAAAAAGGGGAAATGAACAGCACTAGGTCTGTTACAGAGTGATTTTGCACACTTGGGTGAGGTGTCCAGAGGCTGCAGCAAACCTGTTGTCAGGAGAATGATGTCCCTGAATCGCTGCCTTCTCAAGGGCTGGGAAACACTGGGAGAATATGGTGAAAATATATGGTGGAAATACTGTGCCCAGTAGTACTTTCCTTATTGAGTAATATAAAGGAGGGGAAAGAAATGCAACATATTTCTAGCTCTTCTGCCTCTGAGGCTTACACCTCACCTCTCTCTGCTTGCTCCTGAGGCTTGTTTTTTTGATGTTCACCTTGCCCTCTTGCTTCCAGATAGTTATCCAAGTCCTTTGATCCAACAAAGCTGACCTCACCTCCTGCTCCTTCCCTTCTGATTTTACTTGGATGATACTGATAGGTGGCAATCATGTCTCCTCCCAGCCCTGCTCCCCCCTTGCTTAAACTGTGCAAGTTTAGCTCCCCCTCACAATCTTTTTGCTCTTTGGCCACACTAAATAGGTACCATTTCTATGCAGCCTTTGATTTCTGCAGGGGAAGCCTTTGCCCACAGTGGATGTGTCTGACTTTCTCACTCTGTAGCAGCAGCTTTGGAGCTGTCAAGATCCCTGGAGACTAAGCGAGCCTTCAAACAGTCAGAAGAGATGAGACCCAGTCTCTGGAGACATCTGAGCACTGCACAGCATCAGCTTTTTGATACAATGCTATCAAGATGTTTCTCTGTATTCCTTTTTTGCAAATCAGTAGAAGGGACCTGGTTTCCCTCCTGCTGTTGGTGGTGGTTGTTGGAGAAATTCTGCTCTTGAGTTGAAGAATAAAAGAGGAGGAAAAGGTGGGGGGAAGGAGATAGAAAGGAAATATCTGAGAGACTGATAAGGGAGAGCATTAGCTCCCAACTTTTCCTTTGGGCTGGCCTTCTCTGAGCTGTGGGAAGAGGTGATCAAAGGGCACTTGCCTGACAAAGCAACTGGTGCTGGAACCAAAAAGCCAGATAATTGGAGGTGAATAATAATGAACTGGGCAGGCAAGCAGGTAGTGAGGCTGCAGAGTGCTGAGACATTGGGGAACCCACCTGGTGCCTTTTCAGAAAAGGCTGCTGGAGTCCGAGCTGGGATGCTAGGACAACAGGCTGCCACCAGCAGACAGCAGAGTGGGACTTCAGCAGGACAGGGCCAGAGGAGTCTCCTGGCTTTGTAGAGCCTCTGACCAGATTTTGTGACCCTTCAGCCAGGTAAATCACAAACTGATTCCCTGTGGCACATTCCCTGTTTGTGGCACAAACCAATCTCCTGCTTCTGCCTGTTGCAGGTAAGGTATCAGCTTTTATCTCTTCACAACCCTGTGGAGGCACTTTCCTGCACTGTAATGTTGTGCTGAGCCCACAGCAGGGTTTTCCACCAGGCTGCAGCCTCCTGACCCAGGGCCCACGCTCTGCTCTGCCTGCCAAAGCCTGTCCTCTAGCTCCCTCCCCGTGCAGGCTCTGCAGTCCTGACACGGCCTGTGTCCCTGGAGCCGCCTCTGTCAATGTCAGTCTTGGATCCGAGTCCCTGCCCCGGAGCGCTCTCCACTGGAGACTGCTGCATGGATCAGACTGTTCAAATACAGGGATGCTTTAAATTATTTGAAAGAACATCCGCATTGGCCTCGGATAGCACCTGCCAAGCACCTGGGCTTGGAACAGAATCTGGCTCCACGCCACCTTCGGCTGTGAGGCCAATGTATTATTCCTAAGCCCCACTGAGCTCCTTCTTTGGGTTTGGCCTGTGATCATTAGTATGAAAAATATCCTTGGCACAAGGTTCCCTTCACAGAGGTGATCTTCCCTCCCTGCTTGGCTTAGCTCAGAGCTGCAGTCCTGCTGGATATCTTTCTGCAGAAGTCTGCTTTGCCCCAGTTCTGGTATGCACTGGTTTAATCTTGCCCCAGTGTTCATTAAAAACACTCTGAGAACAGCCCATTGAAGCCCTCCAGGCTTACCTTGTGTCTGTACAGGGACTCCCTATGGGACATGGGATCTTCAGCTGGGCTGCTGTTGTCCTGGTGGCATCAGGTAGGGTGATCTCAGCAGGGAGCTTGCCCTCCCTTGGATCTGGCTGGAGGTTTGGGGCCACCCATAATGGTCCCTCAAAAGTCTTGCTGTATGTATAGGGAGCATGTCACTTGCTATTACCTGTATTTCCCATACTACCCATATTTCTTTTTCTCTGCTACCCTATACATACTCTCCTCTGAGCTTCCTTTGTTCTGCCTGCAGCAAATTCACTTTACATTTATTTGTGATTTCCTTTTGTGCCTTGGTGTTAGTCAGACCCTCCTGCTCCATCCCCATGTGAAGGGGAAGGGAGAGATGATAGACCCCTAGCAGAGCACAGTGGTTCTCTGCCTGCCTCTCTGCATTTGATCCTGGCATCTTGGGAGTGGATCTCTCCCTCATCCTCTCCGCAGAAGGTTTAAGAGGCTTTTAAGTCCCCCCCCCCCCTCCCCACACACACACACTCTCCACTCTCCACTAATCCGTTGTGCCATTTAATAGCAGATACAGTGAGGGCTGCGAGAAACTTATGAGTCATTAATTCAGCTGGAACGATGAGCTAATGAGAGGAACCTTGTGAGCTTCCCTCCCCACTCCTGGTTGCTTGGTGCATATTAATCTTCCTGACCACATGTGCCAGCAGCATCCCTGGCAGCTGAGCACACTGCTGCATGTTTGCTTTATGGGCCATTGTTCCCTGTGTCCAAGACCTCTGCTTGACTTGCTATAGTTCTTCCCAGTGAATTTGTTCCAAACCAGATGATTTAGTGGCACGCAGAGACCTGGAGATGGCACGGGGAGGCCATGCACATTAATGAAGTCCCTGTTAGTACTTGCGTGCTGTTGCATGGGCAGAGGCTGTGGAGCATAGGCTGTGTGGGAACAGGCAGTGCTAAATTCCCCAATTCCTCCTTGCATCAAGGGCAGCCTGGTGGGACTGAGAGCTGTCCCTCCTTCTGCAGATGGTGAGAGGCTCTGGGGCACAGATTTGCCCAGCCACTGTGGCTGCTGTGACAAGTCAGCTGCTATGGGAATATGTTAGCACCACTGAAATGTAATTAACCCTATGTGCTACCCAAAGAATAAAGGGGAGGTTGAATACGGAGGCTGTAAGACTCTCCTGTATGAATGCATCTGTCTTGTTTTGGGCTTTTCCCAGTTGTATACCTCCTAAAAATCTTCCCATGGAGCTGCAAATTCCTGTACAGTGACTGTAAGGCTGCTGACAAGAGGCTCACTTTTCTTGGTTACTTTTCAAAATAGTCCACAGCACCCTCGGGATCCATTGACCCCAGGCTGTAAACCACTGATCTGTAGCTTGTAGAGGAGGGAAGAAAAGAAGGCGGCAATACGGTGACTTTCCTGATAAGCTATACATACTGAAGATGCTAGGTCAGGCTATTAGCTTCAGAAATGCTGCCTCCTCTTTTAAACCCCATATTGTCAGGCCAAGGGCTATGTCGTCCCTCAGTCCTCATGGACTGCCAGGAGCCTCTGAGGGAGAGGGGGCAGCAGTCTCAGCTAAATAGGGGCCCCCATGGTATGAGGCTTGGCATGTGCATGTTGTCCATGTCACTGGTTTTCATTTTTTCTTCTTCTTATAAATGTTTGATTTCTCCTTAAAAGAAAACTTTGGACACCTTGATCTCTAGGTGAGCTGCTGTCCCTACTGGAAGCACAATCACTGGGTCTCCGTGTAGGTCGAGCATACATGAGTGAGCGTGGTTTGACACCATCCAACAGCAACCTAGTTTTAGGTTTGAGTGTGGGAGGATCTGTGCTTTTTCCTCAAGCTCAGACGGCTGCTAGGTGCCTGAGCCCTAGAAGCAGGATAGATTTAAATATTATCGCTAATTGAAAATATTTTAGATCCCTATTCCTCTTAAAAATTAATTCGTTTGATATGAAACTCTAAGTCAGGGCATAAATTTTCTATAGGCTATTAAAATAATTTAAACTGCAAGTACTCAAGAAATTCACATTTGTTGCCCAAACATTAATGCAAAGCCAGCGAACTCTGGTGGCACCTGAAACCTGGGATGAAATATAAAAACAGATTTTGGCAACAGAAATGGGCTCTGTAAGTGTAGAGAAAATACTGTCTTCAGCTCAGTGATGAGCTCAGCCAAATTTGAGAAGCTGAAAAAGCAGAAAAGCTCATTTTCTACTATGGTTCTAGCAGTGACATCTGAAAGGTTGAAATGTAGTGGTTCTAAAAATCCTCAAGGATCCGAGTGGCAGAAACTGAGATTAATTCATTAACTACATCTAATCCTCCCTTCAATAAATCAAATGGTTTTAAAATATAAACATATTTTGATAAACCTTTTTTTTGTCCTGTATCTAGAACAGGTAAGTCAGACTAATAAAAACAATTGTAGACTTCTGAGTTTGTACATATTTCAGTCAATTATGATCCAAATTAAAGCTTATTCAGCTCATGCATTAAAGAAAATTAATCAGCTAGTGAATAAGTGCAATATTAATCCTTTCAGCACAAAGTGGGGAAAAATCAGAATAAATGTTAATTATATAATAGCTCTAATAAGCAGGTTTAACTATAATGGAAACTGCTGTTAGCAAAAAAAACAAGAACTAGATTGTACTGACCAGTGACAGTCAGCTTTCTTTAGGAAAATAATGAAGTAGCTCAAATGTGAAACAAGATTAGAGTGGATTATTTAAAGGTTTCCTGTTTACAGATTTAGATCAACTTTACTTGAAATCAATTCATCCTTCCTGCCTAGAAGGGGTGTGTTCAGGAAAACAACGGCGGATTAGAGATTTGGCTTGCCTGCAGTTGTGACAGGTATGATCTCAGTTATTCTGTTTTTTGTCTCTTCATAGAACGCTGTTTCATGTAGTTTATACTAAAAAAAACCAGACTATAAAGTGACTTGATTGTCTATTAGTATGTTTACGGAGAAGAGATTCATTTAGTAGGACATTTTCATTTAACAGATAAAGCTCTAATGGCTGGAACATGCAATGGCTGTAAGCAGAAGCCAGGCAAACCAGAAGTACAACGTAAGGTTTAATTGTAAAGTCATTACCCACTTCGACAGCTAGCTGAGGGGTAGGATAGAGTCTCCAGCCCTGGAGTCTTTGAGTCAAGCCTGGCTCTTTATTTTCTATAACCTAACCTGCTATAATTCAGTCGTGCATTATAGGCTTGATGCGGGAATTGCTTGGTGAAATGCTATGCTCTGTGACTTGCGGAAAGTTGGACAAGATTTTTGTAATGGTCTTTTCTGGCCTTAGGATCTAGGCAAGCATCCAAGGCAATGGCTCATATCCTCCTGCAGTGGCAGCCTGCAGGCTGCACCCTTCACGCTGCTTTTTCTTGCTTCCTGCCGACCACAGCAGCACTCACCACAGGAGCATGGTGGCAGCCAGGCCGTCGGATGGGGATTGTGCCCCTGTCTGTAGTGCAGATGTGCTGTGCGGCAGCGCCTGTCCCAAGTCACATCACCCCAGTACTTTGGTACTGGCTGGTACCAAAGCCTCCGGGCAACCCCTGCTGCCACATGGCTGTAGCCTGGGGCCAAGCCGTGAGCAGCACAGCCCACTCGCCCCGCATCCCCCCCAGTACCCCCACAAGACCTCCGTTTTCTGGCACCTGAGTGAGCTGTGCTGTTGGAATCTGAAAGGGGCAGCGGTTCCCATTTCTGCTGCCCACATTGTGTGAGCACTGCATGGTGGGTCCCCAGGGCCTCACAAGCAAAGCGCTGGCAGCGCCTGGGTGACAGCGTGGGGGTGAGCAGGGGTGCAGCTGGTGCAGAGCTCAGTTGGGGCTACGTCTTGCCAGTTTGCGGTCAGTGCCACCTGGATTTCTCAGGCACTGAGTTACTACCTCAAATGTCCTCGGCAGGTCACAGCTGTCTGTGGTTCAGTCACAGGCCACCATTCAGTCTAGCTTGCTGCACCCTGCTTTTCTCATCCTGGTGATACAGGACTCCCCCTCACTCCCTGCCAAATATCCTGCTGGCACCCATCAGTGCGTGCCCTGCACCCTGAGGGCCAGCATCCTGGGGCTGGCTGGGAAGGTGTTGCAGGGTAACAGCTGTGTTAAGGACTCCATCCCTCTTCTTCAGGCAGTTGGAAGCAGGAGCTAACAGCCTTTTGGGGGGAACTGCAGAAGCCCTGAGCCTAAGCAAAATGGCAAAGCCTGAGCCACAAGTAGGCCAGATGGCATGAAGGATTTCTTCAGGTGATTCTTGTGTTTGCATCCTCAGCAAGGCAAGGGCCAAGGGATTCGTTGCTTGCAATCTGCATGTCTAGCCAAGGAGAGCAAGGAGCCCAGGGAGAGAGCAAAGCATGAAACAGCAGGGCACTGTATCACTGTGGGAAGGAGCAGGGGTAGACACCCTTGCATTCAGGCCTCTGCTGAGGCAGGCTTGCAAACCATGAGCAAAGGCTCTCCTTCCCACAGTGTGCTGGTTCCCACAGCAGGGAAGGAAGCAGGATGTTGTATATTTTCTCTAGCTGGCCAGCATGTCTGGCAGTGCTTCCCCCTGTATTTCTTAAAGCCACTGAGGAGTGGCCCTGTCTGTGGTTAGCCAGGAAAGAGTCTTAAACACCTGTTGTCTGGTTACTCCTCAGCCATGGTGGAAATAATTAGCGTGTTCCTGCTACCGTCTTTGTTGCTGGCTTCCTCCCAGGGCAGATCCTGTTTGCGCTGCCTGCCCTCCAGCTGCTGGGAGAGATTGCCCCAGCAGGGCAGGAGGTGCTGGCAGCCCTGGGCACACAGGCCGGTGCTGACATCGCCAGCCTTGGGAATAATCCACGGTGGGGAGAAGTGGGCAATGCTCTAGGGCAGCAGAGCATGCGAGACAGGGGGGATGCTGCCCCAGGGAAAAGCTAGGGAGTCCCAAGGCTCCCCCATCCCTCCCTTCACAGTGCAGGTGCCTCTGGCCTTACTTTTGCCTCCCACAGGGCACACAAAAGCAGCCTCTTCAGGGACAGTTAGGCCCCCCTGAACAAGCTGTTCCCTCAAGCAATTGCATCTCCAGTAGCAATTGCCGCTGGTGTAACAGTGTAGCTTCCCTTCTCCTCTCAGGCTCTTTGCACAGCTGCCGGTGCGAGCCAGGGCACCTGGCCACCTTGCAAGGACAAGGTGGGAGATGGGACCTCTCCCTTCCCCTCCCTCACAGAGATGCTGCAGAGCCGGCTGGTGTGACAGACAAATCCCTGGCGCCTGGGCTGTGCCAGATGCCTGGCACATCAGTGTTGCTAAGCAAGGAGAAGTTTTAACGCGTTGATTAATGCCCTGACTCTGGGTGAGTAATTAGAATTAATGTGGGATATCAAATCAGGAAATCAGGCATTATTAGAAGGAATTAGTGATTTATTTTCATTTTACGCCTGGCTCACCCCAATCCCCCAACACAGACGGGGGATTTGGCAAGAGACAAAGCTCTTTACTTACTGCAAAAGAAAAAGGAGAAAAAATGGTGATGGGAGAAGGAGAAGGAAAGTGCGGAGTGCAGTGCTGAGCACCACTCCTGTGTGATTAATTGCAAAGTATCATCATGCCCTGCAACTGTTCTGAGCAAAGTGCTGCTCAGCTGGTGCTGTGATAGGTCTGACACCTTGACACAGCTCCTCCATGCCAACAGGGAGGGGAACAGCACTGGGACAGAAACTTGGGATCCTGGCTCACTGCACCTACAGGAATTATAGGAGCCATGCAGCTGCTTGAACAGTGAGGTGCAATCATGGCACAAATCTCAGCAGTCCCCCTTGGTCTGGTTCGCCTTTGTTCCCAAGGACCATGGGTGGAAGGGACAGGCTGGGCATCGCTGGAGGCAAATTTGTGTCTGTACAGCAGGCGGCACCACCCACAGGCAACATCAGGGCAAGGCTGAGGGTGAATCTCACTTGAGTTAATGCTTCAGGGTGTCTAGTGGACTTTGTCAGATGGATCTTGCTCTGGCACTGCAACAGGGACCAATGAGTTTTGGGCAACCAGGCTGAACTGTATTTGCACAAACAGCCTACCACCTCATAGATGCTTTCTCCAAAGGTGCTGTCAGTCAGTACATGATTGTAAACTGGCACATGTCTGACAAATGGCTTGCAGCTTCCCAAGCCTATTGGTCACTGTCGGATGAAGCCAGAGTGGAAATCCTGAGCCTGGAGCCTGAGTTTACCAGTGTCCTGGGAACAAAAGGGACAGGGGAGTGAAAAGTTACTCACAGCACCTGAGTAACTTGATAGCAGTTGTTCTGAAAGGGGAGAAGTGAGCCAAAGCAAGGTAGGATGATGGGTAGAGGAGCACATTGAACTCCAAGGCCAACCTGCTTCAGCCCACAGCAAAGCAGCTGATAGGAAAGCAGAGGCAGTGTTCTAGTATAAGGGCAACTACCATTCAGAGGGGCCCCAAGAGGCATGAACTTGATGCAAGCCCTCCTAACTGGAACTGGTTCTTCAGTCACACAAATAAGATGGCGTTTTTCTGCAGCTCATTGATTGTATCTGAGAATTAATTTTAATTATTCTGCCCAGGCTCAATAAATCACAGGGGCAATTAAAAGCCCTGTTTGCACTGACTAATTGCTCCTGAACTGGGATTGTGGTAAGAAGTTAAGCTGCTTAGCTGCAGTACAAGGTGGAGATGCAAAGGAGCAGGGTGAATTTGGGAAGCAGCAGGGAGGAGTGGGGGGAGGGGGGTAAACCCCACCCATTACACTGCTTCCCCAGTCTCCATTCTGCATTCTCAGCTGAGTACGCAATTTGATGTCTGGTTAGAAAAAAGCCCAAGGAAATTTCCTCAGGTGGCAGGGTCTTCAATGTACTTGGCTCACCTGCACTGCACATGCTAACACTGCGCCCTGGGCCATGTTCTGCCCTCACCTCTCCCTCCACCCCTTGTAGCTCTAACAACCACATTAGTGCTGGGCCTCACTCTCACACTTTCCCCCTGAATCTGGCTGAAATCACTCCATCCACTGGCCTACTGCAGCTAAGAATTGACGCTGCTAGTCCCTTCCTCTCCCTGTGGCATGAGCCTGCTGTCCTATGGCTGTCTGGGTCTGGTAAGAGCTGCACCCCTTGGCAAGGGGAATGCTTGCTAGAAGCCAGCGCTCTGGCTGGGTGGCAGAGACGGATGATCCAGGGACTCTGGGTGAAGGGAATAAAACTAGCTGGCCACATAATGCCAGTAATGCCTGGCTGACCAATGAAGGGACATTATGGAAATGATGGAAAGACTGGTCTAAAATAATTAGGCAGATGAGGCTCATTAGCTCCACTTTTTGCAACGTGCCCAGAACGAAGTGGAAGGGAAGCTGGGGCCAAATTCCCACCTGTGCTCTGGCCCACCTGCCTCACTGCTCTTCCCCTGCACCAGCATCAATGTGGTCTGGACTTGCCTGCCAGCTCCCAGAACAGCAGGTACCCACAGCTGCTGGCATCTGAGCAAGGAATCTGTCACAGGTGGGCTAAATCATAGGGTTGGCCCAGCTCTGCCAGCACTGGTATGGAGAGGACAGGGCATGGCAGGGGAAGGAGGCTGAACTAGCAGAAATTTCCTCCTGAGACTCAGCCACTGCATAGGCTGAGATCTGGGGAGAGGGACCAGAGTAGCTGCACCCCCAGGAAGGATGCCAAGACTATCACCTCTGTGGCAGAGAGGACTGGCCTGAACAACCCTCCTGTGCAGGACTTGGACCATGTGGGTTGGTTATTGACCAAGCCCCTTCCCTTGTGGGGGATGCCATGGAAGAACTTGCTGTACAGGAGCGGGGGAGATGTGCAGGAGCTTATGGAGGTTCTGGTCAGGTAAGGAGGTAAAATGGCCTTTCCTTTGGTGCGACGGGGAGGTGGGAGGGATGTAGGGAGCAGGGAAGCATGCATGTTCCTAGATTGCACACAGGACCTGCCTCACAGCTAAGGCATACTGACATAGCCTCCTGGAAGTGAGACATGGCCAAGAACTGTGTGGCCAACCTGCCTCTCTGTGAAGCAGCAAAGATGCTATCTCAGATGGCTTCAGCATCTCCAAGTGAGGCTCTTTTTACAAGCTTGAATGGCCTCAGGGTTTAACTGTGGTTTAACTACTTTGTTTAATTGGGACCCAGCTGCATTGGTCCTATTGCAGTGGGTGAGGTGAAATTGCAAGTTTGGCATATGGTCCTTCTGCCTAGGAGAGAGCCATGTCCCACAGGTGGGAGGCAAGGCGGGTGTACTGACTCCCTTCTTACACTACTAAGACAAATTTGTGTAGGAGTCATGTAGATCAACACTGCTGCTAGACCCAGCCAGGGAGCAGGAGGGTCACAGTGTTTTCCACGGATCACTCTCCTTCTAGGTCCCTTCTGCTACAGAACAACAACAGCGACAGGTTGAGCCCCAGATGGAGAAGCTGGCACATGGCTGATGATTTAACATCTCCAACATGCAGATAGCATGGTGCAGACAGATGGAAACTTCCCCAGGTTCCTAGCTGCTGGGCATAGGGAAAAAAACAGGGTGAAAGGAGGAAAAGCCTGCCCCTCTCAAGGTGTAGGGTACAATCCTGACACCTTGTTGCCATAATGCAGCTGGTTTGGTTGACCATCCTTTGTTGCGCTTTTGTGTCACGACCCTGGGACTCAGTGCTGGTTTGAGGGAGAGGAAAAGCTCCAGGGGGTTTGATAACAGCAGCTGTCTCAAATTCTCATCCTATGGATGTGGGCTAAATGCTGACTGCAGTAGCTGGCTAATGTGATGGGAGGAGGAAGGAGCAGAGGAGCTGAGAGGGGGTATGGTTTGGCTCTGACAGGAGCGTGAGACTCATGGTCACAGGGAGGCCGGGCTCGGGCTGTTGGGGAGGCTCCTGCGCACTGTGGGGACAGTGGATGGGAGCAAGGGATTGCCCAGCGAAGAGCAGGCCAGGGCTGGGTGACCCCAAGTAGCAGGTAGCAATGAGATGGTGAGCAAAAAAAAAATCCAGGGAGGGGTCTAAAGGAGAGAGACCTGATCCAAGTCTTGGTGAGAGCGGGGAGCTGACAGGAGAGCCACGGGCACAGTGTGAGAGGGAAACTGAGTGTCGTGCTGGAGCCTGAGGAGAGGGCAGCACTGCCCGGGCTGCCTTCCTCCTGTGAAAGGAGCAGCGGTTCTTCGCTTCCCTGCCTTGCCCCTCTCTTGTGCTCAAGCCCTGGTACCTGTCCCCTTCCTTGTTCCCATGGCTCTTAATGAAGGAAAACATCCAGCAGCAAAAGTCTGGCGTTGCTATGGCAGCTCTAAAGTGACTGCAGGGCACAGAGGCGTTGGACCTCCTCTGCCCCAGCTCTCACAGGCTGCGAAGGGGACAGTGGGTGAACCACCTTGCATCTTGTTAAACATGTTTATGTCCTATTTTAATGAGCCCCTTGGACACAGGTTGAGCTCTGGCTTCGTTCCCTGCCCAGCATCAAAAAGATGCCGGGTGCATTTCCAAGCCGTGTCTGGCTGCTCTGGGCCAGAGCGCATGGGATTGTGTGGCAGCCCCGCTGAATGGCACTGTAGCCATCAGAAGCCTTTTCCACGGCTGCACGCTTCCCTCCTGGGCATCTCCTGCTGTGCCTGGAGCACAGCCTGCCTTGGCCATCCCTACACAATATCCACCCTGACCCTATAGAGCTGGCACTTGTAGGCTCCCCCAGTGAGATCCAGCCTCTGTGGAGACGTGTGGCTGTTTGGCACAGGAAGGGATAGGGGGTGAGCAAGCACGATAAATCCATGGCTACTCTGGTCTTAACATAGTTTAGTGTGTTTGTTTGTCACATGTGAACATCACTTAGATTATTGTTTGTGGTCAGAAAGGGCATGGACATTTGGGTACAAAGCACGGACAGCCCCAGGCTACGAGGCAGAAAGGCCACCCTTCTGTGCTCTTAGCACAGCTCAGGGTGTGAGGTGGGTGGCAAGGTCAGTCTGATTCCCAGCAGGAGCGGGTTCAGGCACCCCTTGATGGCGTTCGGTTCTTTAGGACATCATCAGGTGCTCTGCTGTCCTGCTGAATCACTGCTGGCCTATCCCAAATCTCAGTCCCACTCCACGCTCCAGTTTGGAAGGGGCAGACAAGCTAAAATCCAGTCTTCCTCTTCTGCAAGCCCCTGCCCTATAACCATAGTTGCCAATGGGTGTGTGTGTTGGGGGGGGGGGAGGGGTAGGCTACCAAGCTACTGATGGGTAAAGATGAAGAGGTTCAACTACTCTTCCCCTTTCATTCACACTGCCTAACTTGCCTTTTTCATCATACGATAGGATCAGGAGTATGCAACTGTTCAGGGTGATCCTTCTCCACCTCATCTGGATTATGGTGCATCCATCTGCCCAAGTCATCCAACACCAGTCAAGAAAAGACTCCCATGGGAACTTGCATGCTTTCAGAGGTTTCTGCCATGCTGCATGTCTTCTTGGAGGCATGTAGCTTGGAGTGCCCAGCCAGGAGAACTGCACTGAGCAACTTTATCCAGGGCCACCAAGGAGTCCGAGGGCAGAGTGCTAACAAAGCATGGCAACCAGCGCCAAAGAGCTCCCCTCCAAATTCTGTTCATATTCATTGCCAAATCTGTTTCCTGAGACAGGAATTTTAGCCAGTATTAACACCCGTGTTTCTTAACATGCTTCATGGTGTTCAGAAAGCACTTCCTGCCATGGCTGACATGTACAGCTGGCTTCTGTGTATGACCCATTCCCACCAGAGCTGCAAACAAGCCACTTCCCCAGGTATTTCCTAGCAAATCGTGACAACACTAACCACTATTGACATTGCACAGATCTGTAATGACTTCTGACTGAAGGCCAACCTCATCTACTATCTCTGCTCAGTCAGTCTCTGCCATGTCCTACGTGGCCCAGAGGACCTGCAGGACTTCCTGTACTGTCAGTACCCTACTGTCAGATGTCTGGAAGCCCATTCATTGTGTTTGGGCTAGTATCACTAATAGAATCATCCATAAAAAAATGCAAGTTCCATAAACATGAACAATTTCAGGATAGGGGCTTTTTCTTTCAGATCTTCCAAGATCTTATGGTACATAGGTCTGCACCTCAAGTTTTGGTGGACACCTTTGCAAAAGCACAAATATCCTTGCACAGCTCTCCATGCCAGGCAGCTTTGTACTTTTTCCTTGTCTGTGGATAAATATATGCTGATGGCTTTGACCCTTCTGAGATGTATCTTGAAGTGATGTCTAATTGATGCTTCTCCCAGCTTACCTTATTTCCATTACAATGTATTAACATGTGTTTAGCTTTAACTCAGCTGCTCTTCTTCTAAAATGCTTGTGTTCTTCCATGCTTTTTTCCTCCAAGATTAAAATGTCATTGGTGTAGTTCATAATACCCCCTGTAGCATCTCAGCTATATTATGTTGCCTTTGATATATCTCATGTGCTGAACACAACTCAGATAGCAGTGTGGGGAAACTGTCTCAAGAGCAGTGTTCAGTATGCACAAGGCCTGGCTCACAAGAAGTTTATCTTCCTTACAAAAGGTAGAAAAGAATTCTATTTCTAATTATTTGGAGTCTATAAGCAGGCAAAAAATTATTCCTCTTCTTTCTGTCCATTCACCACAGAAGAGAGGAAATGAAGTAAGCATAACAGATGCAGAGACTAGATGGTGCAGTCAGGCTGTGCAGTGCAAAAAAGCTGGTGTTGTTTTGGAGTTCCTGGGCATTGCAGATGGAGCCTGAATGTTACAGTGTGGCCTCTACCTCATACTTTGCTTTTTGTTCCAGCTGTTTGGCTGAAGAGGCCATTGATGCCCTGCTCTTGACAAGGCAAAAGCAAGACTGGGCCAATGAGATGCCAAGAGAAACCAGCATCAGACCAGTCCTTGCCCTGGCACATAGTCCTGTGTGCTGATCTGTTCAGGGATGCAAGGAGGAAGAGCTATGTTTAGCTGGAGGTGAAGACAGTGAGAAAGGGTCCCTCCCATGCAGGATGCCTTGGGAGATTTCACCATTAAGGTTCACTGAGCATGCAGCAAATACTCTCCAAGGAGGCATAAGAGATTGCAGAGCTGACTGGTAAAACACATCCTGCTGTGAAGCATCACACAGATTCACATGTGGATTTTCATTAGAATCAAGATGTATTTGTTTAATTAGCACCACTGTAACACAGACTTGGGTGGAAAAGGTTCACAGGGGAGTCAAGTGAACACGCAGTTGGACTCCAGGCATCTCAGAAGAGGAGGATGCAGCTGTAGCGAGTGGTATGCTAGGATGGCATGATCACTCACGCACAAGCAACCATGAAAGTCTTTCCAATTGGGTATCTATAAGGGCAATCAAGTCTTGGCTTTGACAGAGGTTGCTTTAACCTGAGGAAGCAGACAAAGGTAGGGTCTGGTACAGCAGTCTGCAGTCTCAGCCCAAGTGCAGCAGAAAAGCAGAAGTTTTTCACCAAAAGCAGCATGTCACTCATTTAAGTTTAATGAGGCTTAAAAATAAACAAACCCAAAGAGAGAGAGAAAGAAACAACGTGTCTTAAGAATAGTCTCCTCTTCCAGCTGGCGTCTGGGAAGTTTTATCTCTGCATTATGACACCCCAATCAAACCAAGAGCGGGAGCGAAGGGGTGACCACACTAGCATGGATGTGCCAGACAGCACTTGCCAGCCAAAACACCAGGGACTATCAGAGCTAAACCAGGAGCTGCTACAGCTCGCTCTGAAGGTTGTAGTTCTCTAGCTGGGCTGTAACACACTCACAGCCTTTCTGCAGTGGGCACTGACAGCCCTGTTACACAGTCTCATTAGTCAGCCATATCAACAATGAGCAGACATTGAAAATTGTGCCTGTGCCATAAAAAAAACAGACATCTGCATGCAGCAGTTTACTGTATAAAGTGTTCTCACTCTTGCAGAAGAACATAGGATGTCTGCTCTGAAATGCTGGCAGAATAGTCCTTGGACCCTAGGTTTGAGCACAAGCTGGTAAGAGACATTGGTGGGAAGGACCACAGCCAAACGGTGTAAAGAGGGAGGGAGGCAATCCCATATATAGGGGAAAGCTCAGTGCTGGAGGATATGAAAGTGCCGAAGAGACAGGGAGGAGACTGGACAGGAGGGTGAGAGACTGCAGGAAGGTTAGCGGCAGAGCTGCTGCTTCCAGCTGGCCGTGAGTCTGTGCCTGCATGGCATGTGCCTCCTAGGTCTGGGACAGGCACCCTGTGCTCTTCTGGATGCGCACACAGAGTAGCCAAGAGGCAGGAATGGGAAATGACTTTCCCTAGCCATCTAGGAATTGACCAGCATGAGGATTTGGGAGTATTTGTGTTTCTTAGGCTTTTTTGCTGCTTTGGAAACTGTTAGCCGCTCAGGGCTGGGTACTGCCATAAGGAAAACAAGTCTCATGTTTGTTCTTTCAGCCCTGCCAGGATACAGAAACCCAAGCGAAAAGATGAACACCAGTCCTGAGAGTCTAACTTCAAAGCCAGAAGTTCCTATGTCAGAGACAAGCACCAGAATAGGGCCACCTAGCAAAAGCACCTGTATTGTAGGCTTTTTTGCAGGCTCTGCAGGAGAAGGTGTTGGAGGGAGGAGCAGACCCACACAGTGCTACCCATGCAGGCACCTGAGCAGTTGTGCAGCCTTAAAGCCAGGCGAGGTGGATTCATGAGGATGGTCTACAGTGACGCAGGAGATGAAGCCTTGGGGCTTTCTCAACAACTTCACTCCCAGTAAGAAAAGCTCCTTTAGCACAGGGTTAAGGTTGCTCAGTGGTGTCCTGTGGCTTGGCAGCAACTCCAGGGTAGCGAAATGCCTGAACAGCATGCAGTGCTGAGCAGAGGTACACCCTGCCTTAGGTCTGCCTTCTACAAGGCTGCCTCTGCCCAGACACATAACCTGCACACATGCCAGGCATTTTCACAGGCGGAAGCATATGAACCAGTGAAGGGGATAGTTTGGAGTGGCTGGCCAAGGCTCCCATGGATACAAGGGAGCTAGGAGGCCCTGGCCCCTGCGGTGTGTGCAAGACCAATGGAAGCGTCACTCACAAAGCCTGTCCTGAGGAAATCAGGTGCTTTGTTTCCGTGCTGACTCCTGGAGATGGTAGGAGCAGGGCAAACTGGTCGTCTTGCCCTGAAGATTTTAAGCAATGAGGCAAGATATGGCCTGTGAGCTCAGTGTTGAATAGAAGTGGCATTAAATGGGACTCTGTGCCTGTCTTTATCTTATCTTTAACCATTACTTAGGGGTTTGAGCCAAGATGCTGAGCAGCTGACGGCTTGAGAGCTGTTCACTTTTGCCGTCTTTTGGGGAGGGTAGGGGAATAACACCAGCACAAGAGGGGTGGAGGGGCTGAGGGCATTGCAGTCTCCTGTAGCTTTCGGCCTTGTTGCCCATGCCCTGGATAGCAGGGCTTGAATCCTGTTTGCTCCCCGGTAGTTTGGCAGCTACTAACGGGCAGCCTCAACTGTGCATGGGGCTTCTCTGCTTGCCTCTTAATTCACTTTTTCTTGTTTAAACAGTAAGGAATTATTTCTGCCAAAACTGCTGCTCATTAGGCTCATCAGAGTTACCGCGCAAGGTTTCTCCGAGTTCAGGTGCTACTGAGACCTGGGCTCTGGGCCAAGGATGCTTAGTGATTCTGCACTGATTCTCCAACCCCACCTAAATGTTTTGTGGGAGGAGTAAGGGGAGAAGGTGATGGTTGGATAGGGGGTGATACTGTTGCTCCTAGACCCATATTTTTGATTGCCTGATAACTGGAGAGGAGACTTTTCCCTTCTCCAGCACTCCCCAAGGAAAATACCCATTCGGTTCCCCTTGCTGTCACACGGGTTCATCAGCATCTTAGAAGCCATTAGTACAGATATAATAGCCTCTCTCCTTTCTGTACACTGTTTGCTCCTGTGGTTACATGTGGCTCAGGGCACGAGTCCCTTGTTGATTGCCAAGGCCTTTGCTAAAGCCAGCGCAAACCCTGTGCTCCCACATCACATGCCTGCTCGCCCACATTATCTACCCCAGCCACATTCCAGGGCATCCATGCACCACTCTTGGAGGTAGCTCCAAAGGCCCAGCTCCCACCTTCCCTCTCACTCGCACTTCCTGGCACATGGAAGTGAGTGGTTGTGTTGTGATGCCCTGCTCACCTGGGCACAGAGAGAGGAAAAAAGTCTTCCTGAGCCCAGCATAGCTGCGGGGGCAGAGAGAGGAGCCCAGATCAGCTTCTGAATGCCAGGAGCTCCCTCCAAACGCTGATACACAGCTGGAAAGGGACAATATGCCTTTACCCCCATCCTGACATTATTTATGCCATGCTACCCTACCAGTGCCCTGCTCCATCTCTCCCGTTTACCCTCCTGCCTACAACTCCCCATTGCTGCAGCACCAAACCCTTCGTCCTCATTCTCCCCAAGCCCTTTCTGTCTCATCCCTTTAGCTCCTGCCAGAAGATTTCTTGCCTCAGAACCAGTGCAGAATAGCAAGAGTTCAGATGGATGTGTTCCCTAAATTTCAAGAACAGCTCAAACCTCTTCCCAGTGACTCACTTTGCACCTTCCCTTCCCGGATAAGAACTCTTCCTATAGAAGCAGGTCATAAAAACAGTCGTACCCCTTTGTCTTGGATTTCTGCCTAAAGTGCAGTCCAGAGATACTCTCATTGGCATCAGATTCATCTCACTGATTTTAGCAACATAAAAATCGGAAGTCCAGTTTAAAGCAGTGGTGTCAGTGGTATGAAAAAGATGCTTCCATTCAGTTTGTCTCTCTTCTCACCGACTCTGGGGAGTTGGGGGAACATAGGGTCTTGGCCTTGCACTGTCCCTCCAGCACTCTCAGGAACAACCCAGCCTTTTGCATGGTGTCACACCATGCAAAGTTGTGTATCGGACAGTCCAGAGCTATCCAGGAAGATCCAGCAGTAACAACCTCAAGTCCTGTTTTGCTCTCTAACTGACCTATGAATGGGGCAACTTGCTCCCAGAGTCCTTAGACATATTTTACCATTGTTAGCACGGTCCTTCAGACTGATTTCTGTCCCTCACAAATGAGGGATGTGAGCAGTGAGTACTCAGGGAAGACTCTTCCCTCAGTGAAGGCTGGCTGTTATCCTGGACATGCCATGATCTGACTGCCAATAAGAGGCCTAAGTATGGCATGAGTGATTTCGCTATTGGCTCTCTTGCCTCCTCTTTCTCACAGTCAGCATCATCCAGGATGGGACAGCATCCAACCTCCAGTGAGATGTCTGCTTCGCTGGACCTCTCACAGGCAAGTTTAGCTCAAGCCCTGGCACAGTGCTTGGCTTTCCTGGGGATGGCAGATGTCTCTCCACCAGCCTTGGACGGGAGACAAGCCACTGCACTGATCCTACCCGGCCAGCCACAAGTGGGAACCTTGTAGAAGCAGACAGGCCACACCAATTTGCTCTCCTCCATCGCTTTCCTCACAGGTTCCCATGTTCAGCCCCAGCCCCCTGGGCCTGTGGGCCCACAGCTGGGCCCATGACAGCTCTGCTCCTGGAAGATCTCCAGGCCTTAAACTCCTGCACAAAGCTGGGCAGCCAGTGGCTCAGCCCAAGGTGAGGGGAGGTGAAGGGGCTGTGTGAGGCTGGGCAAAACTGAAGGTAGGCTTTGGCACCAGCATCAGCAGGCAGACAGTCAAAGCTGGGCTCCACCATGGCTGATTGATAGGTGTCTGGCGGAAAATGTCCTGCTGATAGCCTGAGAACAAAACGCAAACAGGGAGAAATGACAGCTGTTCCTGTAGCTTTTCCATCATCTCTGCTGATAGCAGCCGTGGTGCCTGCAGCTCAACGACTGATGCCTCTCCAGGGACTCTCGGAGTGCGGATGCCACAATCAGGAAGGATAAAAGAATTGCTGCTGGAACTCAGAGGAGACTTCAGATTCTTATCAGGAACAAAAAGGACATCAATTTGGTGCCAACACAAGCCTGTCAGATGCAACCCGCACACTCAGCAGCCATCCCAGCAAGACTGGCAAAGTACATTTACCACTGCAAGGCTCTCATTGCTATCTGGAGTAGCTCTATTTCAGCCACATATCTCTGGGCTGCAACCTTCCCAGGGGAATGCCACTGAGCCTGAGTTAGGGCTTGGACAAAAGATGGCCAAGAAAATCCTTAGCAGGCAAGATGTGGAAAATGGAGCAGGAGACATGCCGCTTCTGAATACCTGCTGACTCTGGTGCACTTGGTACTGTGGCTTCATGCAACTTTACACTTAGCTCAATCTCTGTGCCAAATGAGTCCCAGCTGAGCTCTCCAGCCTGAACTGCAATGCCTCTTGTTGGTCCCCTGCTATTTGGCCTACTGCAGTCCTGGTACCAAGGATGTATGTGACTGATTTGAACAGCACTGGCCTAAGTTGAGAGCCCTTGGAGGTGGCTGAAGTTAGCATTTACCATCTAGGTCTAACCTCTGAGCAAGCTGGGGATGGGGCTGTGAGGGACAAGGCATGCAGTACTGCTGGCTGGAAAGCACCCAGGTCCTTGTGTAAGCTGATCTTTTGGGGCTCCCAGACAAATGTTGCTGAGGGAAGCCCAGTTGCTGCATCTCAGACCCGCACAAGGGGTAGTAGTCATGAGCCAGCTCTAAATACTGTCTGTGGCTCGGTGGCAGGAGGATGCTAACCAAGGTCACTGGGAAGGGAGGGGAAGGAGGGAATGGGAAGCTCATGAGAACAGCCTTCTCCTTGCCTTCCCTTTACCTATCCACCTCCTGCTACCAGTTGTGAACCACAACAGCCAGGCCCAGACCCCCTGGCCCTGAGAAGCAACAACTGCTGAGAAGGCCCTGGATCCCTCTTGTACAGCTGGGCTGCCCTGGGGACTTTGAAGCCACCTGCAGCCTAGCAGAAGGTTGGAGTGCTTTGTCACAACAAACACCAGCAGCATCCCTTTGGCTGCCACCACTCAGCAGGTGGCTGGGAGCTCCCCGCACGGGGATACAGTGGGCTGCCATCCAAAAGGATCCAGATGCTACCTCTCATGATGTGCCAGATACCGTTGCAAGCTGCCTTGTAGGAATCTCATGGCCTGCTGCTGTGCTGCAGTCTCTTCTGGAGCAGAACATCCTGGCTGCTTCATAACCCTATTGCTTAAAACACGCAGAGTTTAAGATGGCATCACAGCATGTTCTACCCAGGGGGCACGGCCAGGTCCCAGGGCTGGTGCAAGTCTCATTATAAGCACCTGTGTTATGGGCAGCCAGACTACTGGGCTGTGGCACATTAGTGCTGACCATGAGGACGGAGGCCGCTTCCGCAGCACCCATACATCCTGCAGAGGTCAGTCATCCTCAAAGCCAGGCATGCAGCTTCTCTGCTTCAGACTAGGCCAGAACAGGGCTGAAGGTGGCACAGCTGTTCACAAGGCCTGGCTGATGCCCAGCAGCTGCAGCTGTGTCCCATCTACAGCTGGTCTCCACCCTGAAGGAAATGCACACCACCAAGCCAATGAAGTCAAGGAAAGTTAGTAGGTATCACACTTCAAAGAGATATTGCCTACCTGGTGCTATGATAGCTTTCTGTGAAAATATAGCTGTTTCTTGAAGTGTGTCTTCTGCCTGATGTGGTAAGTAAAACAGCACATCCAGCAGCCAGCTTTTCAGGCTGCTTCTGAGTCAGTAGGCTGGCTCTGGGTCTTGTGAAATGCTGTAGTGAGGGGCACCCTGGAATGTGCAGGTACTGTAGATCTCTTATTTAAAGTTTCCTACTTGTGGTGATCAGTAGTAAAATTTTAAGACTTAACCAGCAAAAATGAACTCTGATTTTTAGCAATAGAAGTGTTTTGTTTGTCTTGGTGTGTGCATGCATGTGTGTACATATGCATGCACACAGCTGTGCTGCATGCAGGTCCAAAGGAGGAAAAGTTCTGAGTAAGTGTGGTGAGACCTTGCTACTGTATGGAGCAAATACTAATGCATGTAAAGAATTCTAATTTGTTTAGAACTGAAGCCTAGTAACAGTTTTTGACTTACATCTTGAGGAAACTGCATTGTAACTATTTAAAACTCCACTGCTGCTGCCCTCTGGAGAAGGCTGATAACATTTGTATATCCCTCCTAAAGTAATGTTTGCCTCTGTGACTTTGTGTTAATACTTCAGCTGACATAGGGCTGCTGGAAACTTAGCATGTGAGGAAGTATTTTGGAGCAAGGTTTCACCTCCATATAGCACTTCTGCAGCAAGCTGGATGGGCTTTGACCATTGCACTAGCATAAAGCATGCCCTGGCTGACCAATGTGTGGGCTGTTGGCACAGTGCAAGCTGCAGTGAGGAAGATGATAGGAAATGATTGTAGAAAATCTGTGACACGTAGGATTGTGGGCAGGGGCCTCGAGGCTTGCTTGCAGCTAGCTGGAGAAAGCTGCGAAGTGTGCGTCTGGCCAGAGCTGAGGCCTGGAAAGCAGAGCCATGAGGCTGAAGGTAGTAGGTAAATTTTCTTTCTCCCCCCCCTTCCCCCCCCCCCTTTCTGCTTTGTGAGAAGATCTGAAAATCCGACCCCTGTGCACCCTAGAAGCTCAGAAGGTAGCAAGTAAATAACGTGTGCTCTGTTCTGGCTTAGAAGTTACATTTAAGGAAAAAAATTGGCAGTCTCCTAACCCTCTCTGGCCTGATTCAGGGAACTCTCTCTTCTCCCTGTCCCCCCCCACCCAAGCACTGGGCTGCCTCAGGAGGTTTTGGGGTTGTGGAGCCAGCACAGATTTCCCATTCTGACCAGGCTTGTGTCTGGGAACAAGCCAGAGGGCCCATGTGGGCTTTGTGCCGTGTCCTGACAGTGCCATGAGGTGCGTGGCTCACGTGCTTCTGGTGGCTGGAAGTCTCTCGGCTGCCAGCCAAGTGCTCGGGGCCATGTGAGACTCCAGCGCTGCTGGACCATCATCTTTCTCCTGGAGAGCTTTACTGAGAGCACAACAGAGCCACGGAAGTTGTGCCTGTGCCAACAGCGTTGCCATGTGGCTTGCTGCAGAACTGGACCCCTCTCTGGCTGAGACAGGGCTTGAGAGGATTTGGCTCCTCAGAGCTGTTAGCACAGGGCTGAGGGCAGGCAGGGACCCATAATTGCCTCAGGTGCTCCCATGGCCACTCAGTGCCTGTCCCAATCCCAGGTGCCCATCCTGGGCACATGGGCATCACTGGCCCCTGGCAGAGAGGGCAACCAGCCTATTTAGGGTCTGGGCAAGGCTGAATGAAGGTGCCCTCCATGTCTGCTCCCCTCTTCTGTTTGTCAGCTGTAAATACTGGCAGGAGATGCCCATCTGAAAGTGGGCTGTGAGTCACTGGCAGGTAATTGCTAAAGCAAGCAGGACTACATTAATTGAGATGACTGCAGTCAGTGATGTGCTCTCAGCTACTCTTGGCTTGGCAGTAGGCAGTGTGGAAGTAAAAATTCCAAAGGGAACAAAATCCACTTTTCTACAGCGCTGTCCCTGTTGCCCCAAGGAGGAGGAAGAGACCTGGTAGGGAGAGAAGGGAAATCTGCACTTCATTTTGGGTGATCTGAGCATGCAGTGGATGCAAGATACTAGTGTTAGATGCACTCAGCTATGCCTTGTGACTTGACACCATCCTGATGGGGGGCTATGCCATGTCCAGCACTGGAACTGGCCTTGCTGATACGTGTTCAGGGGTCCCTGCCCTGCAGTCTGTCCTGCCAAAGAAGCGCAAGACCCTGATGCAGCTGCATGGTGGGAGGCATGCAGCCATCTGTGATGGGCATGTGGAAGTACAGTGGGGAGAGGGAAAGGAGCCACAGCCCTCCTGACCACCCCTTCTACTCCCACCCTTGCTTGAATCATGCCTGGAAGTACCATGAGCTGCAGGTGGGTTTGCAGCATCCTATCCCTGCACATCCCATTGCCAGAAAGGGAAGTTGTTGCTCAGGCAGCACCGGGGCGGGGGGGCGCGAGGCAGGCCAGAAGCAAGGGGCATCCTTCGAGCTGGGTGGGGAGCCCAGGGCTGCGCAGGCAGGAGCTTGACCTGCTGGGGTTTGGGGCTGCTGGCAGAGCACCAGGATGGCTGGAAACCTGGGTGAGTGGGCAAAGGGGGTGGGATGGAGGAGCACTAGCACAGCTTGATGTGGGTCTAGTCTGGGGTTTCTGTCACCCTATAGCTTCCTTGCTGTGATCCCACATCCTGCTTCTGGCTGCACATTGTGCAGCAAAGCTACTAGAGCAATGATACAGCCACTTGCTACGCTGCTCTGTCAAGCTATTGCTGTTAAGCTCAAACTTGCCAGCTCAGAGAGCAGAGCTTGTTAGGGCAGGGTTCGAAGCACAGTCAAAGGCTGTTCAGCTGCTGAGAAGTCAGGAGCTCTGGCCACACCAGCATACTGGCTGCAAGACAAATTAGAAACAGGTTAGTTGCTGTGGCTTGTCTGGAATGGAAATGAGACTAGCAGGGCTGTTGTAGGGTGATCAGAGCACAGGCAGCAGCCAGTAATGTGCCCTGTGCAAGCCTTCCTGCTGGGTGTTGCAGCCTGAGGTGCTGTGGACCAGCACTCCTGGAGCAAGCATGTTCCTCCCACCTGTGCCCTTGCTCAGCCTTCCCCCATGAGCCCTTCCAGAGTTAGGCTGCACCAGAAACAAGGGACCCTACCTTCTGCTGTGTCCAGAAAATGGCTATAGCTGCCCAGTGCTAGGGCACAGCGGAGACGAAAGCCACAGAAATTGCAAATACTCCTTTGAGTTCATCCTTGATGCTGCACACTGAACTGTAGAGGAATTATTTAATTAAAGTCTTTAGGATAAATGGTGCAGGAAAAATGGTAATATCAATATGGGGCTTGAGGGCAAGGTGTTGGGACAGAGCCTCCCTGGTGTATGGGGAAGGGGACTTGTTTCACACCACCTTTAGGCGATAGTAAAGCAAAGCACACTTACTGGGTGTTGTTCTGGTCCCTAGTGAACACAGCAGTAGTCAACTGGGAAGTCAGGAGTGCCAGTAGTGTGGTTAAGTCACTTCCCTCCTCTGGCAGTAGGTGGGTTTGTCATGCTGAGATGGCCTCTCATCAGTCAGGCATCACTCAAACTGATGCTGGGGCTGGAGTGAGTGGCCTCTGTGGCAAAGCCCTGACTTGAACCTGGGCTGGCACTGCAGGCTGGGCTGAGGTCCCTTGCAACAGTGGCTGTGGGACTGAGCGCTACTGAGCGTGCTGGGGCCAAGGCTGGAGGCACGGGCAGAGGTGCAGTGGAAGCCCAGTAAGGGCTGGGCAGGCTGGCAAATACTGGCAGAGCTGTTTGTGCTGTGCTCTGCTCTTCTCCCACCATAGGGGGTGAGCCCAAACACTCTGGTCCATGTATACAGACTGCTGTGTGCTTTAAATCCAGGTCACTCCCTTGCCTGGAGGGAACAAAGCTCAGCCTTTATGTCAGGGGACCTGTCATATTGCAATGTCCAGGTTGGTTAGGTCTGCACCAGTACACTTCTTGGTGGTTAATCTCTCACAGCACCTAGTCCACCCCAGCTAAGCATGTGGACTGCTTGCTAACTGGCTCTAGTGGTAGTGCTGGTGGAGCTGGTACTGGCAAACTCCTTCTGTGACATCTGAAGGAAATGGCAGGTAGCTACTGCAGAGGGCATCTGCAGGGATGCATTGCTTCTGACCAGCCTTTCTCTGCTCTGTTATGTGACACAGACTCACTCACTGGTTATCGTCAGGGTCAGAGCTGGCTCTCTGCAGTACCAGATATCTCACGGCTCTTGGCTGTTGTGCAAATGGCCTCTTCTGGAGCTTTGGTTTTGCTTCAGTGTGGAAAAAGGGATTGATTTATTCTCACAGAATAAGAAAGCCATTTTCTGCCTGGTTCCAGTCATTGCACATACCTCCTGGCATCTCCCTGGGCCTGTGCCTTGCTGTGGGGCTCTGCAGGCTGGCAAAACACTGATACGGCCTGCACACTTTTTTTTTTTTTTTTTTTTTGGGGGGGGGGGGAGGGACACCACCTTCCATCAGCAGCACTTACAGGCACAAGAGGCCTCATATGCCTGTAGGAATCCAGACACCTTTTGTGGCCCTGACTGCAGGGGATTTGGGGGAACCCAAAGATAGACCCCCTGGATAATGGTACTGGAGCCCTTTGGGGCAGGAAGAGGGCTGTGCTCTGGGGGCATGTTCCTCCCACTGGACCGGTGTTGCACCCTACAGCATCCTGTAGTGGAGCAGGCAGGCTGGGAGCAGGGAGGAGTTGGATGTGGCTGTTATGGCAACAGAAGCTCTCAAGATGAAGGGAAGGAAAAAGCCACTCTCTAAAGCATGTTTCCATAGCAACAACCATTTTCAAAGGCTGTTTTTAAAAAAAGGTGGTGGGGGGAGGTTTCTGTAGAGGGGTTGCTTCAGCAGGTTGAGCTGCTGCAGGTGCTTTGGGAGGTAGACAAGTGGGCTCAGCTCTCCTGGAGGGCTGCATTCAGTCCTGCTGGGGGGAGTAGGGGCTCCCTGCTGGCGGGGTGGGGGGGAAGGGCAGGAAGCTTTTGCAGCTTAGGGGGCTGTGTTGCTCCTCCGTTCTCCTCCCAGTTTTTTTGCCAGACAGGTCTCTGCTCCACACCCTGCCCTTGCAGGGCAGCAAAGCATTTGGCCATGTTGGGATCCCTGTGGCCTGATGGCTCTCCAGCTATCTTCTGGGAGCCATGACTATTCTTCAGCCGTGGCCAAGGCAATGGCAGGAAAGTGGCAGGGCAGGAGACACAAGCAGGCAGGTTGGTGGGGGACCCCTGAGCTGGGCCCACATGGGGCTCTGCTGTGCTGCCAAGCTTGTGGCTGGCAGGCTGCTTCCTCTCCCCCCCACCCAGGTGCTGAGGAGCAGCATTCAACCGCCATGGAAAATGCTTCAATGCTGCTACTGGACTGTAAATTGAACTAGAAAGACATCCAAATCCAGCAAAGAGCAGGGAACAAGTAATCCAGTGGAAGCCAAGGTGCAAAGAAACTTCTCTACTCTTTTTCTGACTCCATCAGCCTTGCCTTCCCTACCAAGGGGATGACAACCCCACAAAATCCCAGTTGGGAGGGCTTGCCAGCTCCTTTGCCTCCCGTTGATGAGAGGCTTTAGGCCACGAGCTCTGGGTCAGTACTGCAGCCTGGAGCAGGCAGCATGGCTCCTTAAACAGGGATGGGGATAAGGCAGCACAGCAGCAGCTGTGATGGTGATGGGCCGGCCACCATGGGAGCATCAACGACAGTCTGTGTCATGCCCTGCCAGGGGATGGGAAGGGATGGAGCTGGGGTGAATGATGCACCAGTTTCATCCTGTGCAATGCAGAGCCTGCCTCTGGCCACATCTGCTATGGGACCTAATGCCAGCAGTCCTTCCTGAGCCTGAGATATCTCAGCAAGGAATCCCTTCAGCAGAGAAATATTTTATGTTAACAGAGGAGTATTATATGCTAATAAAGGCTGTAGTCAGCACTGGATTTGGCTACAGTGTGTGCTGGGGTAGGCAGGCTTGCAGGCCTGAGTGCTACAGCAAAATGCTCCAAGTGGAGCTTGAGCCTCCTTTGTTCTGCTTCCCCCTCTCCAGCCAAAACCAGACTTGCCCTGCCTTTCTCTGCTGTGTGATCACAAGCCCTGAGATTGCTTTCTCCTCCCTCCCTGGTGTTGTGCTCTGCTCTGTGCCTGCTGCTCTTGGCAGGCTCCCTCCTGAGGATGCTCTGGGAGGTGAGAGCATGGGTGTGAGTGTCCTGCGCTGGCATTGCTGGGCTTACCTTGCACCTCTGAGTTAGTGGAGTAACTGGTACCAGCTGATGGAACAGAAATGCGGTTATAAGCAGAAATGTGTGTCTGCCTGGAGCTGCCTTCAGAATCATGAGGCCCACAGGTGGATGCTGAGTTGCAGGCCCTTTCTCTACTCTTGTATACTTTCATAACAATTTCCCTCACAATCTCATTACCAGGGACTCCAGGCAGCACTCTACCCATTCCTAAAAATGAATCTTCTTGCTTGCTCAGCACATTTTTGTTTCTTGGGGTGTGGGGGGAGCAGAACTGCCTCAGTGCTGGAGGAGCTGTTGGGACTATGCAAAACCATGGGGGCTCCAAATCTGTAACAGCTGCTCAGTAAAACAGCTGAAAACACTCCTCCCATATGCCCTATCCATTGTGGATATCTTCAGTGTGGGACGTACTGAATTTTAACTTACATAATGAATTTCATTTGTGTGCTTTATTTCACACAGAAGAACTCAATTAAAAGGAGGGATGGTACTGGCTGCTAGATCCCTGGTCCTGTAGTTGTTACCAGCTTTCTATTAGAGTACTGTCTAAGAGGTGGTTGGAGCCAGGAACTATTGGAGAGTCATTTTACCAGGGTTGCCATACCTTATGGCCTGCTCCCTGGGAGAGCTGGGTACATGGCTGTTCTCCCCTCACCCTGAGCCTTAGCACAGCCCCTCCTCTGCAGAGAAGTGTATTTCCATTATTTTAAGGCTGTAGCTCAGCTTGATGACTAACAAATTCTACACTCAAATGATTTTGCTGCAGGCTAATGCATCTAATCCTCCTGGTAGCCCCTTGCGATACTGGAGAACAAACACTTTTCCCATGTGTCTGGGCTCTGCAATCATGTAACTCTATTCTATGATGTCTGATACAGTAACTGCATATGCACCAGTGTCCCGTTTTATTGATATATTTAGAGATGTAACTTTATTTGGGCAATCTTTTGAGTGGATTCTTTGTCTAATTGTCCGCAATATTTGGCAAATGTTTCAAGAGTTTGGCCTCACATAGCTTGACAGGTTAGAGGTAAATTGCAGAGGACAAGTAATAAAGTAGAAGTGCATGAAAAGGCCTAGTTCAAGTGTGTAAGTGAGGAAGAGATTCTCTACAACCAAAACGGTGTAGATTAAAGTATGGTATGAGCTCTCCAGATGCATCAGAGCTGCACAATAGAGCATTTCTCCAGATGCTTATGGCTGACACTGTGGGTTGCACAGGTTGGAAGCTGTAGCCCTTTCAAAGGAAAGGGGAAAACTTGAGGAGCTGAACCTGCCTGCCCGCCACAGCAGGAGCTGGTCAGAGCTCAGGGCTAGACAGCAGCAAGGGAGCGACCCAGAGACAGCACTGACTCCCAGGGAGTTGCTTGTGCTGTGCCAAGGGCAGGAGGAATTACAGCTGCACTTTAGCTACCATTAACTCCAGTCAACAGCTCCATGTAATAACACCAGGGTAATCCATTGGATTCAATTACATTTATCAGGCAATTACTCACAACAGCCCTGTTAGTACAAAACGAGCACTGGGGACCTGTACGCTGAGGAATGCTGAGCTCAGCTTTCGGGGAGAAAGCCAGGTACCTGGCTGGTGATGACAGGGTGCATTAGGGTGATGCCAGTTCCCTGTGTACTGGGAAGCCCTGGCAAGGGATGAACTAAGGACAATACTCTTGCTTTTCAGGAATATGTAAGTAGGAGAGCAGCCACTTCCTGTCCCTCAGGGAGTAACATGACCTACTGCCTCCAAATGTGTGGAGTTAGCACAGGCAGAGGCACACAACTGTGATGGAGACTGTTGCCCCTCACCCCAGAGCACAGCACTGTCCCTGGTTTCCTGTACCCAACTGCTGTGAGCCCAGAGACTTGTTCCCTTTAGCTCCCACCCTGTGTGGTGAGCACATGGGTTTGCCTCATGGATGCGCATCTGTGGGCCTCTCCTCTCCCCCTCCTGGCACTCAACTGCCTGCAGCTGGACCAGTTACTGGGGGACTCACTGTGCCTGTGAGGATTCTTATTTGGCTTTTGGTGCCTGCTTCTCTCCACCCTGTCTGCCACAGCAGCCAGCTCCTGAGGGCTCAGAGCAAATGGGGTGGGAGATGCTCAGGGCACAAATTCTGTGATTGGTGTTTGAAAGGTATTTCATTGTATTTAGTGAGTTAGTGGGAAGGATCTTTATATTGTGTGAAGAATTAATTAGTGGGAGCAAAAAAGGGATTCCTGTTGGGGGGGGGGGGGGGTTCCTACCAGAAAAAAGATATGTATCTTTTTTAAAAGAGAAACACAAAAAAAAACCCACTTCATTCTGACTGCATGGACCTTGTGCTAACCTGTGTGGAATGAAGAAGCAAGGATGAGACACCCCTAAGATGCATCTCTGCCATCAAAATGTAGACTGCTCTGAGCAGCAGTGCAACTCCTGGTTTGTGATAAAGCAGTCAACAGCTCCTCTATGAGGCATAAGTGATCCCTTCCCCAAGTCAGTGCATGGGATGATTTGCAGACTACAACCTGCCCCATGTGCTGGAGCATAGCCAGCAGCCCTCTCACTGCTCATGTTCTGCATTGCTTATACCAGAATGAGATCAAAGGGATAGCTTCAATTAGGAGAATTTTAGATTTGACCAAATAATGGGGGAGGGGGGGGGAAGCAGAACAGGGAGAAAAATCAGTGAGGATGAAAGCTGTGGAACACAGAGGCCTAACTCCCTCTGTTAGCTATGCCTAGGGCTGGTGCAGGCAGCCAGCCTACCCATCCCCTCCCCAGCCTGTGCCCCCCACAGCTGTGGGAGAAAGGCAGACCCCCAGCAAGCTCAGCACAGTGCCTGGCTATGGCCTGTTCTAGGGGACAGGGTGGAGAGAGAGCTGCCAAAATTAGCAGGGTGGGCATTAGTAGTCTGGAGACCCAGGTCCTATAGCAGGGTTGCCTCCACTTGCATTTTGTATGGAGCCAGGTTTCAAAAGCTTAGGGGCATGACACTTCTCGTGCTGTGGCATGAGTTGCTCCCCAGTTCCACATCCAGTCTAAGCCTGCTTCCCAGCCTCGTGCTCCCTTCCCCTCCCCAGCAATGGCCTCCCGCTTGTCAGCTCCTCGGCTGTCCTGGACTTGCGGATAGTCACTGAGCATCAGTTCCTGGCTGCAGAAAAACTTCTTGTGCTTGCTCTCTGTTTGAGTCAAAGGCAACCTGCAGAGCTGCTAAGCAGTTTGGGAGGTCAGAGCTTCTCAGACCCCTTGCCCACTCTCCTTTTGCTTGTTTGTGGGTGCTGGGCTCCCTTGTTCTGCTGCAATCCCCGTTAATATTCTAGGCATGAGACTGTTCAGCCTGACTCCAACAAGAGTCAGAAGTACAAATATAATTATGGTGGTAACACTCCTGTGCAGCCAGTTGGAATGGCAGGGGCACAATGAGGCTGGAGAGGGTTTTGCAATCAGCCTTCACTCTACCCTGCCTAACTCTGACAAGTTATTTTGCTTCTGCAGTTGTGGGTAATGCATCCTCAGCACCTAGATCCCAGACCACAGAGAGGCTGACAGCTGCAACTTTCTAGTTGTGGGACATGTGACTCACAGGCACAGTTTGCCCCCCCCCCCCCGTGCCCCTTGCCAGCTCCTGTCCCCACCCCACTGCTTGCAGATCCTTCAGGTGCAACAGAATGGGGTGTCGTCTTCAGAACCTCTGACCTTGCATTAGCAATGTGGTTTTCCTGCTAACCATATTCATTTAACAATAGCCAAGACCTTGTGTATTGCCTTGAAAGCTTTACCTAAATTTGGCAACAAGGTTCCTCTATTCTGCAGCTTGCACTGCAGCGGATGGGAGCGTCTGCAGCAGCTTTGGGGAAAAAAAACAAGCCTTGAAAGGGAGAAGCTTGGACTGAATTAGATCTGAATCAAACTGCAGCTATCTCCCCTGTGCTTCTTTAATTGGAAGTTCAAATTCACTTTATTATTCCCAGTTCTGTCATTTACAGTTTCCAATGTGCTGCAGGATTCTGTATCACAAATGATTGCAATTGCTGTGCAGAGAAACTTCGACTGCTGTGATTTCTAGAAATTGTGAAAGGTCTGTGGCGTAGGGTACATGATGTATTATTAGGCTTCAGTTAACACTCAGCTGAGATGAACGGAGGATTCCCACCTCTTTGAGGCATTACTGGGTTCCTCTTTCATCACCTGTGAAAGGTATTCTCTAGTCTGTTTTATTTTGTGTCGTTACAGTGATGTTCAGGATAGAGCTTTGGCAAATTCCATTCTTGGGGAACAAGAAAATACCCAGGGCATGAGTATGACAAATTAAACAAAACTGCATGAATGTGCCTTTTACCACTTTAACTGCAATTAAGCAGTTAAAGCAGTTAATTTAAGCAATAGTATGCTTAAACCTGAATGTTTGGCCAACTGTTAACTGTTAGCTTCCTAGAAGAACAAGGCTACTCATACATACACAGGCCTAAGTGACTGGCTGTGTCTAGAAAACATTTCTCTCCTCTGCTGGAAAAGGATGCTCACCAAAGCCTTTGGTTGTGCTGATTTAGGCAAACACCTGCAGCACTTCAGAGATTAATGTGCAGCAGTTCCAGCCTGACACAGGTAGGGAAAGGTAAATGCTACTTTTCCCTGCAGAGAGACAAGGGGGTACTGTGGCTTCAAGAGTGGGAAGAAGCTGGCCATGAGCCAAAACTAGCCAGCCTTCTTGTACTGCCTGAGGCTCCTGGGCAAGCCCTACCTCTGCCACTCCTCCTCAGGAGTCTTGAAAAGACCTCCCATGCAGTGGCAGTGCGGGGTGTTAACACCAAAGGTTGGAGAGATACAGGTTTTTTGATTCCCTTGGCCTAAACCAAGGTGAAATGACACCAAACAAAAATGACACCAAATGATTACCTGCTTTACCCATTAACTTGGAGGCAACCTGAACCTGGAAAGCGTACCTGGTCGGCAATGGCTTCTATTGAAATGATTATGACAAACAGAGAAAAGCAGTGAAAGAAAAAGGAAGACACAGACACCACCCTTCTATTTTGCTGTGCACCTAACATCCCCAAAAAGCCTCCAGCACTGAGCACGTGCGTGCATTACCGCGTCTGCGGGCTTTTATAGGCTTTTGCCCCCCCCCCCCGGGAGGGCGATTCCTCGGTTCTCATGCAAATTAGCTGTCATGCGCAGTCTGCCCTTCTGGAACCTTCCAGAAATGGTCTAGGGGGTTCTCGGGGTCTCTGGTGGACTCCGCCCCTGCCGTTGCGATGCCAGGGCCAATCAGAAAGTGGGACTGGGCGCCCTCCGGCGCACCTCCCCCTGCTCCCGTCCTCTGTTGCCCAACGGCGGTGTGCTGCTGTTCCAGAAGCTTCTCCCGGGTGGGGGCAGCCCTGTGCCGCGTTGTTTTGCTCGCTACGTTTATGGTTTGCTACTGCCATGCAGAACTTGTTTGCAAAAATTCATCTTGTAACAATGTTTGAGACATTAACAACTTGCATGTCCTAAATGGTCTCTTACACAGGGAGATGTGTGTAATGGAGACAGGACAGAACAGACAGGCAGGTATATCAGAGTCATGCTGTGACACCTGAATTTTTTTTTTTGGGGGGGGGGGGAAGGCAGGCTGTTCTCAGAGTATTGTCTGATCAGAGCTTTGCCCAAGCCCCTGAGCAGATGTGTTGGCACCACCCATCCATCCCCTGCAATCTTCCTCAGCAGGCTGTTTGGGAAATGCCTTTTCCCTGATTGAGAGACTGCCTGTGCTCTGCCACCCCCTGCTTCTTAACACCAGCACTTCCGCTGGGAGCTGCAATTGCACACTGTTGGCTCAAGAAACACAAAACCATCAATCCCCATTAGGCAGCGCTGAGCTCTGTTGCCCAGCAAGTTACACCAGCGAAATGTTACAGAGCTGAGCCCCACTGTGTGGCAAGCTTCTGGGAACTGCTGTTTCAGGCTGCTCAGATGCCCTGTCAAGCGCTTCTTGCACGTGCTGCTTGGTGCAAGTGGGTACTGCTGGTGCAGCCTATCACTAAACATGCCTGAGGTTTTATTGGAGAAACTGCTCCTGCTATTTGGTGGGGAAAGGCAGCCTATCCCCAAAGGGGGTCCTCTGCTTCCCACATCATTTTGGGCACCACAACAACCCCTTCACCCCTCCTTGCCTGGGGGAGCATGTGCTCTTGCAGGCACAGTGGGGAGGGACTGACAGCACGTCCTGCAGAGGCACCCTGGCTGGCTCTCCCCAAAATCAAATTGGGGCAAATGGAGCACCTGTGAGACCTGGGGGAAACAGGCATGGTTTCAGAGCCCCTTTTGGGGTGGCTGCTCTCCCTGCTCGGATGCCAAGGCAGAGGGATGTCAGAACAGCTCTGGGATGTGCTTCTAGTGTGAAAAGCTGAGTTCAGCCTGACTGTGGAGAATGAAGCCAAAGCAAAGAGAAAGCAGAGTCACCCTTTGGTTTCCCCATCTGACCTAGCCTTAAAAACTCAATTTGAAGGCGGCATTAGGGAAGTAAGATATCATTTATCAGGAACGACAGATCCAATCTATAAATTAACATGCTCAGCCTGGGAGTCAGGAGGCAGAGATATCTATCAATTTCTCCCTGGCAGACTGACACAAGTGCACAAATTTGGCCAATTCCCCAGAGAAGCATCCGGTCTCCAGTTGGTCTGAGAATCTAGAAGTGTTTTGAGGGCAGAGCCAGTTATGGGGAAATTATATGGGAGAGCTCTGGAAAGGAACAGAGTTCCCTAACTCCCCTCTTTCTTCCACCCCACCCTGTCCCTGCTGACTTCAAGGGGAATATACCACTGGAGTGAGAGGTCCCTCAACGAAATGGGGCTCACTTATCAAGTCGAAAGGCATAGTATATTTTTAAATGTGCTGTCAAGGTACTTAATATATGATGCGTTGCAAAACTGCTGCAGTCCATCAGGGAAGAGCTGACTATTTCAAGATGCATCTACATAGTTCCCCCCCATCCCAGGGAAAGGATTAATCATATGGATAGTATTTGCTGTTTACACGAACAATACAGTTGCCTACAGAAGCATAACTTCACACATATACAAACTGTTATCTCCGTTTTCAGTAAATCTAGGATTTTAGGGCTGCTCATCTTCCAGCGCTGGGAGATGCCTGGCTAAGTTCTGGTGATATCTGGCATGGGTCTGCTGTAACAAGTAAGCAGACAAGGACATGCACAATACTCCCACAAGGTGCTTGTCTCACAAAATCCATTTTCTACATAAAATCACAGAGGCTAGGCCAAACTGTCATATGCACCTACTTTCTGGTGCCCTGCCCACCATGTACTGCTGTTGCCTCTTGTGCTGGTGTGCCTAGGTACTTCCCCAGCTTCAGCAGAAATTGTGGGGGCTCCAAAGTATCAGCAAGATGTCTTCCTCTGAGCATCCAAAATAAATTGTGAAGTGACTTTGCCTGGCTCTGTGTGTCTCACTGCCCATCAAGCACAGTTCTCCCTGCTGGGAGCATGGAAGGAGCTGTGATCATGGGAAGCTCCCTGCTGCTGTGGCCTTCCCCACCCCAGGAAACACCCAGGGAAACAAGGCAGCAAGGGGTCTCTTCGGTGCCCAGGGCCCCTGACATAGCTTTCCCTTCCTTCCCCACCTGTTCCGCAGCAGCAGATAGCAGATGCTTTCTGCATCAACCACTGCCTGCAAAAAGAAACTATAAAGAATAGTGGCCAAGGGGATTATTCCCTTCAAGGGAAACAGAAGTGAAATAATCAGGAGGCTCAGACTGTACAGCCAGGAAGCCCGTTAAAACCCTCATAAATAAGAGCCCGTGCAGACAGCAGGTACTGCAGGGCTTTATAGGCCTATAAAACACCCTGAGCTGCCACCAAGGCTGGAGGGGATGGGTAGGGAATCTAATTTCACAGGATTTAAAGCAGGTGAGAGAGATATAAATGTGTGTTTTTAATAGTAATTAATGCTGCCATTCAGAAGCACTTAAGCACTGGGTTCGGAGAGTTTCCAAGGGCCTGTCTCATAAATCATCAGCCTGCTACCTGCCTGCTGTGCTCTTGGGGAGCTGAGCCATGGCTGGCGTGCTTGATCCAGGCGCTGCAGCAGAGTGGCCGCCTCAGCGGGGGCTGCATGGTGCAGCCCACTAGTCCTCGCCCAAGCGGGGCAGCAGCAGCTTGCTTCACCTCTCTTCTCTGTGGTGGGAATATTAATAAGTCACTGCCAGTCTGGTGTTATTCACAGACAGGTGCTGAGGGTTTTGCAGAAGTTTGGAGACTGAGACAGCAGGGCTGTTTCCTAGCCTGAGCAGAGAGCACAGCAGTGCTGCAATCAGGCTGCTCTGGAGCTGCTGCAAGTGGGTATTTTCCCAGCAGCTTCCCCTCACCACCCTGGTCTGGCAGACCCTGATGCTGCCTGCCCCATGCTGGCCCAGATGAAGGGAGATGGCACAGCCTGCAGAAGTGCGCTTGCCAATTTATTGTGCTGCGATCAACAGTGTGGAAAACAAGCATTTGAAATGCTCTGAGTCACTGAGCAAACTTGTCAAGTACCACAGGGGGATGTGCGGGCAGCAGGCAGCGGTGCCCTGGCAGCTGGCTGCAGGTGATGGGGAGCTCATCCTTGGCATGCATCCGCTAGGGAGCAGGGGCTATGTGGCCATGCATGGATGCTGCGGTGCTGTGTTTTGACCAGGTCCTAGCTCTCTGAGACATGGAATCAGGTAAGGATCTCAGCATGGCTCAGGGGGGAAAAAAGAAAAGTTTTCAAATAAATAGCAGGAAGGGTGGAAGTATCCATTCATTTCCAAGGAATCTTCAGGTTTCAGCTTTCTGGCCTTTAAAAGAGCAACAAATGAGCAGCCCCGCTATCCCTCTTTATCCTGGGCCATCCTGGTATGTGCAGAGATGCACCTTCTTTCAAGGTTATCTCCTGTTCCTGAAAGCCAGGAAGGCTAAATAGCAGCTTCCTCATGGCTAACTTTTTACTTTTCAGCCACTGGCTACCAGTTTCCTGCCCTTGTTGAGTCATTTCTGCTGTGCAGATGTTTGGGTCCCGTGCAGCCTGAGTCTCTCCATCTCCATCTCCCAGTTTTAGTGAGGAGGGAGAGGCTGCTGCTGCCCACAGGGATGAGGTGGATAGCAGAGGGTGCCCCAGGAGCGCATGGTAAACGCTCAGGAACCACAGGGTATACATAAAACCTATGTTGCTTTTTTGGTGGTATGATTTCTAAGCTGACACCAGGAATTCTTGGGGTCTGATTTTTACACCATTCTTGGAGAGAAGGTTGAGAAGATGATAGAGGCCAGGTAATTAGTGGGGAAATACAGAGCTGACCGCTAGAGATGTGCCTCATGTGTTAGCATCCCCACAGCATGCAGGAAAGGAACTGCAGTGCTCGTGGCCTTCACTGCACGCGTGCACCCACTCTCGCCTCCCACGGCTGGCAGTGGGGAGGCAAAGCAGGACGGCAGGTCTGGGGCTCCTCTCCAGCCCTGCCCAAGTCCTGCCCAGGGCAGCGCAGTCCAGCTCCAGCCTTGGCCCAGTCTTGTCCATCCCTGTCTGGGAAGGCTTCAACTGTGTGTCTGCCCTGCCCTCTAGTGTCACTTTTACCACAACTACACTTTATAAGCCAAGTAACTCTCTCCAAAACCTCTAGTACAAATTGTTCAGTGGTTTAAGATGTTAATGTTTCAGGCAGAGCTTAACTTTTATACTGGGGGAGCTGGACAGATGAAGGATCTAGACTTAGAGATTTGCCAAATGGTAATGCATTAATGTGAGGGGGGAAGGAACTTTCCTGTTCCCCCCACCTCCAGTCTCTGTGCAGGGTCAAAGCAGATCACTGCAATTTCATGTAGGCAGGAGTCCTGAGGAGACCAACGTTTGGAGGAGAAGGGGAGAGACTTCTCCTAGGAATGAACTGGGGTTGTAGCAGTTTGTCACACTGAGGCAGCTCAGCAGGGGCTCCTGTGAAGAGACTGCTCAGCTAACAGCACAGAGATCAGGAATTTGCAAAGAACAACAAAGCCAGGGAAACCTTCAGTAACTATTTCTCATGCATTCATCTTCCAGTTATCCAGGCTGGGGATTAACCAAGCCTCAGATGCAGAAACAGTTGAAATATAGTAGCATCTATTAGCTGAGGGGCACCTGTACTGCTCCAGAACCAGCTCAGGTCTGGAAACCATTAGCTGCCTTAGCCTGGCACACAGCCCCATGTAGAGGTCCTGCTGGGCCCCACTGCCTCCACACTGGCTCCTCCAGAGCCGAATCAGTGTTCCTGCTCCAGGGTCCTGGCACCAGAAATAAGGAGGCTGAAGTGCACAGACACTGCAGGAGCTCTTTTACAGATCCAGTTTGGATCCAGTGGGGAATTAGCCCCTTCTGGGCTGAGCCTGAGCTGACTCTGCAGGAGGTCCCCCCCTGCCCTGGGGTCCAGCCAGGTGTCTGACCTGGGTGTGGCTGGATCCAAGCACTCTTTGGTTGCTGTGACAGAGCTCCTGGAGCTGGGCAGTGTGGTGCAGGCATGTGTCTTTGCAGCAGCTACTTGGGTCAACAAGGCTAGTACAAAGCTCTAACTAATGAATCCAACTGGACCAAATCTGTTTCCCTTTTGTGTTGACATGAGGACATCTCTACATTGGGGTCCCCAGATGATCCATGTTTTTCTGTTGTATGAATACAGAGGGACCTATTATCCTGCACAATGGAGAGGTGACTGTAGCATTACCTCCCACAACCCATTTCTCCTATCAACCAAGAAGGTTCTGGAAAGACGTTGTATCATAACCGGGAATGTTGGCATTAGAAACAGGTATTGTTTTAGAAAGATACTATGCGATTTCTATATTCTCTCACCCTGATTCATGTTTACTGCCTCACAGATACCTGATCTGCCTGTTCTGATCAGATGAAGCAGGCTTGGAGTTTGCATTGGCTTCCTTTTCCTGTACCATCAACAAATGCAAAACAGTTTGATTACTGAGGCCTGTTATTACCAGGGAATATCTGCTGTTGAAAGATGGAACACTAAGCCTCAAGTTAATTCCAAACTTGCTGCCCCTGCGATGACATACACAGCAATATAGACGAATCACTGGTAGGTCTAGTAAAGTAATACACCTGTGACTGAGTGAACCCTCCTGGGTTTTTAGTCTCTGCTTGGGTTCCATTACAGGTTCACACTGTACATGTGTATACACACATACTCACTCATATGCTATGTACAGACACACATAGACATATATACACATATATGTGTATGTTTATACATATAGATAGATAGATACTTTCACTTGTAAGACCCTTACTCTGCAATCATCTACCAACATACTCCACACTCTGCAATCAGTGCCCAAATATGTGCATCAGGGATGTTTGTAGTAACTGGAAATCAGATACCCATATACACAAAGAACAATAAATCCTTAAGCGTTACAGCAGTTACCTCACTGGTGAGCTGGTTTCTTCCCATTTCCCTTACAGAAGCACAGAGGTAGTGGAATGTGGCCTATTTTTGATCCCAAAGGATTTTCTTCCTGAAGACCCAGAAATGCCTAAGACTCGTGATATTTTCTGCTACTTCGTTTGCTATTCAGCATGACTTAAAACCGCCCTATTTCCACATTAACAAGCTGGTTGGCACTTTCAAGATACCTTCTCTCGTGTGGCTAGGAAATGAAGTTTATATGCTGGCTCCCCACGGGGTCTGACCACTGCCCAAAAGTGTATTGCTATTTTATCAGCCAGGTATCAGCTGTTTATTGCTGATTTGCTTGCTTTTATGCAGGTCACATAATTTGGGGGGGAAGGGAAGAGTTCTCCTCAGGGGAATAACACCTGTCATATTTTTAAAGTTTTTTTGTTAACATAGGAAAAGATTAAATGAGTTGTAGGAGTGCACATAAAGCTGTGTGCATGCCAGCCCCTGCCTGCTCAGGAGGGAATGCCACAGGCAGGCAGAGCGCAGGTACCTCTCTGGACATGAGAGCAAGGACACTACAGGGACAGTCAGATTTCCCAGTATCAAGAACCTGTCAAAGCTGCTCATTTTCCAGTTTGAGACCTACACCAGCGATAACTTCATTTTGCAAACACTGAAAGAACATGAACCAACTCTCTCCAAGAGCATGAGGAGAAATAATCCTGTGCTGATCCTTTGTTATATTTGTTATTGTGTGAATATACAACCAGATAGCAAGGCAGAAAAATACCTAGGTCCTTTCCACATGAGGAAGTCAAGTGCTGTTGCTATAGCAAATTAAACATGTTCTATAGGGAAGTTAAATATATTTTAACTTATCAAAAACTAGGTTAAAGGGTAACTTGGTATGTCTATAAGTGCTTGCATGTGTCATAAAATTGTAACAAAATCCAGATGTTGAAACCTTGAGCTAGGCAACTCTAAACATGAAAAAAGAATGCATGTTATTTAGTGGGAAAGCAATCAGGCACTGGAATGATTTTGCTAATGTCCTACTGAATTCTGTATTCCCTGAAATGTTTTTAATCAAGATTGGGGTTTTTTTCACCCTAAAAGATCAGCTTTAAATCAAGCAGGAATTAATTCAGGCAAGTCCAAGGCTGGTGTTTTTCAAGAGGCCAGGCTACACTGTCGCAAAGGCCCCTGCTAGCCTATTAATTATCACCTTTACTCTGGAATCTCTAATCACCTAAACCTTTAAAGCACCTTTACCCCTAAGTAGAGCATCCATGTGAGGCAGGTAGGGAGGCACAGCTGTGGCAGTTTTTTCACTTAAGCAAGCTTTTATTCAAAGCACTTGTCAAAACCATTGCCATGCTGTAGACAAACTCTACCTAGGGAGACTGACCAGAGCAACTATCACAGAACTATGTGATTGTCTGAGAATAAATCACTTTTATTTTGGAATACAGTGTCAACACTAGGGAGTTATATTGGCAGAGCTGAGATAGCAGTTGTGGTCAATTTTCCTATATAGACGTGCCATACATATATTATAAGTCTGGAGAACACTCTTCCCAAGAGAAGCAATGAATGCTTTATTGATTGGGATATTTCAAACTTGTTTAGGACAACGCAATCTTTTATTTGCTGAATGAACAGACAAAGGGGAATTCAGAGGGTTTTTTTTCCCCATTTCCAATTTCTGTGTTTAGTTTAGAAAAGACTTTTTGAACAACACTGGCAAGTGGCAATGAAAAAATATGATCTGCATATGGCTCTGCTAACATCACAGGGGCTGTCTTGTGACCTTACTGGCAGGAGAGGCAATTTTTTTCAAATTAAAGATGAACCTGTGAGGCTGAAGCCACAGGTGTGTATAACAAACCACTGGGACCTTTAGACTCTCTCCAGCATCTCACACATAGCCTAATGTTTGTTTTGCTTTCCTTATTCATTTAGTACTATTTACAGAAGAAGTGTTGGGATCAATTTGAACCTGGAACTGGAAGGTAGTAGACAGCAAGGAACACAGGAGAGGAAGCTTGCGATGAGTAAGTTTTAGCTGCACTTCTAGTATGCAGGATCAAAGCATGGCTCAGCTAGAGGGAACACCTGTCAGTAATTTCCAGCACATCAAGGCTTTCCCTGGCCTTGATACCAGCTCCTCAGCAGACTAATCAACTTTTCTGTTTAGATGGCAGGAGCTGGCAAGCCTGTGTCAACCTGCTCTCGTGCCCCTGTGTGTGCTGGGGTATTCGGGCACCTTCACCAGGCAAACAGCTTTTGCTATGGCAGCTTATCCAGCAGCTTTTGCAAGCAGACAGAGCTGAGAGGTGGGTAAGGCGAGGAGGCTAAAGTCCCTTGGGATTGCTAGGGCTCTGATCAGGCTGGAAGGATGGATGTCTGATACGCCGCTGCAATCTGCAGGAGTGATACCTGGCATTCAGCACATACCCAGGGAAATGCTCAAAGGGCTCCTCTGCGTCACCCTGCGCAGCACTCAGGCAGCTTGGGACAAACCCAGACACCAACTATGTCTGCCTAGTGGGAACTTTATGCCCACCTGTGCCCAGATGCTTTTGGCAACAGAAGGTGTACGGGGAGAGACAACATCTTTTATGAGACTGATACAACTGGAAAAAAAAATTCAAGTGCTATTTTAGAGACCTGAGAAGAGTGTCTTGTGCCTGAAACATTTTCCAGCCTTATCAGCTGGTCTAATGAAACACATTATTTCTCTCCCCACAAAGCTGCCATGCTTCTCTGCCCTTCACAACTGCAAGAGGACAGCTGCTATAAGGGCTATTAACGCTGCTGACCTTGCCTGTGAAATCTTGCTAATTGTGCTCTCTGCGAATTGCTAGGCCCCAGGACAGCAGACAGGATGTTCTGCAGCAGTCTCAGCCGAGGTAAGGAATGGGGATTGTACTGAATGGTGTTTGACACTGAACTCACTGCTGCCTCCCCTGCATATTGAATTTGGTATTAATTTTAATTTATTATGTTGTATTCAGCAGTTTAAATTTGCAACATACTAGAGAATTTAGTATTGAAAAAGCTTCATTGTATAAAACACTTAAGAAAAGGCAGGAGATTTTGGCACATGGTTAGGGGCAGATGGTTTTTATACCTGGAACAGTGATTTGGGGTTGTGGGATAATCACCTTAGCAGGAGAGACTGTGTGTGCAGCTTACACAGATACCCAGGCTACCTTTAAATTATCTGGTTCCTGTATTGCTTGCACCGTAGCAGGGCGGTACAGAGTTCAGCACAAATCAGTAATGGAGCAGTTAATGGTGTTGGCAGTGACATTTTCACGGTCAGATTTTAAAGTTAACGCTCCAGGAAGAGGAACAAGGCAGCTGACACTTCTCTGTATTATCTTTATGACACAGTTGCAGATGTCACCGTGCCTACTCCATTTAGGTCATATTTACCTCCACAAAAATGAGAACTTTATTTCTGTAAATAAGGCTTAGACAGCAGAGCACAGATCTGTATTTTGTGGCAGGCTGTGGGCAAAATGCACATTAGAAATCACTGGGTGTACAGGACCCAGATCACATTTGGTCCAACCAGTACATAGAGGACATTGATATGAGATAGCAGAGCAGGTATTATTCCTGACAGAGGTGCTGCCATCAATTAGCTTCTTGATGCCAAGACCTGTGTAGTGGAGAAGGAAGCTGTTCCATGAAAAAGTGATCTCTATCCTGTTATCTCTCCCCATCTTTACTTGTTAATTCAACCCCAAATCCTTTCCATGACAGATTACAGTACATTGATGTGAAACACTCAGTTCACCTGAAATATCTTCAGGCCACCTGACATTCAGATTTTGCAGTATCAAATACTTCATTGACAAAGTGAGTCTCTGGCCTTCGCAAGCACAAGGAACATGGTTCTGTAAAGAGATGCATGCTGTCTTCCTGAATTTGCAGGCAGCCTGAAACACTGCCTCTGTTCTTGTTTGTTGTGCAGTCAGCCATGACTGCAACTTACAGAAGTGTACCCAAACTGGTTGCATGAGTACTTCAATTGCAGAAGTGTGACACCTAATGCTGGCAAATTATCTGTATGTTTTGCTGTCTTAAGAGGGAAGCCCCCTTGCAACAGCAATCTCTCAGCTACCACAACTGTATTAGCCTACATAAGGGTAGCTTAGGTTCAGGTGCAGATGTTCTTAGCAAGCAGCACCTGTGAGGGAAATCCTGAGGCAAGCTTGCATCCCAGCCTGTGTCCTACAGCTCTCAGCTGCCGTCTCTGGAATCAGATTGGTATTGCACTGCCACCTCTATTCAGAGACTTCACAGAAGCTCCAAAAACAGCAGGGGATGCAGCACAGATTTAGAGACATGATCAACCCAACCTTGTTATATTAGCTGAAAAGGCAACTTCAACAGGTAAGCATGACAATGTATTTGTCAATACTAACTGTCTTGCTTCACTGTAGCAAAAAAAAATAGAGAAAGAATTGAAACAGAAGTGGGATAAAATCTAGGAACTACATCAGGAAGAGGAGAGTTAGGATAGGAAGAGAGATGAAGACCTGAGGTCCAGTGGGAGGAGAGCTGCAAAGTGGCTCCCAAAAGAAGGCATACAGTGCTCGAAGAATTCTCTTCTGCCACTTGATTCATTGAGACCTATGGATGGGGCCTCTGGGCTGATAAGCAGCCAAAGCCAAATCGGAGGGTTCTGGAACAAGTTAGGGGAAGGGATAGGAGCAGGGCTGGGAAAGAAGTAAAACCTAGAGATCCAGTGCAAATGGCGCTGAGAAGGGCCTTCACAAGGAAGTACGGGCTGAAAAAAAATTATCGTGTGACAATGTTTGCTGCAATCACTTCCATGAAAGGCCTTCCCTAGGCTCAGCTCACACTAGACTTAGGGTTTCAGTTATAATTAGGGATAGGATTCAGACAGAGACAAAGTGTAGAGATGCAGGTGGACTGCCACTGAAGAGAAGATTCCAACAGAAGTGAAGCACAGCCAAGACATTTTTCCTGTGATGACAATTTCAAGTGCACCACATATGGGTGCCTTGCCTTAGCTCAGGCCACATGAGGGTTAGGGTTAGGGTTCAGAGAGAGAGAGAGAGTAGAGCTGCGGCTGGACTGCCCCTGAAAAGGGGCCTCCAAGGGAAGGAAAACCGTGCCAGAACAGCTGTCCTGGGGCAACCTTCCAGGGCACCACTGAAGGCTCAAATCAACCTGAGTACGGATTAGGGTTAGTGTTAGGCTTAGGGTTAGGTTTCAGAGCGAGACAGAGCATAGAGCTGTGGCTGGACTGCCCCTGAAAAGGGGCCTCCAAGGGAAGGAAAACCCTGCCACAACAATCGTCCTGGGACTGCCTTTTCCAGGGCACCACTTAAGGGCATCCTTGACTTGGCTCAGCACCAGCAAGGGTTAGGGTTCGGATTCAGAGAGAGACAGAGCACAGAGCTGCGGCTGGAGTGCCACTGAAAACGGTCCTCCAATGGAAGGAAAATGCTGCCAGAACAATTGTCCTGCGACCCCCTTTTCCAGGGCACCACATATGGGTGTCCTCAACTTGGCTCAGCACCAGCAAGGGTTAGGGTTCAAAGAGAGAGAGTGCGTAGAACTGTGGCTGGAGTGCCTCTGAAAAGGGGCCTCCAAGGGAAGGAAAAACCTGCCACAACAATTGTCCAGGGACTACCTTTTCCAGGGCCCCACTTAAGGGCATCCTCGACTTGTCTGAGGACCAGCCAGGGTTAGGGTTAGGGTTCAGAGCGAGACAGAGCGTAGAGCTGTGGCTGGACTGCCCCTGAAAAGGGGCTTCCAAGGGAAGGAAAACCCTCCTGTAACAACTGTCCTGTGACCTTTTCCAAGGGACCGTGTATGGGTGTCCTCGACTTGGCTGAGTGCCAACGAGGCTTAGGGTTAGGTTTCAGAGCTAGACAGAGCGTAGAGCTGTGGCTGGACTGCCATTGAAAAGGGGCCTCCAAGGGAAGGAAAACCGTGCCAGAACAATTGTCCTGAGACAACCTTTTCCAAGGGACCACGTATGGGTGTCCTTGACTTGGCTGAGCGCCAGCGAGGAGTAGGGTTAGGCTTAGCGTTGAGAGAGAGACAGAGCACAGAGTTGCGGCTGGACTGCCCCTGAAAAGGGGCCTCCAAGGGAAGGAAAACCCTGCCAGAACAGTTGTCCTAGGACTGCCTTTTCCAGGGCACCACTCATGGCTGTCCTTGACTTGACTCAGCCCACACGAGGGTTAGTGTTAGGCATAGGGTTAGGGTTTAAAAAGAGACAGAGCGTAGAACTGTGGCTGGAGTGCCTCTGAAAAGGGGCCTCCAAGGGAAGGAAAACGCTGCCAGAACAATTGTCCTGCGATCTCTTTTTCCAGGGCACCACATATGGGTGTCCTCAACTTGGCTGAGTGCCAATGAGGGTTAGGGTTCAAAGAGAGAGACTGCGTACAGCTGCAGCTGGACTGCCCCTGAAAAGGGGCTTCCAAGGGAAGGAAAACCCTGCCAAAACAATGCTTCTGCAACAGCCTTTTCCAAGGGACCGTGTATGGGCATCCTCGACTTGGCTGAGTGCCAACAAGGCTTAGGGTTAGGTTTCAGAGCTAGACAGAGCCTAGAGCTGCAGCTGGAGTGCCACTGAAAAGGGGCCTCCAATGGAAGGAAAACGCTCCCCGAAAAATTGTCCTGGGACAGCCTTTTCCAGGGCATCACCTAGGGGCATCCGTGACTTGGCTGAGCGCCAGGGAGGGTTAGGCTTAGGGTTAGGGTTGAGGGAGAGAGAGAGCGCAGAGCTGTGGCTGGACTGCCACTGAAAAGGGGCCTCCAAGACAAGGAAAACCCTGCCAAAACCATGCTCCTGCAACAACCTTCTCCACTCAGTCACCTAGGCGCGTCCTTGCCTTGGCTCAATGCCAGTTGCGGGTATGGCTAGGGTTAGGCTTCAGAGAGAGTCAGACTGCAGAGCTGGAGATAGACTGCCAGTGAAAAGGGGCCTCCAAGACAAGCAAATCCCTGCCAAAACCATGCTCCTGCAACAACCTTCTCCACAAAAACACCTCGGCACCTCCTGGCCTTGACTCAGCCACAATTAGGGTTAGGGTGTAGGGTTCAGAGAGAGACAGCGCATACAGCTGTGGCTGGACTGCCACTGAAAAGGGGCCTGCAAGACAAGGAAAACCCTGCCAATACCATGCTCCTGCAACAACCTTCTCCACTCAGACACTTAGGCGCGTCCTGGCCTTGGCTCAGCCAGAATTAGGGTTAGGGTTCAGAGAGACAGTGCGTAGAGCTATGGCTGGACTGCCCCTGAAAAGGGGCCTCCAAGGGAAGTGATAGGCTTCTAATACATTTTTCCTGGGACAGTGTTTGCTGCTCCAACTTGCATACGTGTCTGTACCGAGGCTCAGTCCGCACTACACTTAGTCTTTCTTTTAGCTTTGTGGCATGGGTGAATGTTCAGAGACAAAGTAGAGAGCAGTACCTGGACTGCCATTGAAAACGGGCCTTTGCAGAGAGTGAAGTGCCCCAAATACAGTTTTCCCCTTACAACATTTTCCATTGTGCCATATATGGGTGTCCGTGTCTATGGAACCACCAAATCTGAAGTTTTAAGGTAAGGTTTCACCTTTTGACAGACACAGTCTAGATGTCAAGTGGAAGTGGGGCTGCAAAGGAATTTCCAGAATAAGGTATAGCATGCCAAAAGAATTCTCCTCTGATACGTTTTTGCTTTCGGCCCTGGTTGGGGGTCTTGGTCTAATGCTCAGGCAAAGCCAATCTTGAGGATTAAGGTTACAGTTAGGATTAGGGGTAGGGTTGGGACAGATAGAAAGCCTAAAGGTGCAGTAGAAGTGAGGCTGAGAAGAGGTTTCCAAGGAAAGTCCTGGGCTGCAGAAAAAAAGGTCCTCTGATCATGTTTTCTGCTTGGACTTGCATGGGTGTCCTTGGCTAAGGAAGAAGCAAAGCTTAAGTTTTGAGATAAGGGTTAGGGTTGTGACAGAGACAAAGCCTATAGATTGAGTGGGAAGTGACCTAAATACTAGGGTGAAGAATGGGCATGAGATGTAGATATTTTACCCATCAGAACATGTAAGCCAGGAAGCCTACAAATGTCACGAGCAAGAATAAATAATATATGTCTGAATAGCCCCAATAATAAGAACATTAGCTGCCCTTGTGTGATTTTAAGATTCCCTAAGCAGAATAGAAGTTGACAAAAAAAGCTGAGGAAATTGTCCTCAGAAAGAATATAACAGCTGAGGAAAAAAGGCCATACTGAAGTAAGCAGAAGCTTTACCAGCCTCACAAAAAGCACTGGAAAGACTAAAAAAGGCAACCATAACAAAGAAACTCAGATGCTGTGAACATTTTGTACTTGAAAAAAAGCAAAATCTGCATGGCCATCTGCAGAATACTGTCTTCAGGTTCCTGAGTCTTCTGGGATGTCTGACCAAGAGATTGGTAAGGTCATGGTAACAAGCACCATGTACAACTGCTTAGAGTTGCCTGGTCGTGTGTGTTCAGCAATGCTGGCCTGGTAGAGAGTGGACTAGCTTTGTGCCTACTGCTGCCTGCTCCGTTGCCCACTTATCACTTGGGAGCAGACTCTTCTGATCACCTCGTCTGGCTTTTGTCACAGCATTTCACCAAATGGTTCCTGTATCAAGCCCATCGCTTCTGGCTACATAAATTATTCCAGTGGTAATTGCACTCACTTATTTGCCCATTATTTCCAGTTTCAGCTTCTAGCCATCTGACAGATCTTCACATCCTTTTTTTCTTTTTTTGCTAGATTTTAAAAAATACACCCATCATCAAATAGATGTTCTTTGCATAGCGCCACGGCTGCTGCTTTGCAGCCAGGCCCAGTTCGCGGTGGGGGGGAGAGGAGTGCCTGGCCCCAAGGAGCGGCCGCGGCCGGGGCGGGGCGCAGGGTGCGGGCCGGGGGCGGCGGCGCTGCCCGCGGCCCCGGCAGGCCCTGTCCCAAGATGGCGGCGCAGGCTGACGGGCCGGGGGAGGTGGGCGCTGCCCGCGGGGCGGGAATAAAGGGCGGCGGGCGGAGCCGCGGCGCTCTGGGGAAGCGAGGGGCCGGCGGCGGCGAGAGGAAGAGGAAGAGGAAGGCGCAGGTGAGCAGGGGGGAGGCGGCGTGCCGCGTCCGCAGGGGCGGCGCGGGGGCCGGCCGGGGGCGGGCGCGCGCCTGACGGCCTGGCCCGCCATGAACAGGGCGCAGCTGAAGCGGCCGGGGATCCTGCGGATGGCGCTGGGCGGCAGCGCTGCCGACCCGCTGCTGCCGGCCGAGGGCGGCGGGGGGCGTCCGGCGCCCTTCCTGCTGCGGGCCCTGCGCATCGCCGTCGTGGTCTGCCTCTACTGGTTCATCTCCATCACCATGGTCTTCCTCAACAAGTACCTGCTGGACAGCCCCTCGCTGCGCCTTGACGCCCCGCTCTTCGTCACCTTCTTTCAGTGTGCCCTCACGGCCGCCCTCTGCCTGGGCCTCAGCCTGGGGGCAGCCTGCGGGCCCCTTGGCTGCCCTGGCCTGCCCACCCTCCACCTTGACCCCAAGGTGTCCCGCAGCGTCCTGCCCCTCTCCGCCGTCTTCATCGGCATGATCACCTCCAACAACCTCTGCCTCAAGTATGTTGGTGTGGCGTTCTACAACGTGGGGCGCTCGCTCACCACCGTCTTCAATGTGCTGTTCTCCTACCTGCTCCTCAAGCAGACCACCTCGCTCTATGCCCTGCTGGCCTGCAGCATCATTATAGGTGAGTGGGGCTGGGAGGGTGCCTGGGCCATGTGGTGTTGGGACTCCACAGCCCCTGGTGGTCCATGTGTACACATGCGGCACAGACCCACCATGCAGGCAGTCCTGCAACCTTAGAGAGCTGGAGGAGGGGTTTCTCCTGAGCTTGGGCAGGTAACTGGAGAGGAGCCTGATTAACCCAGCTTTGGGGTCCTGGTGTCTCACTCTGTGGGCTGTAGCGCACTGTTGGACTGATTCATCCCATGGGGTGAATGCCTGTTGGAAGGCCCTGTTTGCTCTGCTATTGGCACTGCAGCATCTCAAGTCTCCAGCTGTTCAGTAGTATGTATTCCTACAAGACAGGGGAATGCTAAACTCCCACAGGCCTAATGAGAGTTTCCTAGCCTTTATTTGCAGATGTTGCTTAGCACCCCTTGGTGGTAGGCAAAGCCATGATAAGTGGGCTGTAGAAGTGTTAACCACCTTACGTGAGTCGTGATCCCTCAGGACACTCAGGCTTGGTAGTGCTACTCTGGCCTTAAGCTCAGACCTAGACACTAAGCTGACTCCCCCAAATACTGAGCCAAGCAGAACTGTTCTTCCTCTCTAGTCTCCCTCCACGTGCACAGCTGCTCCCTGATGAGACAGCATAACTTTAGGACTCTTTTCCTTGCTCTACCTTGGACAATCTGGTTTGTGTGTCTGGAACATGTAGGTAACAGTCCTTCACAGAAGAAATAACTTTTCTGACTGTTGCTTTCTTTTTACCTCCTGCCCCCCCCCCACCCTTGAAGGACTAAGCAACTATGAACTCTCCATTGAAGTTTAACTTAACTTGCTATTATTTTTTCACAGAGGCCTTAAAACAACTTGTGGTTTTCTCTTGATTTTCAAATGATGGTTGCATTATTAGCTTTGATAACAATAACAGTATTTAATAACTGTAAGTGCCACTGGGACCATACAACAGAGCCTGCCAATTTGGACAAGCTGAATGCATATGATGAAGGTTAGCTAATCAGCCAAACTTACTACACAACCAGAGCTTCTGGTGTTATTTTAAGGAAGTAGGGTAGGGCACTGACTGGCTTAAAGGGCACAGCTTATTAGCCTTCCATTCCAAAGGCATCAGTAATGCTAAAAGCTACCTTCCACTTCATGGCCATTCAGATGCCAAGGATAGTGAATTTTTTATTTTAGTCCAGTTCCAGGTGGATATGTGTTCACTCCAGTGCTTAGACAAGCAGATGGACTTGAATGAAAATGAGTTACAAGACTGTCCTCCCCACAGAAGGGGTGAACAGGAGGGCCTGTCTGACTAATGGCTACTATTTTCCCAAGTGATGCAGTCAGTTGGCTTCAGTGTTCCTTCAGAGGCTGATCTCTCCTGCTATGGTTTTCTTACAAGCTGGACAAGGGCAAGTCTCCATCGCTCAGCTCTGGAGAGACAGTCTGTAGTTCCTGTTTCAGAGGTGGTTAAAGAATGTACTGACTCTCAAAGAAGTTCAGCATGGTAAAGACATTGCACTCAGTTTCTGTCTTTTGATCTTTTTGGTTAAAGCTTCTTAGTATTACACCCGTGTGTTTTACTGTCTCTCCTTCTTCTGATTTCTCATCTTTTCTCTTTCTATAACAGTACAGCCAAGCCTGGGTGGGTTGTGGGGCCTGATTTCCTCCCCACCCTGTGGTAAGGGAGGAATGGTTATTGCTACCTGTGTGTCCTATTTGCTTCCTTGTCAATAAAAAAAATCACATGATCTCCTTCTGAAAATGACCAGTACACAAAGAATGTCTTTAACTTTAGTTCATGGCTTTTTGGAATAATTGTTTCTAAACTCATGCTACCTGCTCACTGTAGAAATCAATCCTCTAAGATTGAATGATTGTGCAGTAAAACACCTGCACTGCTAAAAGAAATCTTCCCAGAATGCTAGTCATCACACATTGTGGATTAACATACTAGAAAGGGGAAACCCTTAAGCCTATCTCTGTTTATGATTGTGGTTTTTTCAGTACAAGGTAGATGATGAATCACTGGCTGTGTGTGTTTTAAGTCCTTCACCAGTTGTTTAAATTATTCCTGATTTGTTTGGTTGCAGGTGGCTTCTGGCTGGGTGTTGACCAGGAAGGAGCAGAGGGCACTCTGTCATGGGCTGGTATATTCTTTGGGATCTTAGCAAGCCTGTGTGTCTCACTCAATGCCATCTACACCAAGAAGGTGCTGCCTGTGGTGGATGGTAGCATCTGGCACCTGACCTTCTACAACAACGTGAATGCTTGTGTCCTGTTCCTCCCCCTCATGATGCTGCTGGGCGAGTTCCATACCCTCTACCGCTTTGACAAGCTGGGCAGCCCCAGCTTTTGGGGCATGATGACCCTTGGTGGAGTGTTTGGCTTTGCCATTGGGTATGTGACCGGACTTCAGATTAAGTTCACTAGCCCACTCACCCACAATGTCTCTGGGACAGCCAAGGCCTGTGCACAAACAGTGCTGGCTGTTGTCTATTTTGAGGAGACAAAGAGCTTCCTGTGGTGGATGAGTAACTTGATGGTTCTGGGAGGCTCCTTTGCCTATACGTGGGTGAAAGGGCTGGAGATGAGGAAGGCACAAGAGGAACCTACTCTCAGAAGCAGTGAAAAAAATGAGACTGGTGTGTAGGCAGCTCCAGCCTCACATTTGTTTCTTTGTGTCTGTGGAGCTAACCTTCAATGTGAAAGGAGCCAGGAGCACAAAAAAAGTTGACCTGCAAAGTGTATGAGGAGCTGTGTCAGGAACCAGAGCCAAAGGCCTGTCTGGTTTGTGTTTTATCCACTGGATTGGACCCTGTCTGAGTCGGGAAAGCGTGTGTTGAATAGACTGATAAATTACCATGATCTCTTTTTAAAGTGGATGTTTCTGACCTAATCTGGACAATTTGCTTCTCTGGAGGTTGGAGATACAGTGGAGCAAGAACAGGATGAGAGCTGTGTATATTTGGTGATACAGAATGACAGCAAACTGAATTAACATAGTCTGAAATGATGATAAAAATCATGAACCTTCATGTAAGGAAGAAGCAAGTAGCCATACTGTTGAGAATAGTCTCCAGTAAAGTGTCCCCCTCTAGTAGAATTGGCAATAGTAATTCTATTACTCACTTTAAAGCAAGTGACTGGAAGCTTCTGCCCTTCTAGTTCAGTACAATTTTAAGCAGAAGCAGTGCCTCTAAATCTCATGTCTGAAGAGCCAGCATCTCTTCCTGTTGAGGTGTCTCGTGTCTATGTTTCTGTCCATCTGGTTTGTTAGTTTAAGGAACTATCCAAGAGGCATGGACAAAACTTCTCATTCCCTCTGTACTTTTTCTGTGAGAGAGAGCATGCTGTCTTAAATAGCGTGCCTTTGTTAAAGAGGAGCAAGACCTCTGCCTCTTTCAGGCTCAGAAGGGCAGG